>NC_136416.1:90855000-91468750 GCF_051521515.1 Lactuca serriola | reverse complement strand
GATATCATGCTTGAAAGTGTATTGGTTCATAAAAATATCCGAAACTTTTGAAATTTGAAATTAATAGTTTTCGAGATTTCAATATATAATATATTTGAAAAGCAATTTTGAATGGAAATAGAGCCTAAATTTAAGGTTTACATTAATAAGGAACCAATTTTGTAGTTGTAAGTTTGGAAAAAATTCAAGTATCATTTTCATTCAATTCCTACATTTAGTTTCCTAATATAACGGATTGACTTCTTGTTTGATCAAGGTGACGTAAGCAAATTGATCCAAGGGTGTAATACCTATAAAGAAAACACAATCAACGATCCATATTGTTTTAAATGATGTCATAAGGTTTCTTTTTTAATAATATTTATATATATATATATATATATATATATATATATATATATAGAGAGAGAGAGAGAGAGAGAGACGTTGGGAATGAGCGGGTGGGTTTGGAATTTTCATTTTATTTTTCATTTAAAAATAAGTTAAATAACTCAAAAGAATAATATATATATATATATATATATATATATATATATATATATATATAAAGGATAAAATAGTCACTATAACTTATTTCAAATCTTTCAAGGACCAAAGCTAAAATAAATTTTGTATATGGGGCCGACGGTACAATCCCAAAATATTTTGGAGATAAACCACAAGCACCAAATTTGCAATTTGGTCTTAAAAGTTTAAAACAGAAAAATTCACATGATTTGTAAATAAAAAAAAGAATTGAAGGACCATTTTTTGTAATTTAAATATTATAGGAATAAAGGAAAAAACGTGAGGGGCCATTTCTGTAACGATGCCTCCGTAAATAACACCATCATTCGATTCAGGCGCACAATAGCAAACCCCATTCTGACAATCAAATATTCTCCTCCCCAATCACTCACCACCTGCGTCAAATACACGCGCCTCACATTCTGGTTCTATTTCTACAAAGCTCTACGAATTTGTTATTTCAATTATCCTCTCGACGCATCAGTTGAAGGCGTTAGCTAAATCGAGAGACTCTGAGCTTTTATTACGAATTCAAGAACACTGTGAGTATGTATTAAATCATTAATGCATGTGCTATGTCTGTGTATTCTGTTGATTATAAATTCCGAACATTTTGCAAAAATGAATTCTATGTTAGAGCCTAGATACACAATCAACGATCCAGATTGTTTTAGGTGATGTCATAAGGTTTCTCTTTTAATAATATTTAGAGATTTGTTTTCTACGTGGAAATTATTACATAATGTTTGGGTAAATCGATTATTAAAAAAGTTTGAAATATATATACAAGTCAATATGATGAAAATTAGCAGGTAATCAATTGAAATCTCATTTGAACATAAAATAAAAGATATCATGCTTGAAAGTGTATTGGTTCATAAAAATATTTGAAACTTTTGAAATTTGAAATTAATAGTTTCCGAGATTTCAACATAAAATGTATTTGGAAAGCAATTTTGAATGGAAATAGAGCCTAAATTTAAGGTTTACATTAATAAGGAACCAATTTTGTAGTTGTAAGTTTGGAAAGAATTCAAGTATCATTTTCATTCAATTCCTATATTTAATTTCCTAATATAACGGGTTGACTTCTTTTTTGATCAAGGTGACGTAAGCAAATTGATCTAAGGGTGTAAAACCTATAAAGAAAACACAATCAACGATCCAGATTGTTTTAGATAATGTCATAAGGTATCTCTTTTAATAATATTTAGAGATTTGTTTTCTACGTGGAAACTATAACATAATGTTTGTGTAAATCGATTATTAAAAAGGTTTGAAATTTATATACAAGTCAATATGAAGAAAATTAGCAGGTAATCAATTGAAATCTCATTTAAACTTAAAATAGAAGATATCATGCTTGAAAGTGTATTGGTTCATAAAAATATCTGAAACTTTTGAAATTTGAAATTAATAGTTTCCGACATTTCAAAATATAATGTATTTGGAAAGCAATTTTGAATGGAAATAGAGCCTAAATTTAAGGTTTACGTTAATAAGGAACCAATTTTGTAGTTGTAAGTTTGGAAAGAATTCAAGTATCATTTTCATTCAATTCCTACATTTAATTTCCTAATATAACGGGTTGACTTCTTTTTTGATCAAGGTGACGTAAGCAAATTGATCTAAGGGTGTAAAACCTATAAAGAAAACACAATCAACGATCCAGATTGTTTTAGATAATATCATAAGGTATCTCTTTTAATAATATTTAGAGATTTGTTTTCTACGTGGAAATTATAACATAATGTTTATGTAAATCGATTATTAAAAAAGTTTGAAATATATATACAAGTCAATATGAAGAAAATTAGCAGGTAATGAATTGAAATCTCATTTAAACTTAAAATAGAAGATATCATGCTTGAAAGTGTATTGGTTCATAAAAATATCCGAAACTTTTGAAATTTGAAATTAATAGTTTTCGAGATTTCAATATATAATATATTTGAAAAGCAATTTTGAATGGAAATAGAGCCTAAATTTAAGGTTTACATTAATAAGGAACCAATTTTGTAGTTGTAAGTTTGGAAAAAATTCAAGTATCATTTTCATTCAATTCCTACATTTAGTTTCCTAATATAACGGATTGACTTCTTGTTTGATCAAGGTGACGTAAGCAAATTGATCCAAGGGTGTAATACCTATAAAGAAAACACAATCAACGATCCATATTGTTTTAAATGATGTCATAAGGTTTCTTTTTTAATAATATTTATATATATATATATATATATATATATATATATATATATAGAGAGAGAGAGAGAGAGAGAGAGACGTTGGGAATGAGCGGGTGGGTTTGGAATTTTCATTTTATTTTTCATTTAAAAATAAGTTAAATAACTCAAAAGAATAATATATATATATATATATATATATATATATATATATATATATAAAGGATAAAATAGTCACTATAACTTATTTCAAATCTTTCAAGGACCAAAGCTAAAATAAATTTTGTATATGGGGCCGACGGTACAATCCCAAAATATTTTGGAGATAAACCACAAGCACCAAATTTGCAATTTGGTCTTAAAAGTTTAAAACAGAAAAATTCACATGATTTGTAAATAAAAAAAAGAATTGAAGGACCATTTTTTGTAATTTAAATATTATAGGAATAAAGGAAAAAACGTGAGGGGCCATTTCTGTAATGATGCCTCCGTAAATAACACCATCATTCGATTCAGGCGCACAATAGCAAACCCCATTCTGACAATCAAATATTCTCCTCCCCAATCACTCACCACCTGCGTCAAATACACGCGCCTCACATTCTGGTTCTATTTCTACAAAGCTCTACGAATTTGTTATTTCAATTATCCTCTCGACGCATCAGTTGAAGGCGTTAGCTAAATCGATAGACTCTGAGCTTTTATTACGAATTCAAGAACACTGTGAGTATGTATTAAATCATTAATGCATGTGCTATGTCTGTGTATTCTGTTGATTATAAATTCCGAACATTTTGCAAAAATGAATTCTATGTTAGAGCCTAGATACACAATCAACGATCCAGATTGTTTTAGGTGATGTCATAAGGTTTCTCTTTTAATAATATTTAGAGATTTGTTTTCTACGTGGAAATTATTACATAATGTTTGGGTAAATCGATTATTAAAAAAGTTTGAAATATATATACAAGTCAATATGATGAAAATTAGCAGGTAATCAATTGAAATCTCATTTGAACATAAAATAAAAGATATCATGCTTGAAAGTGTATTGGTTCATAAAAATATTTGAAACTTTTGAAATTTGAAATTAATAGTTTCCGAGATTTCAACATAAAATGTATTTGGAAAGCAATTTTGAATGGAAATAGAGCCTAAATTTAAGGTTTACATTAATAAGGAACCAATTTTGTAGTTGTAAGTTTGGAAAGAATTCAAGTATCATTTTCATTCAATTCCTATATTTAATTTCCTAATATAACGGGTTGACTTCTTTTTTGATCAAGGTGACGTAAGCAAATTGATCTAAGGGTGTAAAACCTATAAAGAAAACACAATCAACGATCCAGATTGTTTTAGATAATGTCATAAGGTATCTCTTTTAATAATATTTAGAGATTTGTTTTCTACGTGGAAACTATAACATAATGTTTGTGTAAATCGATTATTAAAAAGGTTTGAAATTTATATACAAGTCAATATGAAGAAAATTAGCAGGTAATCAATTGAAATCTCATTTAAACTTAAAATAGAAGATATCATGCTTGAAAGTGTATTGGTTCATAAAAATATCTGAAACTTTTGAAATTTGAAATTAATAGTTTCCGACATTTCAAAATATAATGTATTTGGAAAGCAATTTTGAATGGAAATAGAGCCTAAATTTAAGGTTTACGTTAATAAGGAACCAATTTTGTAGTTGTAAGTTTGGAAAGAATTCAAGTATCATTTTCATTCAATTCCTACATTTAATTTCCTAATATAACGGGTTGACTTCTTTTTTGATCAAGGTGACGTAAGCAAATTGATCTAAGGGTGTAAAACCTATAAAGAAAACACAATCAACGATCCAGATTGTTTTAGATAATATCATAAGGTATCTCTTTTAATAATATTTAGAGATTTGTTTTCTACGTGGAAATTATAACATAATGTTTATGTAAATCGATTATTAAAAAAGTTTGAAATATATATACAAGTCAATATGAAGAAAATTAGCAGGTAATGAATTGAAATCTCATTTAAACTTAAAATAGAAGATATCATGCTTGAAAGTGTATTGGTTCATAAAAATATCCGAAACTTTTGAAATTTGAAATTAATAGTTTTCGAGATTTCAATATATAATATATTTGAAAAGCAATTTTGAATGGAAATAGAGCCTAAATTTAAGGTTTACATTAATAAGGAACCAATTTTGTAGTTGTAAGTTTGGAAAAAATTCAAGTATCATTTTCATTCAATTCCTACATTTAGTTTCCTAATATAACGGATTGACTTCTTGTTTGATCAAGGTGACGTAAGCAAATTGATCCAAGGGTGTAATACCTATAAAGAAAACACAATCAACGATCCATATTGTTTTAAATGATGTCATAAGGTTTCTTTTTTAATAATATTTATATATATATATATATATATATATATATATATATATAGAGAGAGAGAGAGAGAGAGAGAGACGTTGGGAATGAGCGGGTGGGTTTGGAATTTTCATTTTATTTTTCATTTAAAAATAAGTTAAATAACTCAAAAGAATAATATATATATATATATATATATATATATATATATATATATAAAGGATAAAATAGTCACTATAACTTATTTCAAATCTTTCAAGGACCAAAGCTAAAATAAATTTTGTATATGGGGCCGACGGTACAATCCCAAAATATTTTGGAGATAAACCACAAGCACCAAATTTGCAATTTGGTCTTAAAAGTTTAAAACAGAAAAATTCACATGATTTGTAAATAAAAAAAAGAATTGAAGGACCATTTTTTGTAATTTAAATATTATAGGAATAAAGGAAAAAACGTGAGGGGCCATTTCTGTAATGATGCCTCCGTAAATAACACCATCATTCGATTCAGGCGCACAATAGCAAACCCCATTCTGACAATCAAATATTCTCCTCCCCAATCACTCACCACCTGCGTCAAATACACGCGCCTCACATTCTGGTTCTATTTCTACAAAGCTCTACGAATTTGTTATTTCAATTATCCTCTCGACGCATCAGTTGAAGGCGTTAGCTAAATCGATAGACTCTGAGCTTTTATTACGAATTCAAGAACACTGTGAGTATGTATTAAATCATTAATGCATGTGCTATGTCTGTGTATTCTGTTGATTATAAATTCCGAACATTTTGCAAAAATGAATTCTATGTTAGAGCCTAGATACACAATCAACGATCCAGATTGTTTTAGGTGATGTCATAAGGTTTCTCTTTTAATAATATTTAGAGATTTGTTTTCTACGTGGAAATTATTACATAATGTTTGGGTAAATCGATTATTAAAAAAGTTTGAAATATATATACAAGTCAATATGATGAAAATTAGCAGGTAATCAATTGAAATCTCATTTGAACATAAAATAAAAGATATCATGCTTGAAAGTGTATTGGTTCATAAAAATATTTGAAACTTTTGAAATTTGAAATTAATAGTTTCCGAGATTTCAACATAAAATGTATTTGGAAAGCAATTTTGAATGGAAATAGAGCCTAAATTTAAGGTTTACATTAATAAGGAACCAATTTTGTAGTTGTAAGTTTGGAAAGAATTCAAGTATCATTTTCATTCAATTCCTATATTTAATTTCCTAATATAACGGGTTGACTTCTTTTTTGATCAAGGTGACGTAAGCAAATTGATCTAAGGGTGTAAAACCTATAAAGAAAACACAATCAACGATCCAGATTGTTTTAGATAATGTCATAAGGTATCTCTTTTAATAATATTTAGAGATTTGTTTTCTACGTGGAAACTATAACATAATGTTTCTGTAAATCGATTATTAAAAAGGTTTGAAATTTATATACAAGTCAATATGAAGAAAATTAGCAGGTAATCAATTGAAATCTCATTTAAACTTAAAATAGAAGATATCATGCTTGAAAGTGTATTGGTTCATAAAAATATCTGAAACTTTTGAAATTTGAAATTAATAGTTTCCGAGATTTCAATATATAATATATTTGAAAAGCAATTTTGAATGGAAATAGAGCCTAAATTTAAGGTTTACATTAATAAGGAACCAATTTTGTAGTTGTAAGTTTGGAAAAAATTCAAGTATCATTTTCATTCAATTCCTACATTTAATTTCCTAATATAACGGATTGACTTCTTGTTTGATCAAGGTGACGTAAGCAAATTGATCCAAGGGTGTAAAACCTATAAAGAAAACACAATCAACGATCCATATTGTTTTAAATGATGTCATAAGGTTTCTTTTTTAATAATATTTATATATATATATATATATATATATATATAGAGAGAGAGAGAGAGACACGTTGGGAATGAGCGAGTGGGTTTGGAATTTTCATTTTATTTTTCATTTAAAAATAAGTTAAATAACTCAAAAGAATAATATATATATATATATATATATATAAAGGATAAAATAGTCACTATAACTTATTTCAAATCTTTCAAGGACCAAAGCTAAAATAAATTTTTTATATGGGGCCGACGGTACAATCCCAAAATATTTTGAAGATAAACCACAAGGACCAAATTTGCAATTTGGTCTTAAAAGTTTAAAACAGAAAAATTCACATGATTTGTCAATAAAAAAACGAATTGAAGGACCATTTTTTGTAATTTAAATATTATAGGAATAAAGGAAAAAACGTGAGGGGCCATTTCTGTAACGATGCATCCGTAAATAACACCATCATTCGATTCAGGTGCACAATAGCAAACCCCATTCTGACAATCAAATATTCTCCTCTCCAATCACTCACCACCTGCGTCAAATACACGCGCCTCACATTCTGGTTCTATTTCTACAAAGCTCTACGAATTTGTTATTTCAATTATCCTCTCGACGCATAAGCTGAAGGCGTTAGCTAAATCGAGAGACTCTGAGCTTTTATTACGAATTCAAGAACACTGTGAGTATGTATTAAATCATTAATGCATGTGCTATGTTTGTGTATTCTATTGATTACAAATTCCGAACATTTTGCAAAAATGAATTCTGTGTTAGAGCCTAGATACACAATCAACGATCCAGATTGTTTTAGGTGATGTCATAAGGTTTCTCTTTTAATAATATTTAGAGATTTGTTTTCTACGTGGAAATTATTACATAATGTTTGTGTAAATCGATTATTAAAAAGGTTTGAAATATATATACAAGTCAATATGATGAAAATTAGCAGGTAATCAATTGAAATCTCATTTGAACATAAAATAAAAGATATCATGCTTGAAAGTGTATTGGTTCATAAAAATATTTGAAACTTTTGAAATTTGAAATTAATAGTTTCCGAGATTTCAACATAAAATGTATTTGGAAAGCAATTTTGAATGGAAATAGAGCCTAAATTTAAGGTTTACATTAATAAGGAACCAATTTTGTAGTTGTAAGTTTGGAAAGAATTCAAGTATCATTTTCATACAATTCCTACATTTAATTTCCTAATATTACGGATTGACTTCTTGTTTGATCAAGGTGACGTAAGCAAATTGATCTATGGGTGTAAAACCTATAAAGAAAACACAATCAACGATCCAAATTGTTTTAGATAATGTCATAAGGTATCTCTTTTAATAATATTTAGAGATTTGTTTCCTACGTGGAAGTTATAACATAATGTTTGTGTAAATCGATTATTAAAAAGGTTTGAAATATATATATACAAGTCAATATGAAGAAAATTAGCAGGTAATCAATTGAAATCTCATTTAAACTTAAAATAGAAGATATCATGCTTGAAAGTGTATTGGTTCATAAAAATATCCGAAACTTTTGAAAATTGAAATTAATAGTTTCCGATATTTCAACATATAATGTATTTGGAAAGCAATTTTGAATGGAAATAGAGCTTAAATTTAAGGTTTACAGGAATAAGGAACCAATTTTGTAGTTGTAAGTTTGGAATGAATTCAATTATCATTTTCATTCAATTCCTACATTTAATTTCCTAATATAACGGATTGACTTTTTGTTTGATCAATGTGACGTATACAAATTGATATAAGGGTGTAAAACCTATAAAGAAAACAGAATCTGCGATCCAGATTGTTTTAGATGATGTCATAAGGTAAGGTTTCTTTTTTAATAATATTTATATATATATATATATATATATATATATACAGAGAGAGAGAGAGAGAGAGAGAGAGAGAGAGACACGTTGGGAATGAGCGAGTGGGTTTGGAATTTTCATTTTATTTTTCATTTAAAAATAAGTTAAATAACTCAAAAGAATAATATATATATATATATATATATATATATATATATATATATATAAAGGATAAAATAGTCACTATAACTTATTTCAAATCTTTCAAGGACCAAAGCTAAAATAAATTTTTTATATGGGGCCGACGGTACAATCCCAAAATATTTTGAAGATAAACCACAAGTACCAAATTTGCAATTTGGTCTTAAAAGTTTAAAACAGAAAAATTCACATGATTTGTCAATAAAAAAACGAATTGAAGGACCATTTTTTGTAATTTAAATATTATAGGAATAAAGGAAAAAACGTGAGGGGCCATTTCTGTAACGATGCATCCGTAAATAACACCATCATTCGATTCAGGTGCACAATAGCAAACCCCATTCTGACAATCAAATATTCTCCTCTCCAATCACTCACCACCTGCGTCAAATACACGCGCCTCACATTCTGGTTCTATTTCTACAAAGCTCTACGAATTTGTTATTTCAATTATCCTCTCGACGCATAAGCTGAAGGCGTTAGCTAAATCGAGAGACTCTGAGCTTTTATTACGAATTCAAGAACACTGTGAGTATGTATTAAATCATTAATGCATGTGCTATGTTTGTGTATTCTATTGATTACAAATTCCGAACATTTTGCAAAAATGAATTCTGTGTTAGAGCCTAGATACACAATCAACGATCCAGATTGTTTTAGGTGATGTCATAAGGTTTCTCTTTTAATAATATTTAGAGATTTGTTTTCTACGTGGAAATTATTACATAATGTTTGTGTAAATCGATTATTAAAAAGGTTTGAAATATATATACAAGTCAATATGATGAAAATTAGCAGGTAATCAATTGAAATCTCATTTGAACATAAAATAAAAGATATCATGCTTGAAAGTGTATTGGTTCATAAAAATATTTGAAACTTTTGAAATTTGAAATTAATAGTTTCCGAGATTTCAACATAAAATGTATTTGGAAAGCAATTTTGAATGGAAATAGAGCCTAAATTTAAGGTTTACATTAATAAGGAACCAATTTTGTAGTTGTAAGTTTGGAAAGAATTCAAGTATCATTTTCATACAATTCCTACATTTAATTTCCTAATATTACGGATTGACTTCTTGTTTGATCAAGGTGACGTAAGCAAATTGATCTATGGGTGTAAAACCTATAAAGAAAACACAATCAACGATCCAAATTGTTTTAGATAATGTCATAAGGTATCTCTTTTAATAATATTTAGAGATTTGTTTCCTACGTGGAAGTTATAACATAATGTTTGTGTAAATCGATTATTAAAAAGGTTTGAAATATATATATACAAGTCAATATGAAGAAAATTAGCAGGTAATCAATTGAAATCTCATTTAAACTTAAAATAGAAGATATCATGCTTGAAAGTGTATTGGTTCATAAAAATATCCGAAACTTTTGAAAATTGAAATTAATAGTTTCCGATATTTCAACATATAATGTATTTGGAAAGCAATTTTGAATGGAAATAGAGCTTAAATTTAAGGTTTACAGGAATAAGGAACCAATTTTGTAGTTGTAAGTTTGGAATGAATTCAATTATCATTTTCATTCAATTCCTACATTTAATTTCCTAATATAACGGATTGACTTTTTGTTTGATCAAGGTGACGTATACAAATTGATATAAGGGTGTAAAACCTATAAAGAAAACAGAATCTGCGATCCAGATTGTTTTAGATGATGTCATAAGGTAAGGTTTCTTTTTTAATAATATTTATATATATATATATATACAGAGAGAGAGAGAGAGAGAGAGAGAGAGAGACACGTTGGGAATGAGCGAGTGGGTTTGGAATTTTCATTTTATTTTTCATTTAAAAATAAGTTAAATAACTCAAAAGAATAATATATATATATATATATATATATATATATATATATATATATATAAAGGATAAAATAGTCACTATAACTTATTTCAAATCTTTCAAGGACCAAAGCTAAAATAAATTTTTTATATGGGGCCGACGGTACAATCCCAAAATATTTTGAAGATAAACCACAAGTACCAAATTTGCAATTTGGTCTTAAAAGTTTAAAACAGAAAAATTCACATGATTTGTCAATAAAAAAACGAATTGAAGGACCATTTTTTGTAATTTAAATATTATAGGAATAAAGGAAAAAACGTGAGGGGCCATTTCTGTAACGATGCATCCGTAAATAACACCATCATTCGATTCAGGTGCACAATAGCAAACCCCATTCTGACAATCAAATATTCTCCTCTCCAATCACTCACCACCTGCGTCAAATACACGCGCCTCACATTCTGGTTCTATTTCTACAAAGCTCTACGAATTTGTTATTTCAATTATCCTCTCGACGCATAAGCTGAAGGCGTTAGCTAAATCGAGAGACTCTGAGCTTTTATTACGAATTCAAGAACACTGTGAGTATGTATTAAATCATTAATGCATGTGCTATGTTTGTGTATTCTATTGATTACAAATTCCGAACATTTTGCAAAAATGAATTCTGTGTTAGAGCCTAGATACACAATCAACGATCCAGATTGTTTTAGGTGATGTCATAAGGTTTCTCTTTTAATAATATTTAGAGATTTGTTTTCTACGTGGAAATTATTACATAATGTTTGTGTAAATCGATTATTAAAAAGGTTTGAAATATATATACAAGTCAATATGATGAAAATTAGCAGGTAATCAATTGAAATCTCATTTGAACATAAAATAAAAGATATCATGCTTGAAAGTGTATTGGTTCATAAAAATATTTGAAACTTTTGAAATTTGAAATTAATAGTTTCCGAGATTTCAACATAAAATGTATTTGGAAAGCAATTTTGAATGGAAATAGAGCCTAAATTTAAGGTTTACATTAATAAGGAACCAATTTTGTAGTTGTAAGTTTGGAAAGAATTCAAGTATCATTTTCATACAATTCCTACATTTAATTTCCTAATATTACGGATTGACTTCTTGTTTGATCAAGGTGACGTAAGCAAATTGATCTATGGGTGTAAAACCTATAAAGAAAACACAATCAACGATCCAAATTGTTTTAGATAATGTCATAAGGTATCTCTTTTAATAATATTTAGAGATTTGTTTCCTACGTGGAAGTTATAACATAATGTTTGTGTAAATCGATTATTAAAAAGGTTTGAAATATATATATACAAGTCAATATGAAGAAAATTAGCAGGTAATCAATTGAAATCTCATTTAAACTTAAAATAGAAGATATCATGCTTGAAAGTGTATTGGTTCATAAAAATATCCGAAACTTTTGAAAATTGAAATTAATAGTTTCCGATATTTCAACATATAATGTATTTGGAAAGCAATTTTGAATGGAAATAGAGCTTAAATTTAAGGTTTACAGGAATAAGGAACCAATTTTGTAGTTGTAAGTTTGGAATGAATTCAATTATCATTTTCATTCAATTCCTACATTTAATTTCCTAATATAACGGATTGACTTTTTGTTTGATCAAGGTGACGTATACAAATTGATATAAGGGTGTAAAACCTATAAAGAAAACAGAATCTGCGATCCAGATTGTTTTAGATGATGTCATAAGGTAAGGTTTCTTTTTTAATAATATTTATATATATATATATATATATACAGAGAGAGAGAGAGAGAGAGAGAGAGAGAGAGACACGTTGGGAATGAGCGAGTGGGTTTGGAATTTTCATTTTATTTTTCATTTAAAAATAAGTTAAATAACTCAAAAGAATAATATATATATATATATATATATATATATATAAAGGATAAAATAGTCACTATAACTTATTTCAAATCTTTCAAAGACCAAAGCTAAAATAAATTTTTTATATGGGGTCGACGGTACAATCCCAAAATATTATAGAGATAAACCACAAGGACCAAATTTGCAATTTGGTCTTAAAAGTTTAAAAAAGAAAATTTCACATGATTTGTCAATAAAAAAAAGAATTGAAGGACCATTTTTTAATTTAAATATTATAGGAATAAAGGATAAAACGTGAGGGGCCATTTCTGTAACGATGCGTCCGTAAATAACACCATGATTCGATTCAGGCGCACAATAGCAAATCCCATTCTGACAATCAAATATTCTACGCCTCAATCACACACCACCTTCGTCAAATACACGCGCCTCACATTCTGGTTCTATTTCAACAAAGCTCTACGAAGCTGTCATTTCAATTATCCTCTCGACGCATATGCAGAAGGCGTTAGCTAAATCGAGAGACTCTGAGCTTTTATTACGAATTCAAGAACACTATGAGTATGTATTAAATCATTAATGCATGTGCTATGTTTGTGTATTCTATTGATTACAAATTCCGAACATTTTGCAAAAATGAATTCTGTGTTAGAGCATAGATACACAATCAACGATCCAGATTGTTTTAGATGATGTCATAAGGTTTCTCTTTTAATAATATTTAGAGATTTGTTTTCTACGTGGAAATTATGACATAATGTTTGTGTAAATCGATTATTAAAAAGGTTTGAAATATATATACAAGTCAATCTGATGAAAATTAGCAGGTAATCAATTGAAATCTCATTTGAAATTAAAATAAAAGATATCATGCTTGAAAGTGTATTGGTTCATAAAAATATCCGAAACTTTTGAAATTTGAAATTAATAGTTTCCGACATTTCAAAATATAATGTATTTGGAAAGTAATTTTGAATGGAAATAGAGCCTAAATTTAAGGTTTACATTAATAAGGAACCAATTTTGTAGTTGTAAGTTTGGAAAGAATTCAAGTATCATTTTCATTCAATTCCTACATTTAATTTCCTAATATAACAGGTTGACTTCTTTTTTGATCAAGGTGACGTAAACAAATTGATCTAAGGGTGTAAAACCTATAAAGAAAACACAATCAACGATCCATATTGTTTTAAATGATGTCATAAGGTTTCTTTTTTAATAATATTTATATTTATATATATATATATATATATATATATATATATATATATATATATATATATATAGAGAGAGAGAGAGACACGTTGGGAATGAGCGAGTGGGTTTGGAATTTTCATTTTATTTTTCATTTAAAAATAAGTTAAATAACTCAAAAGAATAATATATATATATATATATATATATATATATATATATATATATATATATATAAAGGATAAAATAGTCACTATAACTTATTTCAAATCTTTGAAGGACCAAAGCTAAAATAAATTTTGTATATGGGGACGACGGTACAATCCCAAAATATTTTGGAGATAAACCACAAGCACCAAATTTGCAATTTGGTCTTAAAAGTTTAAAACAGAAAATTTCACATTATTTGTAAATAAAAAAAAGAATTGAAGGACCATTTTTACTAATTTAAATATTATAGGAATAAAGGAAAAAACGTGAGGGGCCATTTCTGTAACGATGCCTCCGTAAATAACACCATCATTCGATTCAGGCGCACAATAGCAAACCCCATTCTGACAATCAAATATTCTCCTCCCCAATCACTCACCACCTGCGTCAAATACACGCGCCTCACATTCTGGTTCTATTTCTACAAAGCTCTACGAATTTGTTATTTCAATTATCCTCTCGACGCATCAGCTGAAGGCGTTAGCTAAATCGAGAGACTCTGAGCTTTTATTACGAATTCAAGAACACTGTGAGTATGTATTAAATCATTAATGCATGTGCTATGTTTGTGTATTCTATTGATTACAAATTCCGAACATTTTGCAAAAATGAATTCTGTGTTAGAGCCTAGATACACAATCAACGATCCAGATTGTTTTAGGTGATGTCATAAGGTTTCTCTTTTAATAATATTTAGAGATTTGTTTTCTACGTGGAAATTATTACATAATGTTTGTGTAAATCGATTATTAAAAAGGTTTGAAATATATATACAAGTCAATATGATGAAAATTAGCAGGTAATCAATTGAAATCTCATTTGAACATAAAATAAAAGATATCATGCTTGAAAGTGTATTGGTTCATAAAAATATTTGAAACTTTTGAAATTTGAAATTAATAGTTTCTGAGATTTCAACATAAAATGTATTTGGAAAGCAATTTTGAATGGAAATAGAGCCTAAATTTAAGGTTTACATTAACAAGGAACCAATTTTGTAGTTGTAAGTTTGGAAAGTATTCAAGTATCATTTTCATTCAATTCCTACATTTAATTTCCTAATATAACGGATTGACTTCTTGTTTGATCAAGGTGACGTAAGCAAATTGATCTATGGGTGTAAAACCTATAAAGAAAACACAATCAACGATCCAAATTGTTTTAGATAATGTCATAAGGTATCTCTTTTAATAATATTTAGAGATTTGTTTCCTACGTGGAAGTTATAACATAATGTTTGTGTAAATCGATTATTAAAAAGGTTTGAAATATATATATACAAGTCAATATGAAGAAAATTAGCAGGTAATCAATTGAAATCTCATTTAAACTTAAAATAGAAGATATCATGCTTGAAAGTGTATTGGTTCATAAAAATATCCGAAACTTTTGAAAATTGAAATTAATAGTTTCCGATATTTCAACATATAATGTATTTGGAAAGCAATTTTGAATGGAAATAGAGCTTAAATTTAAGGTTTACAGGAATAAGGAACCAATTTTGTAGTTGTAAGTTTGGAATGAATTCAATTATCATTTTCATTCAATTCCTACATTTAATTTCCTAATATAACGGATTGACTTTTTGTTTGATCAAGGTGACGTATACAAATTGATATAAGGGTGTAAAACCTATAAAGAAAACAGAATCTGCGATCCAGATTGTTTTAGATGATGTCATAAGGTAAGGTTTCTTTTTTAATAATATTTATATATATATATATATATATATATATATATATATATACAGAGAGAGAGAGAGAGAGACACGTTGGGAATGAGCGAGTGGGTTTGGAATTTTCATTTTATTTTTCATTTAAAAATAAGTTAAATAACTCAAAAGAATAATATATATATATATATATATATATATAAAGGATAAAATAGTCACTATAACTTATTTCAAATCTTTCAAGGACCAAAGCTAAAATAAATTTTTTATATGGGGTCGACGGTACAATCCCAAAATATTTTAGAGATAAACCACAAGGACCAAATTTGCAATTTGGTCTTAAAAGTTTAAAACAGAAAATTTCACATTATTTGTAAATAAAAAAAAGAATTGAAGGACCATTTTTACTAATTTAAATATTATAGGAATAAAGGAAAAAACGTGAGGGGCCATTTCTGTAACGATGCCTCCGTAAATAACACCATCATTCGATTCAGGCGCACAATAGCAAACCCCATTCTGACAATCAAATATTCTCCTCCCCAATCACTCACCACCTGCGTCAAATACACGCGCCTCACATTCTGGTTCTATTTCTACAAAGCTCTACGAATTTGTTATTTCAATTATCCTCTCGACGCATCAGCTGAAGGCGTTAGCTAAATCGAGAGACTCTAAGCTTTTATTACGAATTCAAGAACACTGTGAGTATGTATTAAATCATTAATGCATGTGCTATGTCTGTGTATTCTATTGATTACAAATTCCGAACATTTTGCAAAAATGAATTCTATGTTAGAGCCTAGATACACAATCAACGATCCAGATTGTTTTAGGTGATGTCATAAGGTTTCTCTTTTAATAATATTTAGAGATTTGTTTTCTACGTGGAAATTATTACATAATGTTTGTGTAAATCGATTATTAAAAAGGTTTGAAATATATATACAAGTCAATCTGATGAAAATTAGCAGGTAATCAATTGAAATCTCATTTGAAATTAAAATAAAAGATATAATGCTTGAAAGTGTATTGGTTCATAAAAATATCTGAAACTTTTGAAATTTGAAATTAATAGTTTCCGACATTTCAAAATATAATGTATTTGGAAAGTAATTTTGAATGGAAATAGAGCCTAAATTTAAGGTTTACATTAATAAGGAACCAATTTTGTAGTTGTAAGTTTGGAAAGAATTCAAGTATCATTTTCATTCAATTCCTACATTTAATTTCCTAATATAACAGGTTGACTTCTTTTTTGATCAAGGTGACGTAAACAAATTGATCTAAGGGTGTAAAACCTATAAAGAAAACACAATCAACGATCCATATTGTTTTAAATGATGTCATAAGGTTTCTTTTTTAATAATATTTATATTATATATATATATATATATATATATATATATATATATATATATATATATATATATATAGAGAGAGAGAGAGAGAGAGAGAGAGAGAGACACGTTGGGAATGAGCGAGTGGGTTTGGAATTTTCATTTTATTTTTCTTTTAAAAATAAGTTAAATAACTCAAAAGAATAATATATATATATATATATATATATATATATATATATATATATATATATATATAAAGGATAAAATAGTCACTATAACTTATTTCAAATCTTTGAAGGACCAAAGCTAAAATAAATTTTGTATATGGGGCCGACGGTACAATCCCAAAATATTTTGGAGATAAACCACAAGCACCAAATTTGCAATTTGGTCTTAAAAGTTTAAAACAGAAAATTTCACATTATTTGTAAATAAAAAAAAGAATTGAAGGACCATTTTTACTAATTTAAATATTATAGGAATAAAGGAAAAAACGTGAGGGGCCATTTCTGTAACGATGCCTCCGTAAATAACACCATCATTCGATTCAGGCGCACAATAGCAAACCCCATTCTGACAATCAAATATTCTCCTCCCCAATCACTCACCACCTGCGTCAAATACACGCGCCTCACATTCTGGTTCTATTTCTACAAAGCTCTACGAATTTGTTATTTCAATTATCCTCTCGACGCATCAGCTGAAGGCGTTAGCTAAATCGAGAGACTCTAAGCTTTTATTACGAATTCAAGAACACTGTGAGTATGTATTAAATCATTAATGCATGTGCTATGTCTGTGTATTCTATTGATTACAAATTCCGAACATTTTGCAAAAATGAATTCTATGTTAGAGCCTAGATACACAATCAACGATCCAGATTGTTTTAGGTGATGTCATAAGGTTTCTCTTTTAATAATATTTAGAGATTTGTTTTCTACGTGGAAATTATTACATAATGTTTGGGTAAATCGATTATTAAAAAAGTTTGAAATATATATACAAGTCAATATGATGAAAATTAGCAGGTAATCAATTGAAATCTCATTTGAACATAAAATAAAAGATATCATGCTTGAAAGTGTATTGGTTCATAAAAATATTTGAAACTTTTGAAATTTGAAATTAATAGTTTCCGAGATTTAAACATAAAATGTATTTGGAAAGCAATTTTGAATGGAAATAGAGCCTAAATTTAAGGTTTACATTAATAAGGAACCAATTTTGTAGTTGTAAGTTTGGAAAGAATTCAAGTATCATTTTCATTCAATTCCTACATTTAATTTCCTAATATAACGGGTTGACTTCTTTTTTGATCAAGGTGACGTAAGCAAATTGATCTAAGGGTGTAAAACCTATAAAGAAAACACAATCAACGATCCAGATTGTTTTAGATAATGTCATAAGGTATCTCTTTTAATAATATTTAGAGATTTGTTTTCTACGTGGAAACTATAACATAATGTTTGTGTAAATCGATTATTAAAAAGGTTTGAAATATATATACAAGTCAATATGAAGAAAATTAGCAGGTAATCAATTGAAATCTCATTTAAACTTAAAATAGAAGATATCATGCTTGAAAGTGTATTGGTTCATAAAAATATCTGAAACTTTTGAAATTTGAAATTAATAGTTTCCGAGATTTCAATATATAATATATTTGAAAAGCAATTTTGAATGGAAATAGAGCCTAAATTTAAGGTTTACATTAATAAGGAACCAATTTTGTAGTTGTAAGTTTGGAAAAAATTCAAGTATCATTTTCATTCAATTCCTACATTTAATTTCCTAATATAACGGATTGACTTCTTGTTTGATCAAGGTGACGTAAGCAAATTGATCCAAGGGTGTAAAACCTATAAAGAAAACACAATCAACGATCCATATTGTTTTAAATGATGTCATAAGGTTTCTTTTTTAATAATATTTATATATATATATATATATAGAGAGAGAGAGAGAGAGACACGTTGGGAATGAGCGAGTGGGTTTGGAATTTTCATTTTATTTTTCATTTAAAAATAAGTTAAATAACTCAAAAGAATAATATATATATATATATATATATATATATATATATATATATATATATATATATATATATATAAGGATAAAATAGTCACTATAACTTATTTCAAATCTTTCAAAGACCAAAGCTAAAATAAATTTTTTATATGGGGCCGACGGTACAATCCCAAAATATTTTGAAGATAAACCACAAGGACCAAATTTGCAATTTGGTCTTAAAAGTTTAAAACAGAAAAATTCACATGATTTGTCAATAAAAAAACGAATTGAAGGACCATTTTTTGTAATTTAAATATTATAGGAATAAAGGAAAAAACGTGAGGGGCCATTTCTGTAACGATGCATCCGTAAATAACACCATCATTCGATTCAGGTGCACAATAGCAAACCCCATTCTGATAATCAAATATTCTCCTCTCCAATCACTCACCACCTGCGTCAAATACACGCGCCTCACATTCTGGTTCTATTTCTACAAAGCTCTACGAATTTGTTATTTCAATTATCCTCTCGACGCATAAGCTGAAGGCGTTAGCTAAATCGAGAGACTCTGAGCTTTAATTACGAATTCAAGAACACTGTGAGTATGTATTAAATCATTAATGCATGTGCTATGTTTGTGTATTCTATTGATTACAAATTCCGAACATTTTGCAAAAATGAATTCTGTGTTAGAGCCTAGATACACAATCAACGATCCAGATTGTTTTAGGTGATGTCATAAGGTTTCTCTTTTAATAATATTTAGAGATTTGTTTTCTACGTGGAAATTATTACATAATGTTTGTGTAAATCGATTATTAAAAAGGTTTGAAATATATATACAAGTCAATATGATGAAAATTAGCAGGTAATCAATTGAAATCTCATTTGAACATAAAATAAAAGATATCATGCTTGAAAGTGTATTGGTACATAAAAATATTTGAAACTTTTGAAATTTGAAATTAATAGTTTCCGAGATTTCAACATAAAATGTATTTGGAAAGCAATTTTGAATGGAAATAGAGCCTAAATTTAAGGTTTACATTAATAAGGAACCAATTTTGTAGTTGTAAGTTTGGAAAGAATTCAAGTATCATTTTCATTCAATTCCTACATTTAATTTCCTAATATAACGGATTGACTTCTTGTTTGATCAAGGTGACGTAAGCAAATTGATCTATGGGTGTAAAACCTATAAAGAAAACACAATCAACGATCCAAATTGTTTTAGATAATGTCATAAGGTATCTCTTTTAATAATATTTAGAGATTTGTTTTCTACGTGGAAGTTATAACATAATGTTTGTGTAAATCGATTATTAAAAAGGTTTGAAATATATATATACAAGTCAATATGAAGAAAATTAGCAGGTAATCAATTGAAATCTCATTTAAACTTAAAATAGAAGATATCATGCTTGAAAGTGTATTGGTTCATAAAAATATCCGAAACTTTTGAAAATTGAAATTAATAGTTTCCGATATTTCAACATATAATGTATTTGGAAAGCAATTTTGAATGGAAATAGAGCTTAAATTTAAGGTTTACAGGAATAAGGAACCAATTTTGTAGTTGTAAGTTTGGAATGAATTCAATTATCATTTTCATTCAATTCCTACATTTAATTTCCTAATATATCGGATTGACTTTTTGTTTGATCAAGGTGACGTATACAAATTGATATAAGGGTGTAAAACCTATAAAGAAAACAGAATCTGCGATCCAGATTGTTTTAGATGATGTCATAAGGTAAGGTTTCTTTTTTAATAATATTTATATATATATATATATATATATATATATATATACAGAGAGAGAGAGAGAGAGAGAGAGACACGTTGGGAATGAGCGAGTGGGTTTGGAATTTTCATTTTATTTTTCATTTAAAAGTAAGTTAAATAACTCAAAAGAATAATATATATATATATATATATATATATATAAAGGATAAAATAGTCAGTATAACTTATTGCAAATCTTTCAAGTACCAAAGCTAAAATAAATTTTTTATATGGGGTCGACGGTACAATCCCAAAATATTTTAGAGATAAACCACAAGGACCAAATTTGCAATTTGGTCTGAAAAGTTTAAAAAAGAAAATTTCACATGATTTGTCAATAAAAAAAAGAATTGAAGGACCATTTTTTAATTTAAATATTATAGGAATAAAGGATAAAACGTGAGGGGCCATTTCTGTAACGATGCGTCCGTAAATAATACCATGATTCGATTCAGGCGCACAATAGCAAATCCCATTCTGACAATCAAATATTCTACGCCTCAATCACACACCACCTTCGTCAAATACACGCGCCTCACATTCTGGTTCTATTTCAACAAAGCTCTACGAAGCTGTCATTTCACTTATCCTCTCGACGCATATGCAGAAGGCGTTAGCTAAATCGAGAGACTCTGAGCTTTTATTACGAATTCAAGAACACTATGAGTATGTATTAAATCATTAATACATGTGCTATGTTTGTGTATTCTATTGATTACAAATTCCGAACATTTTGCAAAAATGAATTCTGTGTTAGAGCATAGATACACAATCAACGATCCAGATTGTTTTAGATGATGTCATAAGGTTTCTCTTTTAATAATATTTAGAGATTTGTTTTCTACGTGGAAATTATGACATAATGTTTGTGTAAATCGATTATTAAAAAGGTTTGAAATATATATACAAGTCAATCTGATGAAAATTAGCAGGTAATCAATTGAAATCTCATTTGAAATTAAAATAAAAGATATCATGCTTGAAAGTGTATTGGTTCATAAAAATATCTGAAACTTTTGAAATTTGAAATTAATAGTTTCCGACATTTCAAAATATAATGTATTTGGAAAGTAATTTTGAATGGAAATAGAGCCTAAATTTAAGGTTTACATTAATAAGGAACCAATTTTGTAGTTGTAAGTTTGGAAAGAATTCAAGTATCATTTTCATTCAATTCCTACATTTAATTTCCTAATATAACAGGTTGACTTCTTTTTTGATCAAGGTGACGTAAACAAATTGATCTAAGGGTGTAAAACCTATAAAGAAAACACAATCAACGATCCATATTGTTTTAAATGATGTCATAAGGTTTCTTTTTTAATAATATTATATATATATATATATATATATATATATATATATATATATATATATATATAGAGAGAGAGAGAGAGAGACACGTTGGGAATGAGCGAGTGGGTTTGGAATTTTCATTTTATTTTTCATTTAAAAATAAGTTAAATAACTCAAAAGAATAATATATATATATATATATATATATATATATATATATATATATATATATATATATAAAGGATAAAATAGTCACTATAACTTATTTCAAATCTTTGAAGGACCAAAGCTAAAATAAATTTTGTATATGGGGCCGACGGTACAATCCCAAAATATTTTGGAGATAAACCACAAGCACCAAATTTGCAATTTGGTCTTAAAAGTTTTAAACAGAAAATTTCACATTATTTGTAAATAAAAAAAAAAAAGAATTGAAGGACCATTTTTACTAATTTAAATATTATAGGAATAAAGGAAAAAACGTGAGGGGCCATTTCTGTAACGATGCCTCCGTAAATAACACCATCATTCGATTCAGGCGCACAATAGCAAACCCCATTATGACAATCAAATATTCTCCTCCCCAATCACTCACCACCTGCGTCAAATACACGCGCCTCACATTCTGGTTCTATTTCTACAAAGCTCTACGAATTTGTTATTTCAATTATCCTCTCGACGCATCAGCTGAAGGCGTTAGCTAAATCGAGAGACTCTGAGCTTTTATTACGAATTCAAGAACACTGTGAGTATGTATTAAATCATTAATGCATGTGCTATGTCTGTGTATTCTATTGATTACAAATTCCGAATATTTTGCAAAAATGAATTCTATGTTAGAGCCTAGATACACAATCAACGATCCAGATTGTTTTAGGTGATGTCATAAGGTTTCTCTTTTAATAATATTTAGAGATTTGTTTTCTACGTGGAAATTATTACATAATGTTTGGGTAAATCGATTATTAAAAAAGTTTGAAATATATATACAAGTCAATATGATGAAAATTAGCAGATAATCAATTGAAATCTCATTTGAACATAAAATAAAAGATATCATGCTTGAAAGTGTATTGGTTCATAAAAATATTTGAAACTTTTGAAATTTGAAATTAATAGTTTCCGAGATTTCAACATAAAATGTATTTGGAAAGCAATTTTGAATGGAAATAGAGCCTAAATTTAAGGTTTACATTAATAAGGAACCAATTTTGTAGTTGTAAGTTTGGAAAGAATTCAAGTATCATTTTCATTCAATTCCTACATTTAATTTCCTAATATAACGGGTTGACTTCTTTTTTGATCAAGGTGACGTAAGCAAATTGATCTAAGGGTGTAAAACCGATAAAGAAAACACAATCAACGATCCAGATTGTTTTAGATAATTTCATAAGGTATCTCTTTTAATAATATTTAGAGATTTGTTTTCTACATGGAAATTATAACATAATGTTTGTGTAAATCGATTATTAAAAAGGTTTGAAATATATATACAAGTCAATATGAAGAAAATTAGCAGGTAATCAATTGAAATCTCATTTAAACTTAAAATAGAAGATATCATGCTTGAAAGTGTATTGGTTCATAAAAATATCCGAAATTTTTGAAATTTGAAATTAATAGTTTCCGAGATTTCAATAAATAATATATTTGAAAAGCAATTTTGAATGAAAATAGAGCCTAAATTTAAGGTTTACATTAATAAGGAACCAATTTTGTAGTTGTAAGTTTGGAAAAAATTCAAGTATCATTTTCATTCAATTCCTATATTTAATTTCCTAATATAACGGATTGACTTCTTGTTTGATCAAGGTGACGTAAGCAAATTGATCAAAGGGTGTAAAATCTATAAAGAAAACACAATCAACGATCCATATTGTTTTAAATGATGTCATAAGGTTTCTTTTTTAATAATATTTATATATATATATATATATATATATATATATATATAGAGAGAGAGAGAGAGAGAGAAAGAGAGAGACATGTTGGGAATGAGCGAGTGGGTTTGGAATTTTCATTTTATTTTTCATTTAAAAATAAGTTAAATAACTCAAAAGAATAATATATATATATATATATATATATATATATATATATATATATATATAAAGGATAAAATAGTCACTATAACTTATTTCAAATCTTTCAAGGACCAAAGCTAAAATAAATTTTTTATATGGGGCCGACGGTACAATCCCAAAATATTTTGAAGATAAACCACAAGGACCAAATTTGCAATTTGGTCTTAAAAGTTTAAAACAGAAAAATTCACATGATTTGTCAATAAAAAAACGAATTGAAGGACCATTTTTTGTAATTTAAATATTATAGGAATAAAGGAAAAACGTGAGGGGCCATTTCTGTAACGATGCATCCGTAAATAACACCATCATTCGATTCAGGTGCACAATAACAAACCCCATTCTGACAATCAAATATTCTCCTCTCCAATCACTCACCACCTGCGTCAAATACACGCGCCTCACATTCTGGTTCTATTTCTACAAAGCTCTACGAATTTGTTATTTCAATTATCCTCTCGACGCATAAGCTGAAGGCGTTAGCTAAATCGAGAGACTCTGAGCTTTTATTACGAATTCAAGAACACTGTGAGTATGTATTAAATCATTAATGCATGTGCTATGTTTGTGTATTCTATTGATTACAAATTCCGAACATTTTGCAAAAATGAATTCTGTGTTAGAGCCTAGATACACAATCAACGATCCAGATTGTTTTAGGTGATGTCATAAGGTTTCTCTTTTAATAATATTTAGAGATTTGTTTTCTACGTGGAAATTATTACATAATGTTTGTGTAAATCGATTATTAAAAAGGTTTGAAATATATATACAAGTCAATATGATGAAAATTAGCAGGTAATCAATTGAAATCTCATTTGAACATAAAATAAAAGATATCATGCTTGAAAGTGTATTGATTCATAAAAATATTTGAAACTTTTGAAATTTGAAATTAATAGTTTCCGAGATTTCAACATAAAATGTATTTGGAAAGCAATTTTGAATGGAAATAGAGCCTAAATTTAAGGTTTACATTAATAAGGAACCAATTTTGTACTTGTAAGTTTGGAAAGAATTCAAGTATCATTTTCATTCAATTCCTACATTTAATTTCCTAATATAAGGGATTGACTTCTTCTTTGATCAAGGTGACGTAAGCAAATTGATCTATGGGTGTAAAACCTATAAAGAAAACACAATCAACGATCCAAATTGTTTTAGATAATGTCATAAGGTATCTCTTTTAATAATATTTAGAGATTTGTTTCCTACGTGGAAATTATAACATAATGTTTGTGTAAATCGATTATTAAAAAGGTTTGAAATATATATATACAAGTCAATATGAAGAAAATTAGCAGGTAATCAATTGAAATGTCATTTAAACTTAAAATAGAAGATATCATGCTTGAAAGTGTATTGGTTCATAAAAATATCCGAAACTTTTGAAAATTGAAATTAATAGTTTCCGATATTTCAACATATAATGTATTTGGAAAGCAATTTTGAATGGAAATAGAGCCTAAATTTAAGGTTTACAGGAATAAGGAACCAATTTTGTAGTTGTAAGTTTGGAATGAATTCAATTATCATTTTCATTCAATTCCTACATTTAATTTCCTAATATAACGGATTGACTTCTTGTTTGATCAAGGTGACGTATGCAAATTGATATAAGGGTGTAAAACCTATAAAGAAAACAGAATCTGCGATCCAGATTGTTTTAGATGATGTCATAAGGTAAGGTTTCTTTTTTAATAATATATATATATATATATATATATATATATATATATATATATATACAGAGAGAGAGAGAGAGAGACACGTTGGGAATGAGCGAGTGGGTTTGGAATTTTCATTTTATTTTTCATTTAAAAATAAGTTAAATAACTCAAAAGAATAATATATATATATATATATATATATATATATATATATATACAGGATAAAATAGTCACTATAACTTATTTCAAATCTTTCAAAGACCAAAGCTAAAATAAATTTTTTATATGGGGTCGACGGTACAATCCCAAAATATTTTAGAGATAAACCACAAGGACCAAATTTGTAATTTGGTCTTAAAAGTTTAAAAAAGAAAATTTCACATGATTTGTCAATAAAAAAAAGAATTGAAGGACCATTTTTTAATTTAAATATTATAGGAATAAAGGATAAAACGTGAGGGGCCATTTCTGTAACGATGCATCCGTAAATAACACCATGATTCGATTCAGGCGCACAATAGCAAATCCCATTCTGACAATCAAATATTCTCCGCCCCAATCACACACCACCTTCGTCAAATACACGCGCCTCACATTCTGGTTCTATTTCAACAAAGCTCTACGAAGCTGTCATTTCAATTATCCTCTCGACGCATATGCAGAAGGCGTTTGCTAAATCGAGAGACTCTGAGCTTTTATTACGAATTCAAGAACACTGTGAGTATGTATTAAATCATTAATGCATGTGCTATGTTTGTGTATTCTATTGATTACAAATTCCGAACATTTTGCAAAAATGAATTCTGTGTTAGAGCATAGATACACAATCAACGATTCAGATTGTTTTAGATGATGTCATAAGATTTCTTTTTTAATAATATTTAGAGATTTGTTTTTCTACGTGGAAATTATGACATAATGTTTGTGTAAATCGATTATTAAAAAGGTTTGAAATATATATACAAGTCAATCTGATGAAAATTAGCAGGTAATCAATTGAAATCTCATTTGAAATTAAAATAAAAGATATCATGCTTGAAAGTGTATTGGTTCATAAAAATATCTGAAACTTTTGAAATTTGAAATTAATAGTTTCCGACATTTCAAAATATAATGTATTTGGAAAGTAATTTTGAATGGAAATAGAGCCTAAATTTAAGGTTTACATTAATAAGGAACCAATTTTGTAGTTGTAAGTTTGGAAAGAATTCAAGTATCATTTTCATTCAATTCCTACATTTAATTTCCTAATATAACAGGTTGACTTCTTTTTTGATCAAGGTGACGTAAGCAAATTGATCTAAGGGTGTAAAACCTATAAAGAAAACACAATCAACGATCCAGATTGTTTTAGATAATGTCATAAGGTATCTCTTTTAATAATATTTAGAGATTTGTTTTCTACGTGGAAATTATAACATAATGTTTGTGTAAATCGATTATTAAAAAGGTTTGAAATATATATACAAGTCAATATGAAGAAAATTAGCAGGTAATCAATTAAAATCTCATTTAAACTTAAAATAGAAGATATCATGCTTGAAAGTGTATTGGTTCATAAAAATATCCGAAACTTTTGAAATTTGAAATTAATAGTTTCCGAGATTTCAACATATAATATATTTGGAAAGCAATTTTGAATGGAAATAGAGTCTAAATTTAAGGTTTACATTAATAAGGAACCAATTTTGTAGTTGTAAGTTTGGAAAGAATTCAAGTATCATTTTCATTCAATTTCTACAGTTAATTTCTAATAAAACGGATTGACTTCTTGTTTGATAAAGGTGACGTAAGCAAATTTATCCAAGGGTGTAAAACCTATAAAGAAAACACAATCAACGATCCATATTGTTTTAAATGATGTCACAAGGTTTCTTTTTTAATAATATTTAGATATATATATATATATATATATATATATATATACCATCTTATAAAGCATACATATCAAAGTCTTAATTACAAAATATAAAGTTTATTGTACAAGAGAAAAAAGCATATCTTAAAGAATTGTCTTAAAGACAATTTATGAAGCATGATGTACAAGTCTCTTTTAATTGACAATTGGGCGCTTAAAAGTTTTCAGATCCATTTCAAATTCTTTTCAAATACATATGTTCACACGCACAGGCTGTACCCACTCATGCTTGGATGGTATAGATTGATTTTGTTGTGATCCATGTCATGAAGTATTAGCCAATCACAATAAAAGATGTAAAAGCCAATGGAACATTGTATGACTATTTTGACATTATAAAAACACACACACATCCTAAATTTTCTCATTTGAAAATCTCAGTTAACTTTTCCCTCTCACACTATCGCTATCTTTCCCTACATACCATTATCTCTAAAAACCCTACCTCCTTCTACCAGCCACCATGTCATCTCCGCCGGTGCCACCTTCATCACATCCGCAAACTGCCATCACGACACACTAGCGCCTTTAACACACTATCCGCAAACTGACATCACGACACACTAGCGCCTTTAACACACTATCGCACCTCTGTCCTTCCACACCTCATACAAGTTGTCAAAAACCCAACCGCCACCACCCATCCCCATTACACCACTGCATCCAACACTACTTCATCACCAGTGAACTGATATTCCACCGCCTCACCCTCTCTCTCTCTCCCTCTCTCTCTCTCTCTACGAAAACCTTATATCTAAACACGCCATCTTCGTTAAACATCGCTATCTAATAGCCACCACAACCACGACTTGCTACCGTTCATATGTTGTCGATCTATTTCTCTAAAATAGATATATATGGTTTCTGTATATATATTGTACATCTGTGTGTATTTGTGTAATTAGATGTGTTTACGTATAAATATAGATATGCGTGGAAGATTGATGTTTTAGTTTAGAAATCTAATGGTTTTATGTTTCATGATTTCAGATCTCAAACTGCAATATATATTACATTTGCGTTTTTGTAAGCTATGTATGTTGATCTGAGTTTCTTTTTATTTATTATTTGAACAAAGTAGAACGAGTATTTTTAATGATTTAGCGTATATTTTAACTTTTTGTAGTCACATGTGTATATTTGTGTTTCTACGATATTTTCAATTAAGAAACTACAATTATGTTCATGGTTTTGGTATTCTTTTGTTCATCGTTTGCTACCATCTGATCTAATATTGTAATTGTTCTTTTTGTTGCAAATCGTATTTTATTTTTAGTTTTTGTTCATTTTCATAGAAAAAATGACTTATATTTTTATTTAAAGATGAATATGTGTTTTGGCATTTCTTTTGGTTCACCGTTAATTTTTGTTTTTTTTATTTATTAAAAAAAGATCTATAAAGAAAAAACAAATGTGGTACTATTTTAGAACAAATACATTTTTTATTATAAAAGGAACGGTTAAGCAAAAAAAATAAAATAAAATATCTATAAACTCAAAATTTATTTTAAATATTTATGTGAATATAAAAATAGATAAAAACTATCAAAGAAAGTAAGATAATTATATGATTTAAGGTTGAGGGTGGTTGGGACTTTTATCCACCTTTAAACTCATAAGAAAATTTATTAGATTGGATGTATTAAAAAATAAAGATATAATAAAGTTTGCATTTTATTATTTTATTATGGAGTATAAGTTTTTTTAGAATGTTATTTAAAAACAAATGATTTTAATATACATAAAATTTAATATATTTAAACCTTTTACTATAATATATTTTGTAATTTTCTAAATATATTAAACATAAACTTGTAAATATTAAAAAAATATATATACAAAAAGTTCATTTGTTTAAAAGAATATAATATGTTTGTGACAGAAAACTAATATCTAGAATGAAACTATTTGTTGTCGGTGCATTGTTTTATAAATTAACAATTTTTAAGTAACTAAATGCTAAAAAAAACTATTCACACTTCTACTCGCCAACACCCCCCCCCCTCCGTCGTCGCAACATCATTTTATAAATTAGCAATTTTTAAGATAATAGAAGACATTGGTTTTATTCAATAAATTTTATTAATAATTCAATTATTTATGTATTTCACTATTAATAAAAAAATTGAAAACACAAAAACCTTAAACTTTAGTACGATCGACTTGAATTTATGTTATAATGAAAAAAAATTGTAGCTAATATAGATGAAATTGCTCAAGTATACTGATTTTACAATATGTTGGAATAATGACGACTACTACTTCATCATATATTGTAAAAACTGGCCGCAACTATAAAAAGACAAAATTGGAAGTTTAAAACAAGTTAATTATGTAAAATCCATGATATTTTAGAAAGTAATGTGATATCTAAATCTTTAGAAACAAGTTAACTCCATTTCGTAAGATGAAAGAAATACCATGATTCGTCCTATTTTATTTATTTTTTATAGTAATATATAACCTAAATAGTAGCATAGTATTATTTTTAACCAAAACAACGTACATTTATTTTTTTTAACCAAAAGACCAACGTTTTTATAATTTTTAACTAAAAACAACTTATTTTTAACAAAAATAGTAACAAAATTTTATTTTTTAACACAAATGATAACATTCACTGAAAGGAAGTTATGCACAAATTGCAAAAAAAATTGATGTCCGCCGAAGCGAACTAATTGCCGGCAGGAAACTAATAGACGAAATTAAACAAATCGCCGCCGCCGCATCACGCGGGTACACTACTAGTATATATATATATATATATATATATATATATATATATATATATATATATATATATATATATATATATATAGAGAGAGAGAGAGAGAGAGAGAGATAGACGTTGGGAATGAGCGAGTGGGTTTGGAATTTTCATTTTATTTTTCATTTAAAAATAAGTTAAATAACTCAAAAGAATAATATATATATATATATATATATATATATATATATATATATATATATATATATATATATATATAAAGGATAAAATAGTCACTATAACTTATTTCAAATCTTTCAAGGACCAAAGCTAAAATAAATTTTTTATATGGGGCCGACGGTACAATCCCAAAATATTTTGGAGATAAACCACAAGGACCAAATTTGCAATTTGGTCTTAAAAGTTTAAAACAAAAAATTCACATGATTTGTCAATAAAAAAAAAGAATTGAAGGACCATTTTTTGTAATTTAAATATTATAGGAATAAAGGAAAAAACGTGAGGGGCCATTTCTGTAACGATGCATCCGTAAATAACACCATCATTCGATTCAGGCGCACAATAGAAAATCCGATTCTGACAATCAAATATTCTCCTCCCCAATCACTCACCACCGGCGTCAAATACACGCGCCTCACATTCTGGTTCTATTTCAACAAAGCTCTACGAAGCTGTCATTTCAATTATCCTCTCGACGCATAAGCTGAAGGCGTTAGCTAAATCGAGAGACTCTGAGCTTTTATTACGAATTCAAGAACACTGTGAGTATGTATTAAATCATTAATGCATGTGCTATGTTTGTGTATTCTATTGATTACAAATTCCGAACATTTTGCAAAAATGAATTCTGTGTTAGAGCATAGATACACAATCAACGATCCAGATTGTTTTAGATGATGTCATAAGGTTTCTCTTTTAATAATATTTAGAGATTTGTTTTCTACGTGGATATTATGACATAATGTTTGTGTAAATCGATTATTAAAAAGGTTTGAAATATATATACAAGTCAATCTGATGAAAAAATTAGCAGGTAATCAATTGAAATCTCATTTGAAATTAAAATAAAAGATATCATGCTTGAAAGTGTATTGGTTCATAAAAATATCTGAAACTTTTGAAATTTGAAATTAATAGTTTCCGACATTTCAAAATATAATGTATTTGGAAAACAATTTTGAATGGAAATAGAGCCTAAATTTAAGGTTTACATTAATAAGGAACCAATTTTGTAGTTGTAAGTATGGAAAGAATTCAAGTATCATTTTCATTCAATTCCTACATTTAATTTCCTAATATAACGGATTGACTTCTTGTTTGATCAAGGTGACGTAAGCAAATTGATCTAAGGATGTAAAACCTATAAAGAAAACCCAATCAACGATCCAAATTGTTTTAAATAATGTCATAAGGTATCTCTTTTAATAATATTTAGAGATTTGTTTCCTACGTGGAAATTATAACATAATGTTTGTGTAAATCGATTATTAAAAAGGTTTGAAATATATATATACAAGTCAATATGAAAAAAATTAGCAGGTAATCAATTGAAATCTCATGTAAACTTAAAATAGAAGATATCATGCTTGAAAGTGTATTGGTTCATAAAAATATCCGAAACTTTTGAAATTTGAAATTAATAGTTTCCGATATTTCAACATATAATGTATTTGGAATGCAATTTTGAATGAAAATAGAGCCTAAATTTAAGGTTTACATTAATAAGGAACCAATTTTGTAGTTGTAAGTTTGGAATGAATTCAATTATCATTTTCATTCAATTCCTACATTTAATTTCCTAATATAACGGATTGACTTCTTGTTTGATCAAGGTGACGTAAGCAAATTGATATAAGGGTGTAAAACCTATAAAGAAAACAGAATCTGCGATCCAAATTGTTTTAGATGATGTCATAAGGTAAGGTTTCTTTTTTAATAATATATATATATATATATATACAGAGAGAGAGAGAGAGAGAGAGAGAGAGACGTTGGGAATGAGCGAGTGGGTTTGGAATTTTCATTTTATTTTTCATTTAAAAATAAGTTAAATAACTCAAAAGAATAATATATATATATATATATACATACATATATATATATATATATATATATATATATATATATATATAAAGGATAAAATAGTCACTATCACTTATTTCAAATCTTTCAAGGACCAAAGCTAAAATAAATTTTTTATATGGGGTCGACGGTACAATCCCAAAATATTTTGGAGATAAACCACAAGGACCAAATTTGCAATTTGGTCTTAAAAGTTTAAAAAAGAAAATTTCACATGATTTGTCAATAAAAAAAAGAATTGAAGGACCATTTTTTAATTTAAATATTATAGGAATAAAGCATAAAACGTGAGGGGCCATTTCTGTAACGATGCATCCGTAAATAACACCATGATTCGATTCAGGCGCACAATAGCAAATCCCATTCTGACAATCAAATATTCTCCGCCCCAATCACACACCACCTTCGTCAAATACACGCGCCTCACATTCTGGTTCTATTTCAACAAAGCTCTACGAAGCTGTCATTTCAATTATCCTCTCGACGCATAAGCTGAAGGCGTTAGCTAAATCGAGAGACTCTGAGCTTTTATTACGAATTCAAGAACACTGTGAGTATGTATTAAATCATTAATGCATGTGCTATGTTTGTGTATTCTATTGATTACAAATTCTGAACATTTTGCAAAAATGAATTCTGTGTTAGAGCATAGATACACAATCAACGATCCAGATTGTTTTAGATGATGTCATAAGGTTTCTCTTTTAATAATATTTAGAGATTTGTTTTCTACGTGGATATTATGACATAATGTTTGTGTAAATCGATTATTAAAAAGGTTTGAAATATATATACAAGTCAATCTGATGAAAATTAGCAGGTAATCAATTGAAATCTCATTTGAAATTAAAATAAAAGATATCATGCTTGAAAGTGTATTGGTTCATAAAAATATCTGAAACTTTTGAAATTTGAAATTAATAGTTTCCGACATTTCAAAATATAATGTATTTGGAAAGAAATTTTGAATGGAAATAGAGCCTAAATTTAAGGTTTACATTAATAAGGAACCAATTTTGTAGTTGTAAGTTTGGAAAGAATTCAAGTATCATTTTCATTCAATTCCAACATTTAATTTCCTAATATAACGGGTTGACTTCTTTTTTGATCAAGGTGACGTAAGCAAATTGATTTAAGGGTGTAAAACCTATAAAGAAAACACAATCAACGATCCAGATTGTTTTAGATAATGTCATAAGGTATCTCTTTTAATAATATTTAGAGATTTGTTTTCTACGTGGAAATTATAACATAATGTTTGTGTAAATCGATTATTAAAAAGGTTTGAAATATATATACAAGTCAATATGAAGAAAATTAGCAGGTAATCAATTAAAATCTCATTTAAACTTAAAATAGAAGATATCATGCTTGAAAGTGTATTGGTTCATAAAAATATCCGAAACTTTTGAAATTTGAAATTAATAGTTTCCGAGATTTCAACATATAATATATTTGGAAAGCAATTTTGAATGGAAATAGAGCCTAAATTTAAGGTTTACATTAATAAGGAACCAATTTTGTACTTGTAAGTTTAGAAAGAATTCAAGTATCATTTTCATTCAATTTCTACATTTAATTTCTAATATAACGGATTGACTTCTTGTTTGATAAAGGTGACGTAAGCAAATTGATCCAAGGGTGTAAAACCTATAAAGAAAACACAATCAACGATCCATATTGTTTTAAATGATGTCATAAGGTTTCTTTTTTAATAATATTTAGATATATATATATATATATATATATATATATATATATATATATATATACCATCTTATAAAGCATACATATCAAAGTCTTAATTACAAAATATAAAGTTTATTGTACAAGAGAAAAAAGCATATCTTAAAGAATTGTCTTAAAGACAATTTATGAAGCATGATGTACAAGTCTCTTTTAATTGACAATTGGGCGCTTAAAAGTTTTCAGATCCATTTCAAATTCTTTTCAAATACATATGTTCACACGCACAGGCTGTACCCACTCATGCTTGGATGGTATAGATTGATTTTGTTGTGATCCATGTCATGAAGTATTAGCCATTCACAATAAAAGATGTAAAAGACAATAGAACATTGTATGACTATTTTGACATTATAAAAACACACACACATCCTAAATTTTCTCATTTGAAAATCTCAGTTAACTTTTCCCTCTCACACTATCGCTATCTTTCCCTACATACCATTATCTCTAAAAACCCTACCTCCTTCTACCAGCCGCCATGTCATCTCCGCCGGTGCCACCTTCGTCACATCCGCAAACTGCCATCACGACACACTAGCGCCTTTAACACACTATCCGCAAACTGCCATCACGACACACTAGCGCCTTTAACACACTATCGCACCTCTGTCCTTCCACACCTCATACAAGTTGTCAAAAACCCAACCGCCACCACCCATCCCCATTACACCACTGCATCCAACACTACTTCATCACCGGTGAACTGATATTCCACCGCCTCACCCTCTCTCTCTCTCTCCCTCTCTCTCTCTACGAAAACCTTATATCTAAACACGCCATCTTCGTTAAACATCGCTATCTAATAGCCACCACAACCACGACTTGCTGCCGTTCATATGTTGTCGATCTGTTTCTCTAAAAAAGATATATATGGTTTTTGTATATATATTGTACATCTGTATGTATTTGTGTAATTAGATGTGTTTACGTATAAATATAGATATGCGTGGAAGATTGATGTTTTAGATTAGAAATATATATTACATTTGCGTTTTTGTAAGCTATGTATGTTGATCTGAGTTTCTTTTTATTTATTATTTGAACAAAGTAGAACGAGTATTTTTAATGATTTAGCGTATATTTTAAGTTTTTGTAGTCACATGTGTATATTTGTGTTTCTACGATATTTTCAATTAAGAAACTACAATTATGTTCATGGTTTTGGTATTCTTTTGTTATCGTTTGCTACCATCTGATCTAATATTGTAATTGTTCTTTTTGTTGCAAATCGTATTTTATTTTTAGTTTTTGTTCATTTTCATAGAAAAAATGACTTATATTTTTATTTAAAGATGAATATGTGTTTTGGCATTTCTTTTGGTTCATCGTTAATTTTTGTTTTTTTTATTTATTAAAAAAAGATCTATAAAGAAAAAACAAATGTGGTACTATTTTATAACAAATACATTTTTTATTATAAAAGGAACGGTTAAGCAAAAAAAAATATCTATAAACTCAAAATTTATTTTAAATATTTATGTGAATATAAAAATAGATAAAAACTATCAAAGAAAGTAAGATAATTATATGATTTGAGGTTGAGGGTGGTTGGGACTTTTATCCACCTTTAAACTCATAAGAAAATTTATTAGATTGGATGTATTAAAAAATAAAGATATAATAAAGTTTGCATTTTATTATTTTATTATGGAGTATAAGTTTTTTTAGAATGTTATTTAAAAACAAATGATTTTAATATACATAAAATTTAATATATTTAAACCTTTTACTATAATATATTTTGTAATTTTCTAAATATATTAAACATAAACTTGTAAATATTAAAAATATATATATACAAAAAGTTCATTTGTTTAAAAGAATATAATATGTTTGTGACAGAAAACTAATATCTAGAATGAAACTATTTGTTGTCGGTGCATTGTTTTATAAATTAACAATTTTTAAGTAACTATATGCTAAAAAAAACTATTCACACTTCTACTCGCCAACACCCCCCCCCCCCCTCCGTCTTCGCAACATCGTTTTATAAATTAGCAATTTTTAAGATAATAGAAGACATTGGTTTTATTCAATAAATTTTATTAATAATTCAATTATTTATGTATTTCACTCTTAATAAAAAAATTGAAAACACAAAAACCTTAAACTTTAGTTCGATCGACTTGAATTTATGTTATAATGAAAAAAAATTGTAGCTAATATAGATGAAATTGCTCAAGTATACTGATTTTACAATATGTTGGAATAATGACAACTACTACTTCATCATATATTGTAAACACTGGCCGCAACTATAAAAAGACAAAATTGGAAATTTAAAACAAGTTAATTATGTAAAATCCATGATATTTTAGAAAGTAATGTGATATCTAAATCTTTAAAAACAAGTTAACTCCATTTCGCAAGATGAAAGAAAGACCATGATTCGTCCTATTTTATTTATTTTTTATATTAATATATAACCTAAATAGTAGCATAGTATTATTTTTAACCAAAACAACGTACATTTATTTTTTTTAACCAAAAGACCAACGTTTTTATAATTTTTAACTAAAAACAACTTATTTTTAACAAAAATAGTAACATAATTTTATTTTTTAACACAAATGATAACATTCACTGAAAGGAAGTTATGCACAAATTGCAAAAAAAATTTGATGTCCACCGAAACGAACTAATTGCCGGCAGGAAACTAAAAGACGAAATTAAACAAATCGCCGCCGCCGCATCACGCGGGTACACTACTAGTATATATATATATATATATATATATATATATATATATATATATATATATATAGAGAGAGAGAGAGAGAGAGAGAGAGATAGACGTTGGGAATGAGCGAGTGGGTTTGCAATTTTCATTTTATTTTTCATTTAAAAATAAGTTAAATAACTCAAAAGAATAATATATATATATATATATATATATATATATATATATATATATATATATATATATATGATAAAATAGTCACTATAACTTATTTCAAATCTTTCAAGGACCAAAGCTAAAATAAATTTTTTATATGGGGCCGACGGTACAATCCCAAAATATTTTGGAGATAAACCACAAGGACCAAATTTGCAATTTGGTCTTAAAAGTTTAAAACAAAAAATTCACATGATTTGTCAATAAAAAAAAAGAATTGAAGGACCATTTTTTGTAATTTAAATATTATAGGAATAAAGGAAAAAACATGAGGGGCCATTTCTGTAACGATGCATCCGTAAATAACACCATCATTCGATTCAGGCGCACAATAGCAAATCCCATTCTGACAATCAAATATTCTCCTCCCCAATCACACACCACTTTCGTCAAATACACGCGCCTCACATTCTGGTTCTATTTCTACAAAGCTCGACGAAGCTATCATTTCAATTATCCTCTCGACGCATAAGCAGAAGGCGTTAGCTAAATCGAGAGACTCTGAGCTTTTATTACGAATTCAAGAACACTATGAGTATGTATTAAATCATTAATGCATGTGCTATGTTTGTGTATTCTATTGATTACAAATTCCCAACATTTTGCAAAAATGAATTCTATGTTAGAGCATAGATACACAATCAACGATCCAGATTGTTTTAGATGATGTCATAAGGTTTCTCTTTTAATAATATTTAGAGATTTGTTTTCTACGTGGAAATTTTGACATAATGTTTGTGTAAATCGATTATTAAAAAGGTTTGAAATATATATACAAGTCAATCTGATGAAAATTAGCAGGTAATCAATTGAAATCTCATTTGAACTTAAAATAAAAGATATCATGCTTGAAAGTGTATTGGTTCATAAAAATATCCGAAACTTTTGAAATTTGAAATTAATAGTTTCCGACATTTCAAAATATAATGTATTTGGAAAGCAATTTTTAATGGAAATAGAGCCTAAATTTAAGATTTACATTAATAAGGAACCAATTTTATAGTTGTAAGTTTGGAAAGAATTCAAGTATCATTTTCATTCAATTCCTACATTTAATTTCTTAATATAACGGATTGACTTCTTGTTTGATCAAGGTGACGTAAACAAATTGATCTAAGGGTGTAAAACCTATAAAGAAAACACAATCAACGATCCAGATTGTTTTAGATAATGTCATAAGGTATCTCTTTTAATAATATTTAGAGATTTGTTTCCTACGTGGAAATTATAACATAATGTTTGTGTAATTCGATTATTAAAAAGGTTTGAAATATATATACAAGTCAATATGAAGAAAATTAGCAGGTAATCAACTGAAATCTCATTTAAACTTAAAATAAAAGATATCATGCTTGTAAATGTATTGGTTCATAAAAATATCCGAAACTTTTGAAATTTGAAAATTAATAGTTTCCGATATTTCAACATATAATGTATTTGGAAAGCAATTTTGAATGGAAATAGAGCCCAAATTTAAGGTTTACATTAATAAGGAACCCATTTTGTAGTTGTAAGTTTGGAAAGAATTCAAGTATCATTTTCAATCAATTCCAACATTTAATTTCCTAACATAACGGATTGACTTCTTGTTTGATCAAGGTGACTTATGCAAATTGATCTAAGGGTGTAAAACTTATAAAGAAAACACAATCAACGATCCAGATTGTTTTAAATGATATCATAAGGTTTCTTTTTGAATAATATTTAGATATATATATATATATATATATATATATATATATATATATATATATATAGAGAGAGAGAGAGAGAGAGAGAGAGAGAGAGACGTTGGGAAATGAGCGAGCGGGTATGGAATTTTCATTTTATTTTTCATTTAAAAATAAGTTAAATAACTCAAAAGAATAATATATATATATATATATATATATATATATATATATATATAAAGGATAAAATAGTCACTATAACTTATTTCAAATCTTTCAAGGACCAAAGCTAAAATAAACTTTTTATATGGGGTCGACGGTACAATCCCAAAATATTTTGGAGATAAACCACAAGGACCAAATTTGCAATTTGGTCTTAAAAGTTTAAAAAGAAAATTTCACATGATTTGTCAATAAAAAAAGAATTGAAGGACCATTTTTTAATTTAAATATTGTAGGAATAAAGGATAAAACGTGAGGGGCCATTTCTGTAACGATGCATCCGTAAATAACACCATGATTCGATTCAGGCGCACAATAGCAAATCCCATTCTGACAATCAAATATTCTCCTCCCCAATCACACACCACCTTCGTCAAATACACGCGCCTCACATTCTGGTTCTATTTCTACAAAGCTCTACGAAGCTCTCATTTCAATTATCCTCTCGACGCATAAGCAGAAGGCGTTAGCTAAATCGAGAGACTCTGAGCTTTTATTACGAATTCAAGAACACTGTGAGTATGTATTAAATCATTAATGCATGTGCTATGTTTGTGTATTCTATTGATTAAAAATTCGGAACATTTTACAAAAAATGAATTCTGTGTTAGAGCATAGATACACAATCAACGATCCAGATTGTTTTAGATGATGTCATAAGGTTTCTCTTTTAATAATATTTAGAGATTTGTTTTCTACGTGGAAATTATGACATAATGTTTGTGTAAATCGATTATTAAAAAGGTTTGAAATATATATACAAGTCAATCTGATGAAAATTAGCAGGTAATCAATTGAAATCTCATTTGAAATTAAAATAAAAGATATCATGCTTGAAAGTGTATTGGTTCATAAAAATATCTGAAACTTTTGAAATTTGAAATTAATAGTTTCCGAGATTTCAAAATATAATGTATTTGGAAAGCAATTTTGAATGGAAATAGAGCCTAAATTTAAGGTTTACATTAATAAGGAACCAATTTTGTAGTTGTAAGTTTGGAAAGAATTCAAGTATCATTTTCATTCAATTCTAACATTTAATTTCCTAATATAACGGATTGACTTCTTGATTGATCAAGGTGACGTAAGCAAATTGTTCCAAGGGTGTAAAACCTATAAAGAAAACACAATCAACGATCCATATTGTTTTAAATGATGTCATAAGGTTTCTTTTTTAATAATATATATATATATATATATATAGAGAGAGAGAGAGAGAGACACGTTGGGAATGAGCGAGTGGGTTTGGAATTTTCATTTTATTTTTCATTTAAAAATAAGTTAAATAATTCAAAAGAATAATATATATATATATATATATATATATATATATATATATATATATATATATATATAAAGGATAAAATAGTCACTATCACTTATTTCAAATCTTTCATGGACCAAAGCTAAAATAAATTTTTTATATGGGGCCGACGGTACAATCCTAAAATATTTTGGAAATAAACCACAAGGACCAAATTTGCAATTTGGTCTTAAAAGTTTAAAAAAGAAAAATTCACATGATTTGTCAATAAAAAAAGAATTGAATGACCGTTTTTTTGTAATTTAAATATTATAGGATTAAAAGAAAAAACGTGAGGGGCTATTTCTGTAACGATGCATCCGTAAATAACACCGTCATTCAATTCAGGCGCACAATAGCAAATCCCATTCTGACAATCAAATATTCACCTCCCCAATCACACACCACCTTCGTCAAATACATGCGCCTCACATTCTGGATCTATTTCTACAAAGCTCTACGAAGCTGTCATTTCAATTATCCTCTCGACGCAGAAGCAGAAGGCGTTAGCTAAATCGAGAGACTCTGAGCTTTTATTACGAATTCAAGAACATTGTGAGTATGTATTAAATCATTAATGCATGTGCTATTTTTGTGTATTCTATTGATTACAAATTCCAAACAGTTTGCAAAAACGAATTTTGTGTTAGAGCATAGCTACACAATCAACGATCCAGCTTGTTTTAGATGATGTCATAAGGTTTCTCTTTTAATAATATTTAGAGATTTGTTTTCTACGTGGAAATTATGACATAATGTTTGTGTAAATCGATTATTAAAAAGGTTTGAAATATATATACAAGTCAATATGATGAAAATTAGCAGGTAATCAATTGAAATCACATTTGAACTTAAAATAGAAGACATCATGCTTGAAAGTGTATTGGTTCATAAAAATATCTGAAACTTTTGAAATTTGAAATTAATAGTTTCCGAGATTTCAACATATAATGTATTTGGAAAGCAATTTTGAATGAAAATAGAGCCTAAATTTAAGGTTTACATTAATAAGGATCCAATTTTATAGTTGTAAGTTTGGATAGAATTCAAGTATCATTTTCATTCAATTCCTACATTTAATTTCCTAATATAACGGATTGACATCTTGTTTGATCAAGGTGACGTAAGCAAATTGATATAAGGGTGTAAAACCTATAAACAAAACACAATCAACGGTCCAGATTGTTTTAGATAATGTCATAAGGTATCTCTTTTAATAATATTTAGAGATTTTTGTTTCCTACGTGTAAATTATAACATAATGTTTGTGTAAATCGATTATTAAAAATGTTTGAAATATATATACAAGTCAATATGAAGAAAATTAGCAGGTAATCAATTGAAATCTCATTTAAACTTATAATAGAAGATATCATGCTTGAAAGTGTATTGGTTCATAAAAATATCCGAAACTTTTGAAAATTTTAAATTAATTGTTTCCGAGATTTCAACATATAATGTATTTGGAAAGCAATTTTGAATGGAAATAGAGCCTAAATTTAAGGTTTACATTAATAAGGAACCCATTTTCTAGTTGTAAGTTTGGAAAGAATTCAAGTATCATTTTCAATCAATTCCTACATTTAATTTCCTAACATAACGGATTGACTTCTTGTTTGATCAAGGTGACGTATGCAAATTGATCTAAGGGTGTAAAACCTATAAAGAAAACACAATCAACGATCCAGATTGTTTTAAATGATGTCATAAAGTTTCTTTTTTAATAATATATATATATATATATATATATATATATATAGAGAGAGAGAGAGAGAGAGAGTGAGTGAGAGAGAGAGACACGTTGGGAATGAGCGAGTGGGTTTGGAATTTTCATTTTATTTTTCATTTAAAAATAAGTTAAATAACTCAAAAGAATAATATATATATATATATATATATATATATATATATATATATACATATATATATATATATATATATATATATATAAAGGATAAAATAGTCACTATAACTTATTTCAAATCTTTCAAGGACCAAAGCTAAAATAAATTTTTTATATGGGGTCGACGGTACAATCCCAAAATATTTTGGAGATAAACCACAAGGACCAAATTTGCAATTTGGTCTTAAAAGTTTAAAAAAGAAAATTTCACCTGATTTGTCAATAAAAAAAAAGAATTGAAGGACCATTTTTTAATTTAAATATTATAGGAATAAAGGATAAAACATGAGGGGCCATTTCTGTCACGATGCATCCGTAAATAACACCATGATTCGATTCAGGCGCACAATAGCAAATCCCATTCTGACAATAAAGTATTCTCCGCCCCAATCACACACCACCTTCGTGAAATACACGCGCCTCACATTCTGGTTCTATTTCAACAAAGCTCTACGAAGCTGTCATTTCAATTATCGTCTCGACGCATAAGCAGAAGGCGTTAGCTAAATCAAGAGACTCTGAGCTTTTATTACGAATTCAAGAACACTGTGAGTATGTATCAAATCATTAATGCATGTGCTATGTTTGTGTATTCTATTGATTACAAATTCCGAACATTTTGCAAAAATGAATTTTGTGTTAGAGCATAGATACACAATCAACGATCCAGATTGTTTTAGATGATGTCATAAGGTTTATCTTTTAATAATATTTAGATATTTGTTTTCTACATGGAAATTATGACATAATGTTTGTGTAAATCGATTATTAAAAAGGTTTGAAATATATATATATATATATATATATATATATATATATATATATATATACAAGTCAATCTGATGAAAATTAGCAGGTAATGAATTGAAATCTCATTTAAACTTAAAATAGAAGATATCATGCTTCAAAGTGTATTGGTTCATAAAAATATCCGAAACTTTTGAAATTTGAAATTAATAGTTTCCGAGATTTCAACATATAATATATTTGGAAAGAATTTTTGAATGGAAATAGAGCCTAAATTTAAGGTTTACATTAATAAGGAACCAATTTTGTAGTTGTAAGTTTGGAAAGAATTCAAGTATCATTTTCATTCAATTCCTACATTTAATTTCCTAATATAACGGATTGACTTCTTGTTTGATAAAGGTGACGTAAGCAAATTGATCCAAGGGTGTAAAACCTATAAAGAAAACACAATCAACGATCCATATTGTTTTAAATGATGTCCTAAGGTTTCTTTTTTAATAATATATATATATATATATATATATATATATATATATATATATAGAGAGAGAGAGAGAGAGAGAGTGAGTGAGAGAGAGAGAGACACGTTGGGAATGAGCGAGTGGGTTTGTATATATATATATATATATATATATATATATATATATATATATAAGGATAAAATAGTCACTATAACTTATTTCAAATCTTTCAAGTAACAAAGCTAAAATAAATTTTTTATATGGGGCCGACGGTACAATCCCAAAATATTTTGGAGATAAACCACAAGGACCAAATTTGAAATTTTGTCTTAAAAGTTGAAAACAGAAAAATTCACATGATTTGTCAATAAAAAAAAGAATTGAAGGACCATTTTTTGTAATTTAAATATTATAGGAATAAAGGAAAAAACGTGAGGGGCCATTTCTGTAACGATGTATCCGTAATTAACACCATCATTCGACTCAGGCGCACAAAAGCAAATCCCATTCTGACAATCAAATATTCTCCTCCCCAATCACTCACCAACTGCGTCAAATACACGCGCCTCACATTCTGGTTCTATTTCTACAAAGTTCTACGAATTTGTCATTTCAATTATCTTCTCGACGCATAAGCAGAAGGCGTTAGCTAAATCGAGAGACTCTGAGCTTTTATTACTATTTCAAGAACACTATGAGTATGTATTAAATCATTAATGCATGTGTTATGTTTGTGTATTCTATTGATTACAAATTCCGAACATTTTGCAAAAATGAATTCTGTGGTAGAGCATAGATACACAATCAACGATCCAGATTGTTTTAGATGATGTCATAAGGTTTCTCTTTTAATAATATTTAGAGATTTGTTTTCTACGTGGAAATTATGACATAATGTTTGTGTAAATCGATTATTAAAAAGGTTTGAAATATATATACAAGTCATTCTGATGAAAATTAGCAGGTAATCAATTGAAATCTCATTTGAAATTAAAATAATAGATATCATGCTTGAAAGTGTATTGGTTCATAAAAATATCTGAAACTTTTGAAATTTGAAATTAATAGTTTCCGACATTTCAAAATATAATGTATTTGGAAAGTAATTTTGAATGGAAATAGAGCCTAAATTTAAGGTTTACATTAATAAGGAACCAATTTTGTAGTTGTAAGTTTGGAAAGAATTCAAGTATCATTTTCATTCAATTCCTACATTTAATTTCCTAATATAACAGGTTGACTTCTTTTTTGATCAAGGTGACGTAAGCAAATTGATCTAAGGGTGTAAAACCTATAAAGAAAACACAATCAACGATCCAGATTGTTTTAGATAATGTCATAAGGTATCTCTTTTAATAATATTTAGAGATTTGTTTTCTACGTGGAAATTATAACATAATGTTTGTGTAAATCGATTATTAAAAAGGTTTGAAATATATATACAAGTCAATATGAAGAAAATTAGCAGGTAATCAATTGAAATCTCATTTAAACTTAAAATAGAAGATATCATGCTTGAAAGTGTATTGGTTCATAAAAATATCCGAAACTTTTGAAATTTGAAATTAATAGATTCCGAGATTTCAACATATAATCTATTTGGAAAGCAAGTTTGAATGGAAATAGAGCCTAAATTTAAGGTTTACATTAATAAGGAACCAATTTTGTAGTTGTAAGTTTGGAAATAATTCAAGTATCATTTTCATTCAATTCCTACATTTAATTTCCTAATATAACGGATTGACTTCTTGTTTGATAAAGGTGACGTAAGCAAATTGATCCAAGGGTGTAAAACCTATAAAGAAAACACAATCAACGATCCATATTGTTTTAAATGATGTCATACGTTTTCTATTTTAATAATATTTAATATATATATATATATATATATATATATATAGAGAGAGAGAGAGAGAGAGAGTGAGAGAGAGAGAGAGACACGTTGGGAATGAGCGAATGGGTTTGGAATTTTCATTTTATTTTTCATTTAAAAATAAGTTAAATAACTCAAAAGAATAATATATATATATATATATATATATATATATATATATATATATATATATATATATATAAAGGATAAAATAGTCACTATAACTTATTTCAAATCTTTCAGGGACCAAAGCTAAAATAAATTTTTTATATGCGGTCGACGGTACAATCCCAAAATATTTTGGAGATAAACCACAAGGACCAAATTTGCAATTTGGTCTTAAAAGTTTAAAACAGAAAAATTCATATGATTTGTCAATAAAAAGAAGAATTGAAGGACCATTTTTTTGTAATTTAAATATTATAGGAATAAAGGAAAAAACGTGAGGGGCCATTTCTGTAACGATGCATCCGTAAACAACACCATCATTCGATTCAGGCGCACAATAGCAAATATCATTCTGACAATCAAATATTCTCCTCCCCAATCACTCACCACCTGCGTCAAATACATGCGCCTCACATTCTGGTTCTATTTCTACAAAGCTCTACGAATTTGTCATTTCAATTATCCTCTCGACGCATAAGCTGAAGGCGTTAGCTAAATCGAGAGACTCTGAGCTTTTATTACGAATTCAAGAACACTGTGAGTATGTATTAAATCATTAATGCATGTGCTATGTTTGTGTATTCTATTGATTACAAATTCCGAACATTTTGCAAAAATAAATTCTGTGTTAGAGCATAGATACACAATCAACGATCCAGATTGTTTAAGGTGATGTCATAATGTTTCTCTTTTAATAATATTTAGAGATTTGTTTTCTACGTGGAAATTATTACATAATGTTTGTGTAAATCGATTATTAAAAAGGTTTGAAATATATATACATGTCAATATGATGAAAATTAGCAGGTAATCAATTGAAATCTCATTTGAACTTAAAATAGAAGATATCATGCTTGAAAGTGTATTGATTCATAAAAATATCTGAAACTTTTGAAATTTGAAATTAATAGTTTCCGAGATTTCAACATATAATGTATTTGGAAAACAATTTTGGATGGAAATAGAGACTAAATTTAAGGTTTACATTAATAAGGAACCAATTTTGTAGTTGTAAGTTTGGAAAGAATTCAAGTATCATTTTCATTCAATTCCTACATTTAATTTCCTATTATAACGGATTGACTTTTTGTTTGATCAAGGTGACGTAATCAAATTGATCTAAGGGTGTAAAACCTATAAAGAAAACACAATCAACGATCCAAATTGTTTTAGATAATGCCATAAGGTATCTCTTTTAATAATATTTAGAGATTTGTTTCCTACGTGGAAATTATAACATAATGTTTGTGTAAATCGATTATTAAAAAGGTTTGAAATATATATACAAGTCAATAGGAAGAAAATTAGCAGGTAATCAATTGAAATCTCATTTAAACTTAAAATTGAAGATATCATGCTTGAAAGTGTATTGGTTCATAAAAATATCCGAAACTTTTGAAATTTGAAATTAATAGTTTCCGATATTTCAACATATAATGTATTTGGAAATCAATTTTGAATGGAAATAGAGCCTAAATTTAAGGTTTACATTAATAAGGAACCAATTTTGTAGTTGTAAGTTTGGAATGAATTCAAGTATCATTTTCATTCAATTCCTACATTTAATTTCCTCATACAACGGATTGACTTCTTGTTTGATCAAGGTGACGTAAGCAAATTGATCTAAGGGTGTAAAACCTATAAAGAAAACACAATCAACGATCCAGATTGTTTTAGATGATGTCATAAGGTTTCTTTTTTAATAATATTTAAATATATATATATATATATATATATATATATATATATATATAGATATATATATATATAGAGAGAGAGAGAGAGACGTTGGGAATGAGCGAGTGGGTTTGGAATTTACATTTTATTTTTCATTTAAAAATAAGTTAAATAACTCAAAAAAAATATATATATATATATATATATATATATATATATATATATATATATATAAAGGATAAAATAGTCACTGTAACTTATTTCAAATCTTTCAAGGACCAAAGCTAAAATAAATCTTTTATATGGGGCCGACGGTACAATCCCAAAATATTTTGGAGATAAACCACAAGGACCAAATTTGCAATTTGGTCTTAAATGTTTAAAAAAGAAAAATTCACATGATTTGTCAATAAAAAAAAGAATTGAAGGACCATTTTTTGTAATTTAAATGTTATAGGAATAAAAGAAAAAACATGATGGGCCATTTCGGTAACGATGCATCTGTAAATAACACCATCATTCGATTCAGGCGCACAATAGCAAATCCCATTCTGACAATCGAATATTCTCCTCCCCAATCACACACCACCTTCGTCAAATACACGCGCCTCACATTCTGGTTCTATTTCTACAAAGCTCTACGAAGCTGTCATTTTAATTATCCTCTCGACGCATAAGCAGAAGGCGTTAGCTAAATCGAGAGACTCTGAGCTTTTTTTACGAATTCAAGAACACTGTGAGTATGTATTAAATCATTAATGCATGTGCTATCTTTGTGTATTCTATTGATTACAAATTCCGGACATTTTGCAAAAATGAATTTTGTGTTAGAGCATAGATACACAATCAACGATCCAGATTGTTTTAGACGATGTCATAAGGTTTCTTTTTCAATAATATTTAGAGATTTGTTTTCTACGTGGAAATTATGACATAATGTTTGTGTAAATCGATTATTAAAAAGGTTTGAAATATATATATACAAGTCAATATGATGAAAATTAGCAGGTAATCAATTGAAATCTCATTTGAACTTAAAATAGAAGATATCATGCATGAAAGTGTATTGGTTCATAAAAATATCTGAAGCTTTTTAAATTTGAAATTAATAGTTTCCGAGATTTCAAAATATAATGTATTTGGAAAGCAATTTTGAATGGAAATAGAGCCTAAATTTAAGGTTTACATTAATAAGGAACCAATTTTGTAGTTGTAAGTTTGGAAAGAATTCAAGTATCATTTTCATTCAATTCCTACATTTAATTTCCTAATATAACGGATTGACTTTTTGTTTGATCAAGGTGACGTAAGCAAATTGATCTAAGGGTGTAAAACGTATAAAGAAAACACAATCAACGATCCAGATTGTTTTAGATAATGTCATAAGGTTTCTCTTTTAATAATATTTAGAGATTTGTTTTCTACGTGGAAATTATAACATAATGTTTGTGTAAATCGATTATTAAAAAGGTTTGAAATATATATATACAAGTCAATATGAAGAAAATTAGCAGGTAATCAATTGAAATCTCATTTAAACTTAAAATAGAAGACATCATGCTTGAAAGTGTATTGGTTCATAAAAATATCCGAAACTTTTGAAATTTGAAATTAATAGTTTCCGAGATTTCAACATATAATGTCTTTGGAAAGCAATTTTGAATAGAAATAGAGCTTAAATTTAAGGTTTACATTAATAAGGAACCAATTTTGTAGTTGTAAGTTTGGAAAGAATTCAAGTATCATTTTCATTCAATTCCTACATTTAATTTCCTAATATAACGGATTGACTTCTTGTTTGATCAAGGTGACGTAAGCAAATTGATATAAGGGTGTAAAACCTATAAAGAAAACACAATCAACGATCCAGATTGTTTTAGACGATGTCATAAGGTTTCTCTTTCAATAATATTTAGAGATTTGTTTTCTACGTGGAAATTATGACATAATGTTTGTGTAAATCGATTATTAAAAAGGTTTGAAATATATATATACAAGTCAATATGAAGAAAATTAGCAGGTAATCAATTGAAATCTCATTTAAACTTAAAATAGAAGACATCATGCTTGAAAGTGTATTGGTTCATAAAAATATCCGAAACTTTTGAAATTTGAAATTAATAGTTTCCGAGATTTCAACATATAATGTCTTTGGAAAGCAATTTTGAATAGAAATAGAGCTTAAATTTAAGGTTTACATTAATAAGGAACCAATTTTGTAGTTGTAAGTTTGGAAAGAATTCAAGTATCATTTTCATTCAATTCCTACATTTAATTTCCTAATATAACGGATTGACTTCTTGTTTGATCAAGGTGACGTAAGCAAATTGATATAAGGGTGTAAAACCTATAAAGAAAACAGAATCTGCGATCCAGATTGTTTTAGATGATGTCATAAGGTAAGGTTTCTTTTTTAATAATATATATATATATATATATATATACACACACACACACACACACAGAGAGAGAGAGAGAGAGAGAGAGAGAGAGACACGTTGGGAATGAGCGAGTGGGTTTGGAATTTTCATTTTATTTTTCATTTAAAAATAAGTTAAATAACTCAAAAGAATAATATATATATATATATACATATATATATATATATATATATATATATATATATATATAAAGGATAAAATAGTCACTATAACTTATTTCAAATCTTTCAAGGACCAAAGCTAAAATAAATTTTTTATATAGGGACGACGGTACAATCCCAAAATATTTTGGAAATAAACCACAAGGACCAAATTTGCAATTTGGTCTTAAAAGTTTAAAAAAGAAAAATTCACATGATTTGTCAATAAAAAAAGAATTGAAGGACCATTTTTTGTAATTTAAATATTATAGGAATAAAGCAAAAAAACGTGAGGGGCCATTTCTGTAACGATGCATCCGTAAATAACACCATCATTCGATTCAGGCGCACAATAGCAAATCCCATTCTGACAATCAAATATTCTCCTCCCCAATCACACACCACCTTCGTCAAATACACGCACCTCAAATTCTAGTTCTATTTCTACAAAGCTCTACGAAGCTGTCATTTCAATTATCCTCTCGACGCATAAGCAGAAGGCGTTAGCTAAATCGAGAGACTCTGAGCTTTTATTACGAATTCAAGAACACTATGAGTATGTATTAAATCATTAATGCATGTGTTATGTTTGTGTATTCTATTGATTACAAATTCCGAACATTTTGCAAAAATGAATTCTGTGTTTCAGCATAGATACACAATCAACGATCCTGATTGTTTTAGGTGATGTCATAAGGTTTCTCTTTTAATAATATTTAGAGATTTGTTTTCTACGTGGAAATTATGACATAATGTTTGTGTAAATCGATTATTAAAAAGGTTTGAAATATATATACAAGTCAATATGATGAAAATTAGCAGGTAATCAATTGAAATCTTATTTAAACTTAAAATAGAAGATATCATGCTTGAAAGTGTATTTGTTCATAAAAATATCCGAAACTTTTGAAATTTGAAATTAATAGTTTCCGAGATTTCAACATATATGTAACACCGTAAGATTTCAAAACAAATTTTTCGCATTTTATAAAAACATAATTCATTTAATATTCATCAAAAAAAACATCAATGTTTGAAACTCAATCCTTGATATATAAAAATCCTAAGATCTCATAACATAAAAATCCCGTGTGTGTACTGATCAAGCCGACGCCTTTCCACGGTCATCGCTAGTACTTGAAACAAATAACACCAAACACTGTAAGCACAAAGCTTAGTGAGCTCCCCAAAATACCAGAAATATCACATATTAGCCACTCGAGGCTATAACTCTGTGGGTCCGTAGACCCTACTCTGTGAACCCTCTGGTTCTAACTCTATGAACCTTCCGGTTCCAACTCTATAAACATGCACAACATAAATCACATAGAAATAATGCAGTACAACACATAACATACATATAGCATACAATTACTCTATCACATAACTCTGGTTACCTACTTAAGGTAAAGTATAGTGAGAAGACTCACCTCGCGTATCTCGATAACTCGCAAATCCCTGAAATCACTAGCGCTCGATCTCCCGAGCTATAGTCCTCCTATAACACAATATATCTCTAATTAACACTTTCACAACTAAGGTTGACTAACCCTATCAAGTCAACGCTGGTCAACTCTGGTCAATGGTCAACGGTCAACTTTGACCGGACTCGGCGAGTGCACTAGAGCGACTCTGCGAGTCTATACGTGTTCACTGACTCCCTCGGATCCTCTCTTGACACGTCGAGTACTTCCCTAACTCGACGAGTTCCACCTGGCATGAATCGCGGGGCCACCACGACTCAACTCGTCAAGTCTCAAGAACAACTCGGCGAGTTCCGGCTTGACTCAGCCCCCCTTTGACTCTCCCTTACTCACTGGGTCATCCCCCAACCCGGCAAGTCTACTCGATGAACAAATTATGTGAAACCCAAACCCTATTCGCCGAGTCTCAAGAACAACTCGGCGAGTTCATGCCATGCACAAACTCTATTGACCTCCTGAGGTCCGATATGTTTCCCCAAACCATAGATCTGGTCTCCCAAGCATGAAAGTTACGTAAAGTTCGAAACTTGATGCTTGTATAACCACAACAAGGCATCAAAAGGAGATTTGGTCCCAAAAATGACAACCTAAGTCCAATAACTCCATACTAACCCAAAAAGCTCCAAGGATTAAGGTCTCTGGACCTCTTTGAGTCCAGATCCAAGGCACAAACTCGAAGAGGGACCATTTGCTTCACATAATCACTCTCTAAAGGGGTTAGAAAACCCTAACTCTAAAAATCAACCCTAAAACTGAAGGAGGTTCGAACTATTACCTCAAAATGAAGCCTCTGGACTCTGGATCTGCTTGAATCTCACCTCCTCCTTGCTCTTGTCACCTTCTTCTTGCTAAACAAAGGATACAAAGATCCAAAAGTGACTTCTTCTCTCTCAAAGCGATTTAGCTCTCATAGGGTTCTCTCAAGGGACTGGTAGCCGCAATGGGAGGCTATAAGTGCCCTTAAATCGGCTCCAAATCCAGGGAATTAGGGTTTCATTAAACAGTGTGGACTCGCCGAGTCCAGACGCGAACCCGCACCCATAACTGCGATCATACTCGGCGAGTTTGGGTTCCAACTCGCAGAGTCTCCTCACAAATCACCAAAAATACAATAATAAATAATACCTGGGAATTCGGAATGTTACAATATGATGTATTTTGAAAGCAATTTTGAAAGGAAATAAAGCCAAAATTTAAGGTTTACATTAATAAGGAACCAATTTTGTAGTTGTAAGTTTGGAAAGAATTCAAGTATCATTTTCATTCAATTCCTACATTTAATTTCCTAATATAACGGATTGACTTCTTGTTTGATCAAAGTGATGTAAGCAAATTGATCTAAGGGTGTAAAACCTATAAAGAAAACACAATCAACGATCCATATTGTTTTACATGATGTCATAAGGTTTCTCTTTTAATAATATTTAGAGATTTGTTTTCTACGTGGGAATTATGACATAATGTTTTTGTAAATCGATTATTAAAAAGGTTTGAAATATATATACAAGTCAATAAGATGAAAATTAGCAGGTAATTAATTGAAATCTCATTTGAACACAAAATAGAAGATATCATGCTTGAAAGTGTATTGGTTCATAAAAATATCCGAAACTTTTGAAATTTCAAATTAATAGTTTCCGAGATTTCAACATATAATGTATTTGGAAAGCAATTTTGAATGGAAATGGAGCCTAAATTTAAGGTTTATATTAATAAGGAACCAATTTTGTAGTTGTAAGTTTGGAAAGAATTCAAGTATCTTTTTCATTCAATTCCTATATTTAATTTCCTAATATAACGGATTGACTTCTTGTTTGATCAAGGTAAAGTAAGCAAATTGATTTAAGGGTGTAAAACCTATAAAGAAAACACAATCAACGATCCAGATTATTTTAGATGACGTCATAAGGTTTCTCTTTTAATAATATTTAGAGATTTTTGAGATTTGTTTTCTACGTGGAAATTATGACATACTTTTTGTGTAAATCGATTATAAAAAATGTTTGAAATATATATACAAGTCAATATGATCAAAATTAACAGGTAATCAACTGAAATCTCATTTAAATTTAAAATAGAAGATATCATACTTGAAAGTGTATTGGTTCATAAAAATATCCGAAACTTTTGAAATTTGAAATTAATAGTTTCTGAGATTTCAACATATGATGTATTTGGAAAGCAATTTTGAATGGACATAGAGCCTAAATCTAAGGTTTACTTTAATAAGGAACTAATTTTGTAGTTGTAAATTTGGAAAGAATTCAAGTATCATTTTCATTTAATTTCCTAATATAACGGATTGACTTCTTATTTGATAAAGGTGACGTAAGCAAATTGATCTAAGGGTGTAAAACCTATAAAGAAAACACAATTAACAATCCAGATTGTTTTAGATGATGTCATAAGGTTTCTCTTTTAATAATATTTAGAGATTTGTTTTCTACGTGGAAATTATGACATAATGTTTGTGTAAATCGATTATTAAAAAGGTTTGAAATATAATTACAAGTCAATATGATGAAAATTAGCAGGTAATCAATTGAAATCTCATTTAAACTTAAAATAGAAGATATCATGCTTGAAAGTGTATTGGTTCATAAAAATATCCGAAACTTTTGAAATATGAAATTAATAGTTTCAGAGACTTCAACATATAATGTATTTGGAAAGCAATTTTGAATGGAATAGAGCTTAAATTTAAGGTTTACATTAATAAGGAACCAATTTTGTAGTTGTAAGTTTGGAAACAATTCAAATATCATTTTTATTCAATTCCTACATTTAATTTCTTAATATAACGGATTGACTTCTTGTTTGTTCATGGTGACGTAAGCAAATTGATCACACAGTGTAAAAACTATAAAGAAAACACAATCAACGATCCAGATAGTTTTAGATGATGTCATAAGGTTTCTCTTTTAATAATATTTAGAGATTTGTTTTCTACGTGGAAATTATGACATAATGTTTGTGTAAATCGATTATTAAAAAGGTTTGAAACATAATTACAAGTCAATATGATGAAAATTAGCAGGTAATCAATTGAAATCTCATTTAAACTTAAAATAGAAGATATCATGCTTGAAAGTGTATTGGTTCATAAAAATATCCGAAACTTTTGAAATATGAAATTAATAGTTTCAGAGACTTCAACATATAATGTATTTGGAAAGCAATTTTGAATGGAATAGAGCTTAAATTTAAGGTTTACATTAATAAGGAACCAATTTTGTAGTTGTAAGTTTGGAAAGAATTCAAATATCATTTTTATTCAATTCCTACATTTAATTTCCTAATATAACGGATTGACTTCTTGTTTGATCATGGTGACATAAGCAAATTGATCAAGGGTTTAAAAACTATAAAGAAAACACAATCAACGATCTAGATTGTTTTAGATGATGTCATAAGGTTTCTCTTTTAATAATATTTAGAGATTTGTTTTCTACGGGGAAATTATGACATAATGTTTGTGTAAATATATTATTAAAAAGGTTTGAAATATATATACAAGTCAATATGAAGAAAATTAGCAGGTAATCAATTGAAATCTCATTAAAAATTAAAATAGAAGATATCATGCTTGAAAGTGTATTGGTTCATAAAAATATCCGAAACTTTTGAAATTTGAAATTAATAGTTTCCGAGATTTCAACATATAATGTATTTGAAAAGCAATTTTGAAGGGAAATAGAGCCTAAATCTATGGTTTACATTAATAAGGAACCAATTTTGTAGTTGTAAGTTTGGAAAGAATTCAAATATCATTTTTATTCAATTCCTACATTTAATTTCCTAATATAACGGATTGACTTGTTGTTTGATCATGGTGACATAAGCAAATTGATCAAGGGTTTAAAAACTATAAAGAAAACACAATCAACGATCTAGATTGTTTTAGATGATGTCATAAGGTTTCTCTTTTAATAATATTTAGAGATTTGTTTTCTACGGGGAAATTATGACATAATGTTTGTGTAAATCGATTATTAAAAATGTTTTAAATATATATATATAAGTCAATATGATGAAAATTAACAGGTAATCAATTGAAATCTCATTTAAATTTAAAATAGAAGATATCATGCTTGAAAGTGTATTGGTTCATAAAAATATCCGAAACTTTTGAAATTTGAAATTAATAGTTTCCGAGATTTCAACATATAATGTATTTGGAAAGCAATTTTGAAGGGAAATAGAGCCTAAATCTATGGTTTACATTAATAAGGAACCAATTTTGTAGTTGTAAGTTTGGAAAGAATTCAAATATCATTTTTATTCAATTCCTACATTTAATTTCCTAATATAACGGATTGACTTGTTGTTTGATCATGGTGACATAAGCAAATTGATCAAGGGTTTAAAAACTATAAAGAAAACACAATCAACGATCTAGATTGTTTTAGATGATGTCATAACGTTTCTCTTTTAATAATATTTAGAGATTTGTTTTCTACGGGGAAATTATGACATAATGTTTGTGTAAATATATTATTAAAAAGGTTTGAAATATATATACAAGTCAATATGAAGAAAATTAGCAGGTAATCAATTGAAATCTCATTAAAAATTAAAATAGAAGATATCATGCTTGAAAGTGTATTGGTTCATAAAAATATTCGAAACTTTTGAAATTTGAAATTAATAGTTTCCGAGATTTCAACATATAATATATTTGGAAAGCAATTTTGAATGTAAATAGAGCTTAAATTTAAGATTTACATTAATAAGGAACCAATTTTGTAGTTGTAAGTTTGGAAAGAATTCAAGTATCATTTTCTTTCAATTCCTACACTTAATTTCCTAATATAACGGATTGACTTCTTATTTGATCAAGGTGACGTAAACAAATTGATCTAAGGGTGTAAAACCTATAAAGAAAACACAATCAACGATCCAGATTGTTTTAGATGATGTCATAAGGTTTCTCTTTTAATAATGTTTAGAAATTTAGAGATTATTTTATTACGTGGAAATTATGACATAATGTTTGTGTAAATCGATTATTATTAAGGTTTGAAATATATATACAAGTCAATATGATGAAAATTAACAGGTAATCAATTGAAATCTCATTTAAATTTAAAATAGAAGATATCATAATTGAAAGTGTATTGTTTCATAAAAATATCCGAAACTTTTGAAATTTGAAATTAATAGTTTCCGAGATTTCAACATATAATGTATTTGGAAAGCAATTTTGAATGGAAAAAGAGTCTAAATCTAAGGTTTACATTAATATGGAACCAATTTTGTAGTTGTAAGTTTGGAAAGAATTCAAATATCATTTTTTTTGAATTCCTACATTTAATTTCCTAATATAACGGATTGATTTCTTGTTTGATCATGGTGACGTAAGCAAATTGATCACACGGTGTAAAAACTATAAAGAAAACACAATCAACGATCCAGATAGTTTTAGATGATGTCATAAGGTTTCTCTTTTAATATTATTTAGAGATTTGTTTTCTATGTGGAAATTATGACATAATGTTTGTGTAAATCGATTATTAAAAATGTTTTAAATATATATACAAGTCAATATGATGAAAATTAACAGGTAATCAATTGAAATCTCATTTAAATTTAAAATAGAAGATATCATACTTGAAAGTGTATTGGTTCATAAAAATATCCGAAACTTTTGAAATTTGAAATTAATTGTTTCCGAGATTTCAACATATAATGTGTTTGGAAAGCAATTTTGAATGGAAATAGAGCCTAAATCTAAGGTTTACATTAATAAGGAACCAATTTTGTAGTTGTAAGTTTGGAAAGAATTCAAATATCATTTTTATTCAATTCCTACATTTAATTTCCTAATATAACGGATTGACTTCTTGTTTGATCATTGTGACATAAGCAAATTGACCAAGGGTGTAAAAACTATAAAGAAAACACAATCAACAATCCAGATTATTTTAGATGATGTCATAAGGTTTCTCTTTTAATAATATTTAGAGATTTGTTTTCTACGTGGAAATTATGACATAATGTTTGTGTAAATCGATTATTAAAAAGGTTTGAAATATATATACAAGTCAATATGATGAAAATTAGCAGGTAATTAATTGAAATCTCATTAAAACTTAAAATAGAAGATATCATGCTTGAAAGTGTATTGGTTTATAAAAATATACGAAAGTTTTGAAATTTGAAATTAATAGTTTCAGAGATTTCAACATATAATGTATTTGGAAGGAATTTTGACTGGAAATAGAGTCTAAATTTAAGGTTTACCTTAATAAGGAACAAATTTTGTGGTTGTATGTTTGGAAAGAATTCAAGTATCATTTTCATTCAATTCCTACATTTAATTTCCTAACATAACGGATTGACTTCTTGTTTGATCAAGGTGACATAATCAAATTGATCTAAGGGTGGAAAACCTATGAAGAAAACACAATCAACGATCCAAACTGTTTTAGATGATGTCATATGGTTTCTCTTTTAATAATATTTAGAGATTTAGAGATTTGTTTTCTACATGGAAATTATGACATAATGTTTGTGTAAATCAATTATTAAAAAGGTTTTAAATATATATACAAGTCGATATGATGAAAATTAACAGGTAATCAATTGAAATATCATTTAAATTTAAAATAGAAGATATCATACTTGAAAGTGTATTGGTTCATAAATGTGACAACCCCAAATCTATTTCCGTTACAAATCCCATCTTCACTAACGGAATGCGTCGCTATATGTTATTTTCTGTAATATTTGGAGTCGTCAATAAACGAATATCTAGTATTTACAAGTCTTGATATTATCATAAGTAAATATAACTTATATGTGTTAACCCCGTTTAACCAAATAGAATTATATTACTTTTCAACCACTTCACCCGGGTAAAAAGTTTTAACCCCGTTAAACTTTAGCATCGGATAGCCACGTATCGGGTGTAATACCCGAGACATATATAAACAAAGGGACACTACATTTAAGCTCTTTTACCACACCTTCACTCTCTCTCACTACTTTCTCTCTCTAGACCCGAACCCGACTCCAAAACCGCGAATTCCGACTTCCAAACGTAAGGTTTCATTCCCTATCTTATTCTAAACATACTTCATTGTATTTAGAGGCTAAAAATCATAGAAATTAGAGGATCAAGTGGAGTTTACGGCCTAAGAAGCCCCTTAGGCCGTAAACACCCAATACTTGGCCGAATACCCCATGTTTCCTTCCTTTAAGCTCATATACTAATTAAGGGATATACCTAGGGGAGTTTGGACATGAAAACTTAAGTTTTTGAAGCCTAAAAAGGAGTTTACGGCCCAAGCTTATGCTTAGGCCGTAAACACCCAAAAATCTTGGATTTAAGTCCCAAAGACTCATCTTGGGCATGTAGGAATTGAGCTATGACCCTAGGAAGTGCTTTAGTACAATAGACAACACCATTTAGAGGCAAAAAGAGGAGTTTACGGCCAAGTCTAAGCTTGGGCCGTAAACACCCAATAAAAATGCCATAATGCCCCTAAAACTTCACCTAAGGTCTTCTAGTAATTATCTAAGGTGAAGGGAAGTGTGTTGTACCATTAAGCATCTCATTTTGAAGCCAAAAGAAGAGTTTACGGCCAAGGCTATGCTTGGGCCGTAAACTCCCCAAATTTTATGTCAAAATGTCCCAAAACTCCATTTAAGGCCTTCTAGTATTTATCTAAGGTGGAGGGAAGTGTGTTGTACCATTTAAACATACATTTTGAAGAAAAAAATGGAGTTTACGGCCTAAGCACAAGCCTTGGCCGTAAACTCCCCAAAATGTCCCTAAATGAGGGCTTAAACCCTCCAAATTGGTTCAAAACACTTGCTAGTAATTTAGGGAAGTGAAATAAGGCCTTAAACTTGCACTTTGGAGGGATACATGAGTTTACGATCAAGCCTTGGGGGCTTAGGGCTGTAAACTCCCAAGGAGTGGCCTTTGGGCCGTAAACTCCAAGGGAGTGAACTCATGGACCCTCCCGTAAATCATTCTTGGCCTTGTACCACTCCCGGGAACCCCTTCTAGGCCCTAAAACCCCGAAACGATGCTAGAATGCCCAAATACTTTAATGAAAAGCATAAGATGATTAATTGATTGTAAAATACATATTTCATATGACATTAGGGTCTTAAAAAGGTGCTCAATTCGTTATTCGGTACCAAACGCTCAACCGACACTTTTACCCGATTTACGCGATTTCAGGTGAGTTCATACCCCTTTAATGAACCTTTCAAATATTTTATATGTTTTAGGGTGGGATACAAGTTGATTATACATGTTTATGGAAAGTTATATAGAACGATTTTCCACGTTACGAGAATTAATCACATGTGATTTACTATCCGTAGTTCAAATCACATGTGATTTACCACTATGCCTTATAAAATGATTTTACATTTTCAAAACTATTTTGGATAAATGAACAGGTTTTTAAGTGTTTCCTTTGGAAAAGATTTTCATTAAATAAATTTTCTTATAAAATGTATCCACTCTAATATATTTATATAAGTAAGACTTGAAGGGCTTAGGACCGGTAGCACGCCTTATTTCCTGTTCTTGTTCGATTGTGGGCTTAGGGTAGTTGTTATCCGTCCGACTGTCGTTGACTTCTTAGTTATATATCATGTATATTAGAATAGGATACGAGTGTTTCACTTCATTAGATGCCTAAACCACTAGTGATAAGAACCATACACACTAAGTTAACTATGATAGGCATAGTTAATACTACTACTACTCGCTATAGCCACTACTCTATGCACTATAATACACACTATTATGAGGCTGTACACGGACAAAAGAACACACTATGAACTATACTAAAGACTACTACACTATAACATAAAGGAAAGCACTAAACAGGCGATAACACGCTAATCCACTACGAGATACTCTATTCGCTATCCACTACGCCCGGAGTTTTCCGACAGGAAGACAACACTACATGTATAGATCTATACGGGGCAGACGCTATTACATCCCGACTGTTAACTTCAGTCCGCGCCGTACAGGCCTAGGGATGCCGCTACTTCACTATACTGTTCATGACTGGGAAGGTCATGGGATCCTCTATTATCCTCACTATCAGTAATATACAAGGAATACACTATAACCACACTAAATGCTAAGCTACATCCCGAAGTAAGTAAGTATCTATCACTAAAGGAAGCTTGCACCTCTATCACTAATTACAGGCTTAACCTATTCTATCACATTACTATTTGGAGATTTGCTAATATACTTTTACAATAAACCGTTTCAAAAATGAAGATTGCATACTTTTTCATAGATTTTCACTTGCAGTGTATTTTCTGGAAAATATAGGATTTTCTAGGTTTTCTACTGCTTATGAATGTAAATTGCACATTTTTCGTACTATTGGTTCTAATGCTTTTTATACAAAAACTCACACTAAACTCTTATGAACTCACCAGCTTTATGCAGATATTCGTTTTCAAAATAACTTGTATCCTCAGGTCAAAGATAGACAGGTACAGGTGCAGCATTTTGGAGAAGGTGGAGCATACAAGATCCATCTCTTATTTTTGCTTTAATTTTGGTGTTTGTTGAACAATACGAAACACACTTGTAATTAAATTCACTATGTAAATGCAATGGTTGTATGTTTCTTGTTTTTACTATTATGCAATTGTGATGATACTGTACATGACGTCCTCCACCCCGAAACGTATTTCGCCGTTATCGGTTTTGGGGTGAGACAGATTGGTATCAGAGCATTTTTTATAGTGAATCAAGTATATCAACCTATAAAAGATATACGAACTATAAACACTTCGGGACTCAAACACTCTGACCAAGAATATATACTGTTAAGTACCTAAAGGATCTAACTAAGTATATATATATATATATATATATATATATATATATATATATATATACACACATCACTATGAAACACAGAAATCAGTATCACACTAGAACAGAACAAAAGTATTAAGATTGTTGGGCAGCACAATTGAGCTTAGAGACATATAGTCACATTCGGGGTGATGTAGCCTGATCAACTACATTTTCCTGAGAGTGACTAGCATGTGCCTAAGTTTGGCTGTGGTGTTACAACAAGTCTAAAACTTACCAACACTACCACAATAATGTTATCATAAGAATACTATAGGAGTATTCTGTATCTCTAGATTTTAAGTATGTGACAACAAAAAGGGTCGTTACTAGTAGGACAATAGTTGCTAAGTGGATACACCACGATTACATGTGACTAGGGCGCTATAGACTCAGGATCTGCAGCCTTTGCTTCATTCCCTGTTCTTGTTTGATTGGGGGTCTGAAGTTAGGGTGGTTTATTCGAAGGACTATCTTGCTTCGGTTACATGTAATTGGTATGCACTATGCAAGTATTGGGTCGACTAATAACGATTCATCCTATAAGTATCTTAGAATAGTACGTCTATTAATCTTCTTTTCCTCTTTCTCGCGTAGATAGCATGGCTGGCTTCCACCTACCCGGCGATCCGTACTTTCCGAACCAGGGCAATGGAGGATGGCTCGAAGAGGAGTCAGACGATGATCACCCGATCCCTCTGGATGATCATCATGCTGAAGGCTTCTCGGATAGCTCGAGCTCCGAGCCAGAAGTCAACAACTAACCTCCTGAAGCCCCGAACCCTAACCCCCGTCCAGCATTTCAGGGCCCCACTCCTATGTGGGCCATATCCTTGCATCGTTGTAGCGAGGAGCAGGGTCAGCCCTTGCCTTACAATGGAGACCAAAGCTTTTACAACGTAAGCGAAGGAGGATCAGCGGATTAGGTTCTGCCCATCATGATCCGAAGGATTGCCAGGAATGTTGAGCAGGGTCAAGCTGCTATTGGTCGAGTTGTAGAAGTGGATGCCAACTCGAATCTCAACACTTTTCGCATCCGCCAACTCGAAGAAGCCATGGACAGGACAAGGAGGACCAACGAGGCTCTGCAGCATCAGCTGGCTGCATCCCGAGCTGAGGTTAGGGAACTCCGTGCACGTCAAAGGACTCATGATCGACATCTTCAAGAAGTTATGCGTCAACTAGCGGATCTGAGGATTCGCCCAACAAGGAACCGTCGCCAGTAGAAGATGTTTAACTACCTCACTTTTTTGTTTAAAGGACTAGCCTTTTTATCTCTATGTTTCGTACATCTCGTGTCTGTAAACATTCCTAGTTTAAAAGTACTCTAGTTGAACCTCTAAACTGCCAACATTTTCTCTATGGTATGATGCAAGACCTACTGCTAGGTCAATTTTCATGAACTTGTGTTGCATCCTTAATACCAGTATATTGGCAGTTGATTTTCTCTATTGATGTGACTCTCATTCTGATCTTGGATTATGTTGATTTAATCCACGAAACACTCTATTCATATTCGCAATAGGCTTTTACTATTGCTATCATTTCTATGATCTTCCAGTAAAGGATGCCTCCACGAAAGCGTCCCAGCAGAGGAAGACCCGCAACTCAAACCCCTCCTCCACCACCTCATCCTCCGCAGTTCGACCCGGTGTTATTCCAAACGGCTGTGACTGCGGCTGTAACAGCAGCCATGGCCCAAAGGAACTCGGGTGATGCGAGTGGTGGTAACTCCAGGTTCGGTGAAGTCCATCAACGGGTGCAGGGATGCACTTATAAGGATTTCATGAACTATAAACCTACCTTCTTCGACGGTACGGGAGGAATTCTGGCATTGTCCCAATGGTTCAAAAGAACCGAAGCCGTATTCGAGATGTGCTCTTGTCCCAAAGAGAGCAAAATTAAGTTCGCTACTGCTACCCTCACTAACAGGGCCTTGTCATGGTGGAACGGCCATGTCAGTGCTCTCTCCTTGGTCACAGCCAATGCCATGGGCTGGGACACTCTAAAAGATCTCATGAGAGGAGAGTACTGCCCTAGGGGCGAAGTTCAGAAACTTGAGGAAGAACTCTGGAACCTCAAGATGAAAGGGACCGACATAGTGGCTTATACGGCCAGGTTTTGCGACTTGGCGGCTATGTGTCCCAACATGATCCCCTCTAAAAGCAAGAAAATTGAACGATACATCTGGGGTTTAGTGCCCCCGTATCGAGGAAATGTTCTGGCCTCACGCCCTACCACTTTTGACAGCGCCAAGGAATTGGCCCAGAGTCTGATCAACCATGAAATCTCCTCCACTCCAGCAACAACAACCACAACAACCACTGCACCACCCGATTCATCTGACCGAAAAAGGAAACGATGGGATAAGAAGAAAGGCAATAAAACTCAAGCCGCCTCTAAGGGCCAGCAAATCGTGGCGGTCCATGATGCCACCACCCCAGCCACACCAGCTGCTCCAACCCCGCCAAAAGCTTACAGTGGAAACTTGACTAAGTGCCCCAAGTGCCCTTTCCACCACAACGGCCCCTGCCGTGAATTGCAGTGTTCCAACTGCGGCCGAAAGGGCCATACTGTCCGATTTTGGAAGGCCCCTCCCAAACCCATCACACAGGTTCCTGGTACGGGAGTGACCCCAACTTGTTATGGTTGCGGTGAAGCGGGTCATTTTAAAAAGAACTGTCCGAAGGCTGCAAATGCTGGGGGAACTGGAAGGTTACTCGCTATCGGTCACAATGAAGCGGTAGCTGATCCCACGGTGGTCACGGGTATGTTTCTTCTCAACAACTCTTATGCATGTGTCTTATTCGATAGTGGTGCACAAAGAAGCTTCATAAATCAAAACTTTAAACACTTACTCAAACAAACCCCTCAACCACTAAAAGAAACATTCGTCGTAAAAATGGCTAATGGGAAGACAGAAAGCTCTAATGAAATCTATATAGGTTGTACTCTCACGTTAGATGATCACCCCTTTTCAATCGACCTTATACCAGTCTCAATCAAAAATTTTGATGTCATTGTTGGTATGGATTGGTTAAGTCTTCACTACGCCGATATCCTATGCTCCGACAAAGCCATTCGCCTGAACCTTCCGAATCGCGAAACCCTATTGATATACGGAGATAAGCCAAGTACGAGCCTTCGTATCATCTCTAGTATCCAGGCTCAGAAATACTTGCGCAAGGAATATCGCGCCTTTCTTGCTCACGTTGTCGACACTAACCAGAAATCGAAAGATCCAAAAGACATTCCCATAGTATGCGATTTCCCTGATGTCTTCCTGGAGGATCTTCCAGGCCTACCTCCCAAACGACAGGTTGAATTCAGAATCGACCTAGTCCCAGGAGATACCCCCGTAGCTAAGTCTCCCTACCGTCTAGCGCCCGCCGAAATGCAAGAGCTATCCGGCCAACTCAACGAACTGCTCAGCAAGGGCTTTATAAGACCGAGCTTCTCACCTTGGGGAGCCCCGATCTTGTTCGTGAAGAAAAAGAATGGATCGTTTCGGATGTGCATCGATTATAGGGAACTCAATAAACTCACGGTCAAAAATCGCTATCCTCTCCCTCGTATCGACGATCTATTCGACCAACTCCAAGGAGCAAGTTACTTCTCCAAGATTGATCTTAGATCCGGGTATCATCAATTACGGGTGCTTGAGGAAGATGTTCCGAAAACAGCCTTCCGAACCCGCTACGGGCATTTTGAGTTCGTAGCAATGCCCTTTGGACTGACTAACGCCCCCGTCGTATTCATGGACTTGATGAACAGGGTTTGTCGTCCATATCTAGATCAGTTCGTCATCGTCTTTATTGATGATATACTCGTCTACTCTCGGAGCGAGGAAGAACACGGGGATCATTTACGACGAGTCCTGGAAACACTGCGATCCGAGAAGTTATGTGAAGTTCTCTAAGTGCGAGTTTTGGATCCGAAGAGTTGAATTCTTAGGACACGTGGTCAGTGAAGACGGAATCCACGTGGATCCCTCCAAAATTAAAGCTATTGAGAACTGGTCAGCACCGAAGACGCCTACAGAAATTCGTCAATTTCTAGGCCTCGCTGGCTACTACCGCAGATTCATCCAAAATTTCTCTCGAATTGCGAAGCCTCTCACTATGTTAACCCAGAAGGGTGTATCATTCGACTGGGAAGAGAAACAAGAGAAGGCATTTCAGACCCTGAAGCGAGCCCTATGCACCGCACCAGTATTATCCCTTCCCGAAGGGACAGAAGATTTCGTTGTATACTGTGATGCATCCAATCAGGGGCTCGGTTGTGTCTTGATGCAACAAGGCAAGGTTATCGCCTATGCCTCAAGGCAGCTAAAGACCCATGAAGTGAACTACACTACTCACGACCTCGAGTTAGGAGCGGTTATCTTCGCACTAAAAATCTGGAGACACTACTTGTATGGGACGAAGAGCGTGGTGTACACCGACCATAAAAGCCTCCAACATATACTGAACCAAAAAGAACTCAACATGAGACAGCGTCGATGGGTCGAGCTACTTAACGATTACGACTGTGAAATTAGATATCATTCGGAGAAAGCCAACGTAGTGGCCGACGCCCTGAGTAGAAAGGAATATTCTGGTCGAAGGACCAAGTCATTGACAATGACTATCCATTCGCATCTATCCACACAGATCAAAGAGGCCCAGCTGGAAGCCTTAAAGCCCGAGAACGTGACAAGAGAATCCCTGCGCGGAATGGATAAAAATCTGGACGTTAAGGGTGACGGAGCCTACTACTTCATGGACCGAATCTGGACTCCACGCCATGGAGGTTTCAGAGACTTGGTTATGAGGGAAGCACACAACACTCGTTACTCCGTCCACCCGGGTTCAGATAAGATGTATCTGGATCTCAAAAAGCTATATTGGTGGCCGAACATGAAAGCGGAGATCGCTACCTTTGTGAGTAAGTGCCTTACTTGCGCGAAGGTCAAAGTCGAATATCAAAAGCCATCAGGACTCCTCCAACAACCTGAGATACCGGAATGGAAGTGGGAGCGGATCACAATGGACTTTATCACCAAACTACCCAAGACAGCGGGTGGATTAGATACCATTTGGGTCATCGTTGACAGGTTGACCAAGTCCGCACACTTCCTACCCATCAAGGAGACGGACAAGATGGAGAAGCTCACGAGAACATACATAAAAGAAATAGTACGACTGCATGGCGTCCCTATATCTATTATCTCGGACAGAGATAGTAGATTCACCTCTAGGTTTTGGCAATCATTGCAAAAGGCACTAGGGACAAGGTTGGACATGAGCACAGCCTACCATCCGCAGACCGACGGACAAAGTGAGAGGACGATCCAAACCTTAGAAGACATGCTGCGAGCTTGTGTGATCGACTTCGGGAAATCGTGGGATACACACTTGCCTCTTGTGGAGTTTTCCTACAAAATTAGTTATCATACGAGCATCAAGGCAGCCCCATTCGAAGCCCTTTACGGCCGAAAGTGCAGATCCCCTCTGTATTGGGCTGAGGTGGGTGACTCTCAGCTAGCTAAAGGACGAGTTCCTGACAGCGCCCTCACTGGTCCGGAGATCATTCGAGAGACGACCGAGAAGATTGTACAGATACGTGAACGACTAAAAGCCGCTAGGGATCGATAGAAAAGCTACGCCGACAAACGAAGAAAACCCTTGGAATTCCAGGTGGGAGACCGAGTCTTGTTAAAAGTCTCGCCCTGGAAGGGCATGATATATTTGGAAAGCAATTTTGAATGGAAATAGAGCCTAAATTTAAGGTTTACATTAATAAGGAACCAATTTTGTAGTTGTAAGTTTGGAAAAAATTCAAGTATAATTTTCATTCAATTCCTACACTTAATTTCCTAATATAATGGATTGACTTTCTTATTTGATCAAGGTGACGTAAGCAAATTGATTTAAGGGTGGAAAACCTAAAAAGAAAACACAATCAACGATCCAGATTGTTTTAGATGATGTCATAAGGTTTCTCTTTTAATAATATTTAAAGACTTGTTTTCTACGTGGAAGTTATGACAAAATGTTTGTGTAAATCGATTATTAAAAAGATTTGAAATATATATACAAGTCAATATGAAGAAAATTAGCAGGTAATCAATTGAAATTTCATTTAAACTTAAAATAGAAGTTATCATGCTTGAAAGTGTATTGGTTCATAACAATATCCGAAACTTTTGAAATTTCAAATTAATTGTATTCGAGATTTCAACATATAATGTATTTGAAAGCAATTTTGAATGGAAATAGAGTCTAAATTAAATGTTTACATTAATAAGGAACCAATTTTCTGGTTGTAAGTTTGGAAAGAATTCAAGTATCAGTTTCATTCCATTCCTACATTTAATTTTCTAATATAACAGATTGACTTCTTGTTTGATCAAGGTGACGTAAGCAAATTGATCTATGGGTGTAAAACCTATAAAGAAAACACAATCAACGATCCAGATTGTTTTAGATGATGTCATAAGGTTTCTCTTTTAATAATGTTTTGAAATTTAGAGATTATTTTTCTACGTGGAAATTATGACATAATGTTTGTGTAAATCGATTATTATAAAGGTTTGAAATATATATACAAGTCAATATGATGAAAATTAACTGGTAATCAATTGAAATCTCATTTAAAATTAAAATAGAAGATATCATACTTGAAAGTGTATTGGTTCATAAAAATATCCGAAACTTTCGAAATTTGAAATTAATAGTTTCCGAGATTTCAACATATAATGTATTTGGAAAGCAATTTTGAATGAAAATAGAGCCTAAATCTAAGGTTTACATTAATATGGAACCAATTTTGTTGTTGTAAGTTTGGAAAGAATTCAAATATCATTTTTATTGAATTCCTACATTTAATTTCCTAATATAACGGATTGACTTCTTGTTTGATCATTGTGACGTAAGCAAATTGATCAAAGGGTGTAAAAACTATAAAGAAAACACAATCAACGATCCAGATATTTTTAGATGATGTCATAAGGTTTCTCTTTTAATAATATTTAGAGATTTGTTTTCTACGTGGAAATTATGATATAATGTTTGTGTAAATCGATTATTAAAAAGGTTTTAAATGTATATACTAGTAGATATGATGAACATTAACAGTTAATCAATTGAAATCTCATTTAAATTTAAAATAGAAGATATCATACTTGAAAGTGTATTGGTTCATAAAAATATCCGAAACTTTTGAAATTTGAAATTAATAGTTTCCGAGATTTCAACATATAATGTATTTGGAAAGCAATTTTGAATGGAAAAAGAGCCTAAATCTAAGGTTTACATTAATATGGAACCAATTTTTTAGTTGGAAGTTTGGAAAGAATTCAAATATCATTTTTATTCAATTCCTACATTTAATTTCCTAATATAACGGATTGACTTCTTGTTTGATCATGGTGACGTAAGCAAATTGATCAAAGAGTATAAAAACAATAAAGAAAACACAGTAAACGATCCAGATATTTTTAGATGATGTCATAAGGTTTCTCTTTTAATAATATTTAGAGATTTGTTTTCTACGTGGAAATTATGACATAATGTTTGTGTAAATCGATTATTAAAAAGGTTTTAAATGTATATACAAGTCGATATGATGAAAATTAACAGTTAATCAATTGAAATCTCATTTAAATTTAAAATAGAAGATATCATACTTGAAAGTGTATTGGTTCATAAAAATATCCGAAACTTTTGAAATTTGAAATTAATAGTTTCCGAGATTTCAACATATAATGTATTTGGAAAGCAATTTTGAATGGAAAAAGAGCCTAAATCTAAGGTTTACATTAATATGGAACCAATTTTTTAGTTGTAAGTTTGGAAAGAATTCAAATATCATTTTTATTCAATTCCTACATTTAATTTCCTAATATAACGGATTGACTTCTTGTTTGATCATGGTGACGTAAGCAAATTGATCAAAGGGTGTAAAAAGTATAAAGAAAACACAATCAACGATCCAGATTTTTTTAGATGATGTCATAAGGTTTCTCTTTTAATAATATTTAGAGATTTGTTTTTTACGTGGAAATTATGACATAATGTTTGTGTAAATCGATTATTAAAAAGGTTTGAAATATATATACAAGTCAATATGATGAAAATTAGCAGGTAATCAATTGAAATCTCATTTAAACTTAAAATAGAAGATATCATGCTTGAAAGTGTATTGGTTCATAAAAATATCCGAAACTTTTGAAATTTGAAATTAATAGTTTCCGAGATTTCAACATATAATATATTTGGAAAGCAATTTTGAATGAAAATAGAGCCTAAATCTAAGGTTTACATTAATAAGGAACCAATTTTGTAGTTGTAAGTTTGGAATAAATTCAAATATCATTTTTATTCAATTCCTACATTTAATTTCCTAATATAACGGATTGACTTCTTGTTTGATCATGGTGACGTAAGCAAATCGATCACACGGTGTAAAAACTATAAAGAAAACATAATCAACGATCCAGATTGTTTTAGAAGATGTCGTAAGGTTTCTCTTTTAATAATATTTAGAGATTTGTTTTCTACGTGGAAATTATGACAAAATGTTTGTGTAAATCGATTATTAAAAAGGTTTGAAATATATATACAAGTCAATATGAAGAAAATTAGTAGGTAATCAATTGAAATCTCATTTAAAATTAAAATAGAAGATATCATGCTTGAAAGTGTATTGGTTCATAAAAATATCCGAAACTTTTGAAATTTGAAATTAATAGTTTCCGAGATTTCAACATATAATATATTTGGAAAGCAATTTTGAATGGAAATAGAGCCTAAATTTAAGGTTTATATTAATAAGGAACCAATTTTGTAGTTGTAAGTTTGGAAAGAATTCAAGTATCATTTTCATTCAATTTCTACACTTAATTTCCTAATATAACGGATTGACTTCTTATTTGATCAAGGTGACGTAAGCAAATTGATCTAAGAGTGTAAAACCTATAAAGAAAACACAATCTACGATCCACATTGTTTTAGATGATGTCATAAGGCTTCTCATTTAATAATGTTTAGAAATTTAGAGATTATTTTTCTACGTGGAAATTATGACATCATGTTTGTGTAAATCGATTATTATAAAGGTTTGAAATATATATACAAGTCAATATGATGAAAATTAACAGGTAATCAATTGAAATCTCATTTAAATTTAAAATAGAAGATACCATACTTGTAAGTGTATTGGTTCATAAAAATATCCGAAACTTTTGAAATTTGAAATTAATAGTTTCCGAGATTTCAACATATAATATATTTGGAAAGCAATTTTGAATGGAAATAGAGCCTAAATCTAAGGTTTACATTAATATGGAACAAATTTTGTAGTTGTGAGTTTGGAAAGAATTCAAATATCATTTTTATTCAATTCCTACATTTAATTTCCTAATATAATGGATTGACTTCTTGTTTGATCATGGTGACGTAAGCAAATTGATCAAAGGGTGTAAAAACCATAATGAAAACACAATCAACGATCCAGATTTTTTTAGATGATGTCATAAGGTTTTTCTTTTAATAATATTTAGAGATTTGTTTTCTACGTGGAAATTATGACATAATGTTTGTGTAAATCGATTATTAAAAAGGTTTGAAATATATATACAAGTCAATATGATGGAAATTAGCAGCTAATCAATTGAAATCTCATTTAAACTTAAAATAGAAGATATCATGCTTGAATGTGTATTGGTTTATAAAAATATCCGAAACTTTTGAAATTTGAAATTAATAGTTTCCGAGATTTCAAAATATAATGTATTTGGAAAGCAATTTTGACTGGAAATAGAGCCTAAATTTAAGGTTTACCTTAATAAGCAACCAATTTTGTAGTTGTAAGTTTGCAAAAGAATTCAAGTATCATTTTCATTCAATTCCTACATTTAATTTCCTAATATAATGGATTGACTTTTTGTTTTATCAAGGTGACGTAAGCAAATTGATCTAAGGGTGGAAAACCTATAAAGAAAACACAATCAACAATCCAAATTGTTTTAGATGATGTCATATGGTTTCTCTTTTAATAATATTTAGAGATTTAGATATTTGTTTTCTATGTGGAAAATATGACAAAATGTTTGTGTAAATCGATTATTAAAAAGGTTTTAAATATATATACAAGTCGATATGATGAAAATTAACAGTTAATCAATTGAAATCTCATTTAAATTTAAAATAGAAGATATCATACTTGAAAGTGTATTGGTTCATAAAAATATCCGAAACTTTTGAAATTTGAAATTAATAGTTTCCGAGATTTCAACATATAATGTATTTGGAAAGCAATATTGAATGAAAATAGAGCCTAAATCTAAGGTTTACATTAATAAGGAACCAATTTTGTAGTTGTAAGTTTGGAAAGAATTCAAATATCATTTTTATTCAATTCCTACATTTAATTTCCTAATATAACGGATTGACTTCTTGTTTGATCATGGTGACGTAAGCAAATTGATCACACGGTGTAAAACCTATAAAGAAAACACATTCAACGATCCAGATTGTTTTAGATGATGTCATAAGGTTTCTCTTTTAATAATATTTAGAGACTTGTTTTCTACGTGGAAATTATGACAAAATGTTTGTGTAAATCGATTATTAAAAAGGTTTGAAATATATATACAAGTCAATATGAAGAAAATTAGCAGGTAATGAATTGAAATCTCATTTAAACTTAAAATAGAAGATATCATTCTTGAAAGTGTATTGGTTCATAAAAATATCCGAAACTTTTGAAATTTGAAATTAATTGTTTCCGAGATTTCAACATATAATGTATTTGGAAAGCAATTTTGAATGGAAATAGAGTCTAAATTTAAGGTTTACATTAATAAGGAACCAATTTTGTAGTTGTAAGTTTGGAAAGAATTCAAGTATCATTTTCATTCAATTCCTACATTTAGTTTCCTAATATAACAGATTGACTTCTTGTTTGATCAAGGTGACGTAAGCAAATTGATCTAAGGGTGTAAAACCTATAAAGAAAACACAATCTACGATCCACATTGTTTTAGATGATGTCATAAGGCTTCTCATTTAATAATGTTTAGAAATTTAGAGATTATTTTTCTACGTGGAAATTATGACATAATGTTTGTGTAAATCGATTATTATAAAGGTTTGAAAAATATATACAAGTCAATATGATGAAAATTAACAGGTAATCAATTGAAATCTCATTTAAATTTAAAATAGAAGATACCATACTTGTAAGTGTATTGGTTCATAAAAATATCCGAAACTTTTGAAATTTGAAATTAATAGTTTCCGAGATTTCAACATATAATATATTTGGAAAGCAATTTTGAATGGAAATAGAGCCTAAATCTAAGGTTTACATTAATATGGAACAAATTTTGTAGTTGTGAGTTTGGAAAGAATTCAAATATCATTTTTATTCAATTCCTACATTTAATTTCCTAATATAACGGATTGACTTCTTGTTTGATCATGGTGACGTAAGCAAATTGATCAAAGGGTGTAAAAACCATAATGAAAACACAATCAACGATCCAGATTTTTTTAGATGATGTCATAAGGTTTTTCTTTTAATAATATTTAGAGATTTGTTTTCTACGTGGAAATTATGACATAATGTTTGTGTAAATCGATTATTAAAAAGGTTTGAAATATATATATACAAGTCAATATGATGGAAATTAGCAGGTAATCAATTGAAATCTCATTTAAACTTAAAATAGAAGATATCATGCTTGAATGTGTATTGGTTCATATAAATATCCGAAACTTTTGAAATTTGAAATTAATAGTTTCCGAGATTTCAACATATAATGTATTTGGAAAGCAATTTTGACTGGAAATAGAGCCTAAATTTAAGGTTTACCTTAATAAGCAACCAATTTTGTAGTTGTAAGTTTGGAAAGAATTCAATTATCATTTTCATTCAATTCCTACATTTAATTTCCTAATATAACGGATTGACTTCTTGTTTTATCAAGGTGACGTAAGCAAATTGATCTAAGGGTGGAAAACCTATAAAGAAAACACAATCAACGATCCAAATTGTTTTAGATGATGTCATATGGTTTCTCTTTTAATAATATTTAGAGATTTAGAGATTTGTTTTCTACGTGGAAAATATGACATAATGTTTGTGTAAATCGATTATTAAAAGGGTTTTAAATATATATATACAAGTCGATATGATGAAAATTAACAGTTAATCAATTGAAATCTCATTTAAATTTAAAATAGAAGATATCATACTTGAAAGTGTATTGGTTCATAAAAATATCCGAAACTTTTGAAATTTGAAATTAATAGTTTCCGAGATTTCAACATATAATGTATTTGGAAAGCAATTTTGAATGAAAATAGAGCCTAAATCTAAGGTTTACATTAATAAGGAACCAATTTTGTAGTTGTAAGTTTGGAAAGAATTCAAATATCATTTTTATTCGATTCCTACATTTAATTTCCTAATATAACGGATTGACTTCTTTTTTGATCATGGTGACGTAAGCAAATTGATCAAAGGGTGTAAAAACTATAAAGAAAACACAATCAACGATCCAGATTGTTTTAAATGATGTCATAAGGTTTCTCTTTTAATAATATTTAGAGATTTGTATTCTACGTGGAAATTATAACACAATGTTTGTGTAAATCGATTATTAAAAAGGTTTGAAATTTATGTACAAGTCAATATGATGAAAAATAGCAAGTAATCAATTGAAATCTCATTTAAACTTAAAATAGAAGATATCATGCTTGAAAGTGTATTGGTTCATAAAAATATCTGAAACTTTTGAAATTTGAAATTAATAGTTTCCGAGATTTCAACATATAATGTATTTGGAAAGCAATTTTGAATGGAAATAGAGCCTAAATTTAAGGTTTACATTAATTAGGAACCAATTTTGTAGTTGTAAGTTTGGAAAGAATTCAAGTATCATTTTCATTCAATTCCTACATTTAATTTCCTAATATAACGGATTGACTTCTTGTTTGATCAAGGTGACGTAAGCAAATTGTTGTAAGGGTGTAAAATCTATAAAGAAAACACCATCAACGATCCAGATTGTTTTAGATGATGTAATAAGGCTTCTCTTTTAATAATATTTAAAGTTGTAAAAAAATTCAAATAAAGTGTGTAAAAAATTCACAATCTAAATATATATCTAAAGTAGTTTTTCTTTTTGGCGGATATCAATTACGCACAAAGAAGCGTGATACGAACCAAAAAAAAGGACATGCGTTGATTGAGTGAGAAAATATGGACCATATTCAGCAACTACATCATCTGCTTGTTATAAACCGGAAGGTCTAAACTAGTCATCTTCTCGAAGATATCGACTGCAAAAGCAATCGGATAACATGACGACGGCGGCAGCGGCGGAGAGCAGTTCTAAAACTAGAAATTCCAGATGGTCTCTCGCCGGCATGACTGCTCTCGTCACCGGCGGCACACGTGGGATCGGCTGCGCTGTGGTGGAGGAATAGGCAGAGTTAGGGGCGGCAGTACACACCTGCTCTCGCAACGAGGCTGAGCTCAACCACCGCTTACAAGAATGGTCTTCCAAGGGCTTCACCGTCACTGGATCCGTCTGCGACGCAACTTCTCGACCTCAACGCCAACAGCTTCTAGAAAAAGTCTCCTCTATCTTCAATGGAAAGCTCAACATTCTAGTAAGTTCTTTTGATTTTATTTCACCGATAAATTAGGGAATTCTTCGATACATCAAGTTTCATCTTATTTTGCAGGAATTCCTAATCTTCTGAAACGAACACATTCATTATTCATTCTTGTGTTACTAATTGTATTCTTACAAATAATTATACAAACTTCGAAACTGTAGATAAACAATGTTGGGACGAACATAGTGAGACCCAGTTTGGAGTATACTGCAGAAGAGTATTCCCTGGTCATGGCTACAAATTTGGAATCGTGTTACCATATCTCTCAACTTTCACATCCTCTTTTAAAAGCTTCTGGATTTGGAAGCATTGTCTTCATTTCCTCTGTTGCAGGTTCTGTATGTTCATGTTAATTATACATCTATCTACGGACCCACTAAAGGTAATACTTTGATTTTCCTGATCATTGTAATTGGTGTTACAAGAAATTTTAAGCTTCCATTTTCTGTTCGTAGCTGCTATGAATCAACTTGCAAAGAATTTAGCTTGTGAATGGGCTAAAGATAACATTCGGAGTAATGGTGTAGCTCCAGGGTGCACTAGGACCCCGCTTGTGGAAAGTGTAATATACCTCAATTTTAGCCTTCTTTCTATTTGTATTATTTTGATCGTATTGTAAGAATTTATTTTGTGTTGTGTAGTTGCTTAATAGTGAGGAGTTTTTAAATACAATGGTATCAAGAATACCTTTGAAACGCGTGGCTGAAGCGAATGAAGTGTCATCAGTGGTCGCGTTTCTTTGTATGCCTGCTGCTTCTTATATCACTGGCCAAACGATTCTTGTTGATAGAGGATTTTCCATTAATGGTTTCCCGTGAGTCGACTTCCAAAATGGTTCATTCGTTCGGACTTTGGATTGATTAAATTAACAGAAATTTGTTGGTACGTAAAGTTTTTTTTTGAAAGAGACTAAAGTCTCGGCAAATGTTGGTATGTAAAATTACTTGAAGATAAAGATGATCTATTTGTTAAAGCAAGTAATAGATAATTATATATTTATTATATAATAATAAGTAAAATGAGAAAAAAAAAAGACCAAAATTGTAATTTTCTAAATTAAAAACTAAAGAGTATAAATTCTTAAATTTGAAAAATTATAGTGACCAAAACTATAACTATTCTGTTTTCTTATAGATTAAAAAAAAACTATACGAACTAAAAATGTTATTTTATAAGTTAAAAACTATAAGGACGAAACATGAATTTCAGTCATTTTCTACATTATAAACTAAAGAACTAAGAAGAGAAAATAATATAAGAGTCATTAAGTTTACACTTAAATTTTAATTTGAGGTTGTGTTTATATATTATTATATTTTAGTCTCAAATTTGAGAACGTGTTATTAATTTTATTTTAAATGTAACCATTGTACATGTTGTCTTAAGGTCAAACAGTTTGCACTTTAATGACTAGGTCATTAGCTTATGTGGCATCCATCTAATATCTTAGATGGCAGTAACAACTTTATAAATGAATATTAACCTCCTTCACTCTTATTTCCCTTGATCCATCGTTACTTTTCTTCTCAGTTATTCAAGAGCACTATGCAATGGTCTCTCTCTCTCTCTCTCTCTCTCTCTCTATATATATATATATATATATATATATATATATATATATATATATATATATATATATATATATATATATATATCCCACAATGGGGTAATTAAATCAACCAGTGGTCCCTCTAGGACGTGCTACTATGGACCAGAAGTTCCTTTAGCTGCAAGTACCGACCTGATGAAGATGAAGAATGTGGTTAATCTGGTGAAGTAAGTTCATGGTACAAGGAACTTATGTGTGAAGTTATGTCAAAAAGAAAAAAAAACCATTGGAAAAGGAAAAGAGAACCCTTATCATGGTGAAATAACTATGCTAGCTCTTCCTAGGGTTGTGATTGCCTTGCTTGTCTTTTTAATAATCATGGTAGGGATTTGGATATGGATGGCATATAATGGGCAAGTAGTATATTGTGGTAGGTTGTTAAGTTTGAAGTAGTGTCTGGTAATGTCCAATGTTAACCATTTTTGTGTGTGTGTAGATAGATGTACAAAATTGTAGTTTGTATAGTCCAGATCGATTTTGATATATATATATATATATATATATATATATATATATATATATATATATATATATATATATATATATTACTACTGGATTTTTATGAGAATGATAGGGAAGTTTATATGTTTATGACAATGATATATGATGCAAGTGGACCAAACTACCCTTACCTTATGTACCAAACCATTGACCAAAATAGAAAGGACCAAACTACCCTCATGTAAAAAGTATGATGCTATATGATGCAAGTATGCCAAACTATCCTTACCTTATGTACCAACAAAAAAGACCAAACTACCCTTATGTAAAAAGTTTGATCTATATGATGCAAGTGGACCAAGCTACCATTACCTTATATACCAAATCAGTGACCAAAATAGAAAAGACCAAACTACCCTTACCAATGTAACCAAAATACACATACATGTTGAAACCAATGTGAACAAAACCATATACACATACCAAATAACAAAAACCATATACACTATAATGACCATAACACAAATAACCAAAAAAATATTGAAAAATGATGATCAAAATGAAAATAATTAAAATAACAACTAGATCGCCATAATGACCATAATCATCATAACAAGGTAACATAAATTGTTACCAACAAAATCCATATATGTTGACCATATTAACCAATACCATTTACAAAAGGGGTAGTAATGTTTGGGTATAGCATATATGTTGACCAGATTGACCCATACCATTTACATACTCTCATATTGAGTATACATGTTAATTATCAAATGGGTTAAGATCACAGAATATCAACTTACTTACTAGAGAACCACAATAGTAGCTTTTTAAAAGCTTTTGCAAACCAAAAAGCTTTTAAGAAATGAAAAAGCTATTGGATGAGCTTTTTCAAAGAACTTGTTAATTAACAAGCTCTTGCAATGAGCTTTTTTAATTGTTGTGTAGTTCCCAAATTGTGGATGCTAGTCATTACACTTACATGCCACATAGACACCATGTCAGCAAAGCTTAGTTGTATACCTGTTAACTAGTGACCTACTTGGAACATTCTTGTAATTAGAATGATAACTTAACTGTTATTAAATTGTTTTTTCGCGATTTTATTCTTACATTTGGCAATCCATCTAACAACTTGCAAATTTTTTGAAAGACAAAGGTGTTAAAAATGGGAAACTGCCAATCACAATGATGGCTTGTGCTCACATTGGTGTTGTCCACTCGGTAAAAGCCATTCAAATTACATAGTGTTTACTATTATAATTTTATTTAACATTGAATTTCATTTTGATTTTCAGGTTGTTTTTGTTGGATACTCTGTAGAATCACTTCTTCAAAGAATTATGGATTGCAAACCAAAGATTGTAGTAGCTTGCAATGTGGTTAAAAGAGGGAAAAAAGTACTCAATCTCAAGGATATTGTTGATGTTGCACTCTCAGAATCATCTAAAAATGGAATATCAAGGAAATGTTATCAGAAAGCATATTTATATTTATTTACCTCTTCATGAAATTGATTTCTATGTTGCAAAATGGATTCATTTTAGACGTATGAAAATGAATCAGCCATGAAGAAGGAAGATACTAATTGGCAAAAAGGAAGAGATATTTGGTGGCATGTAGTACTACTAATACTATTTAATTTCACAGATATTATTATATGATCATGTTGATTAAACTTTAGGCCTTTTGGTCTTTTTTTCCATTATACTTTTTTTTTGCAGGATGTTGTTCCTAAATACTCTACTATGTGTGATGTGGTGTGGATAGATGCAGAGGATCCACTTTTTCTTCTTTGTACAAGTGGAAGAACCGAAAAGCCGAAGGTATTTAAGTTTGTTATAATTTTGAACTACTTTTATTTTCTCATATTTTTTAATGAATCATGTCGGTGCACGTGATAGGGTGTTCTGCATAACACACAGGAGAATACATGATCAAATATGCATTTGATTACAAAGAATCTGATATGGCATTGCACTTTCCGAGGCAATTGGAATTGACTATACTGACACTGAAGAGGTCAGTAGAAAAAAGAAACCATAATACAAATTTCAATTTAAAAAAAATGAAAGTAGGAGTCTAACTCAATCTTTTGCAGCTGGAGTTGTTGGTTACAACGCTAACTGATCTTAATACAATGGATGGTAAATGGAATGTGTCTTTATTGACAGAGTGTTCAAGTTCTCTTGATGTCAATACAAGGTACATCTTTTCGTACAAAATGACTAAAACATGCTTCTTCAATGAGGGGGTATTTAGGTCATTTGGACAATCTGTTGTGTCATGTCTTGACAGATTGGAACATTATTGCGGAAAAGCATTGGCTAATGCTTTGTCAGCTGCACCATCGATGTGGACCCTTGGCAATGCAGGCATGAGAGCGTTATAGGTAACTGATTTTATTTTCATGAGGATTGTGTTTTTATAAAATATTGGAGTTTAGGATAGTGATAGCTTTGATGTTGGGTACTTTTTAAGTTTTTTAAAATAATATTTCATGATATAAACTTTAAATAATATGTGCATATTTTTTTTTTCATATTTGTCAGCATTTGATTTCCAGAGCTCTTGGGTGGTACCAACAACTTTATTGATAAGGTTGGTTGCGATCAAAAAAGGGCCAATGGCACCAGAGACCATGAAGGTTAGTTCTGTAATTTTCATCCAAATTAAAAAATTATGCATCCATTTTTATAAATGCTTAATGTGCTATTAGTTTTGGTATGTGGTAGATGGTCCATAATGGTCAATACAAATGTTCAAAGATCAAATCCTAAAAGAGAAATTTTTGAAGACCAATATGCAAACACATTATTTTCTTTCAACAACATGTTTTTATATATATTTTTTGGTCGGAATCGGAATTCAATTCCATTCTAGTCCTGCATTTAGTTTAGCTTCAAATGAGTAGACAATAATGTCCATTGCAGAAAAGCATGCTTCCAACAAATACCATGTCTCCTTCCATTGCAGGAAAAAGTAACTAGAACTTGGTTCGCCTAATTCCATGGGATTTAACAGGAATCGGAATCCAATTTCATTATGGTCATTCTTTCGGATGCTATGCAAGATATGAAGCAATAGAGAATATGTATGTGGAAATGCAAAATATGAGACAAAATTGAGATTATGGTACATTATACTTAGAAATAAATATCAATCAATATTAAACTTTGATATTTGATGATTTTGATCGTTTTGGTAAACATTGATATTTGACGTTTGGTTAAACTTTGATATTTGATTTTGGTATTTTAATATTAGAGTTTTGTTTTGGATTGTATAATTATTTTGATTCCTTTGGTATTAATTTGTTATTGATTGTATAATTATTTGATGTTTTTAGTATTTTTTTTATTTGTAATAAAAAATAATTACTACTATATATTTGCGAGGGATTAACGACGGAAACAAAAAAAAATCACATATAAAATTTCCTAGTGATCAGCGACGGAATATAAAAAGACAGATATAGAGGTTTGCAAGGGATTAACGACGAAAATTTTTTGTTGCTGATGTCCTAAATAAAGGTATTAAGGGACGAATTTGCGATGGATATTCCGTTGCTAAAGTCGTCGCAAGGAAAAACAAGTCCGTTGCTAAATCTCTAGCTAAGTCATTAGCCACATTTTATTTGGCTATGGAGTAAGTCTGTCACAGATCTGTCACAAGAGACCTTTAGTGACGGAATTGCAACGGATTCATACTTTGCAAAAACCCATGTTTCTAGTAGTTATATGTTTTATTACATATTCATATATAATTTTTTGTATTTATTTTCTAGTTACAAAATATATATTATCTATTCTTATACAATGCTCCGTTATTTATTTCATCAAAAGTTCAAGAAAACGCATGTGATTCTAGTGGTGATCATTCAGTTAGAGTTACAGAGAAAAATGATATAGGTATGTGTTTGATTAATATATTATTAGTCATTTAGTTGTATTTCATTTTGTAGTTTTTGTTAGCATAATTATATTAAGCTTGATTATTAATTGTGTTTATTATATTTTGAGTGCAGCCCATTCGTGGCATTTATGTTATGTATTCTGTATATATACAATTCATTAATGAAAGTATGATTAACGGGAAAATACATATTAACATGATATCATACTAGGTAATCTAACCCTAGATGATCCTTGATTCCCACTTCCTATTCTCTTCATCTCGGAGGTTGCTCTCTTCCTTCTTCTCTTTTCTTCTCATGGCTACAAATCTTAACGATAAAACTTCTTCCACCATTAATATCAAGACTCTGTCCCTCTTGTTCTTGATCTTGATCGTATGAATTATGATATATGAAGAGAATTATTTGAAACTTATTGTCTTGAGTTTGCTATTTATTAGCCAACATTAATGTCTCCTGTACATCTTCTATTTTGTGTGTATGTAATTGTATGTTTTCTAATTCTTTGAGGATGTATCTTGTAAATTCCTTTTGTATAAATCTATTGTCTCTCCACCTTATTTGGTGTGACGAGTTATATTCTCATGGTATCAGAGCTTAGGTCGGCTCACTTTCTTCCCTAATCAATCCATCCGTATCTCTTCTTCTTCCCTCTGTTACTTCCTGTCTCCTCTTTCTTCTTCATCTATGGCTTCCTCTTCTCAAGATTCTACCCTCCCAATGAACACAATTTTTCATCTTATCACCAATCGATTATCCTCTTCTAATTATCTCCTTTGGAAAAACCAAATGACCCCTCTTTTCACATATCAAAATCTTATGGGACATGTGGATGGAACTCTCTCAAAACCAGCCCCTGAAATTCTTGTTGATGGGAAATCTGTACCAAATCCGGCTTGTTCTTCTTGGGTCTTGGCTGATCAGCGAGCAATTATTCTCCTTCAAGCCTCTCTAACAGAGGAAGCATTCTCATAAATTGTTGGCTTATCTACTGCCTATCAGATTTGGACAACACTTGAATGTACTTACAACAATTCCTCAATTGAGCGTGTTCAAGCCTTGCGTGATCAGCTTCGCCAAAACTCCAAAGGTTCGTCTACTGTTGCTGATTTTGGTCGTAAGTTTAAATCTATTTGTGATCAGTTATCTGCTGTTGGTCACCCGGTTGATGAATCGGATAAAATTCATTGGTTTTTATATGGTATCGGGTCTGTTTTTGAGACTTTTTCTACTGCTGTTCGTGCTTCTCGATCTCCTACTACACTTCGAGATCTTGCCCGAGAGAAGCACATGAATAATTTTTACAATTCTTTCACGGAACTACCTCTTCTGCTGTTGCATTCACTGCTGACACCAGACCACCAAATTCCTACTGTGGTCGTGGTGGTCGGTTTAATAAGGGTGGTCGCGGTCGCGGTCGCCGTCCTCCACATTGCCAGTTGTGTCGTAAGGATGGTCACTACGCCAATACATGTCCACATCTTTCTTCCTATGCCACTCATAAACCCGGCACAGATACGGAATTAGCAAAAGCTTTCCATGCTCAGTGTCATGTTACTACAAACGCTCCAGACTGGTTTGTTGATTCCGGAGCTACAAATCATATGACGGCTTCCACAAATTCTGTTACACAACCTGCTCCCTATGATGGTCATGCAAATGTTATTTTTGGAGATGGTAATTCTCTTCACATCTCCCATGTTGGTCAATATGTCCTTCATAATAATGGTCGGCTACGGGATGTGTTGGTAGTCCCAAATATTACCAAAAATTTATTGTCTATTAGCAAGTTGACAACTGATAACAATGTGGATGTTTTGTTTTCCCAACCCAATTTTTTTATTCAGGATCGAGCAACGAAGCGGATTCTAGCAAAGGGCCGATGTGAACAAGGACTATATGTTCTCTCTCATGAATCTCAAGCACTTACAGCTGTTGCACCTTCAAGACTGAGGGCATCATTTGAACTTTGGCATTCCCGTTTGGGTCATGTCTCTTTTGATACTATTTCTCTATTAAATAAATTGGGACACTTATCGGTGACATCTCTATTACCGTCACCCGTTGTATGTTCTCCTTGTGACATCTCTATTACCGTCACCCGTTGTATGTTCTCCTTGTCAACTTGCTAAAGCACATCACTTACCTTTTAAACTTAACGATAAACGCGCTTTACATGTGTTAGATTTAGTTCATTGTGATCTATGGGGACCCTCACCCGTGGATTCTATTGATGGTTATCGCTATTACGCTCTCTTTGTGGATGATTATTCGAGATTTATGTGGTTCTATCCTCTCAAAACCAAATCAAGTTTTCATATGGTTTTTAGGGCTTTTATCAATTTTGTTCAAACACAATTTTCTTCAAAAATCAAGGTTTTTCAAAGTGATGGGGGCACGGAATTCATAAATCATCATGTTAGCAATTTGCTTGAAAAAATGGCACATTTCATCGCATTTCTTGCCCGTACACTCCACAACAAAACGGGAGGGTGAAACGAAAACACTGTCACATCGTTGAAACCGGACTTGCTATGTTATTCAATGGGCACGCTCCTTCTTCTGATTGGGTTCATGCATTTCGTACTTCAGTCTACGTTATTAATCGTCTCCCTACTTGGGTGTTGCAAAATAAGTCACCTTTTGAAGCATTGTTTACTCGGGCTCCATCTTATGATCATTTTCGACCGTTTGGGTGTCGAGTATATCCGTACTTACGTAACTATGCGGATCATAAATTTTCTCCGTGAAGCCTTCCTTGTATCTTTCTTGGGTATTCCGTACAATATAAAAGCTATCTATGTCTCGAGCCTGCTTCATCTCGTATTTATGTTACCTGACATGCCAAGTTCGATGAATTCTCATTTCCCTTTTGTGGCTCTTCCTCTCCCACTTCACTTAATGACGTTCTTTTGGTCACTTTTCACGATGATACCCTATGTTCACAACCTTCATCTCCCATTACCTTTTCCCCTTCACCCACCAACTTCAATAATTGTGGCTTGTGTGATGAAAACCCACAACATGTGGGTTGTCTTGATGACTTAAACCAATCATCTTCAACCCCAACTGATCATGTTTCATCATCTCCATTACCTGAGGCAACTCAAACACCTCCAACCCCCTCGACACACTCACCAGCCCCCTCGGCCCAATCGTCGATTGTATGTTTTCTAATTCTTTGAGGATGTATCTTGTAAATTCCTTTTGTATAAATCTATTGTCTCTCTACCTTATTTGGTGTGACGAGTTATATTCTCACTATTAAAGATCATCTTCAACCCCCTGCCCATCTTGCTCCTGCATAAGTATCCTCCTCCTCAACTGATCCCAAGGACAAAGCCAAGGCTGTGGAAATTGATCTCAAGTAATGGACTAGAATCGACTCTATTGTTAAGTCTTGGATATACAATACCGTTTCTCAACCTCTTCTCCACAAGATCTTAAAGAAAAAGTCCACCGCCTATGGTGTTTGGAAATGTCTGGAAGATCTGTTTAGTGCTAATAAATACAACAAAGCTATGCAACTTGAGAACTAACTTAGGAATATGACAATGGGTGACCCGTCTATCACTTATTACTACACTAGAATCAACACCATCTATGACATGTTGGAAAATCTTGGTTCTCCTATTCCCGAACACAACCTCTTGTCCATCACGCTCAATGGCTTATCTCAGAAGTTTCATGTTATTGCCACCACCATCAAGTACACGAAACCTACCCCCTATTTTATGGAAGCTAGATCCATCTCGTGTCTTGAAGAACAAACTATGGTGCAGGATCAACAATAACAAATCACTCCTTCTCATTCAGACACTTCTTCTTTTTTAACGATTCTTGTGATAGAAGAGTCCAATAATGGTGGCGTACTTGGTTATTTACGGCGAGGCAGAGGGGGTCAACATGGAGGAAGAGGCAGTTGTGATCGTAGTGGTGGTCAGTTTGGTGGTGCGCGTCAACAACTGACAACCCCTAATGGGTGGGGTTTGGCTAATACCCTTTACCTAGAGGAAACAATCAATCGGGGCTTCTACCAAGCTCACATGTACCTGCATCAGGTAATGGAGATGACGAAACATGATCAGTTGGAGCCTAACTTCTGTTATCGTCTACCTGGCCAAATCCTAATTTGCTGTAGCCATTTAACTTTTTTGGCCAACAACAAAATCATCCTCATGCTTACTTCACTCAATTTCAGGTCCAATAGCCTTCATGGTGTGCTACAACATGCTTGAATTCTCCTCAACAGTCCACATCCATTCCTCAAGTTTTCAAACAACCTCGGTGACGAATCTAGGAACATAAGGGTGGTTCATTGACAAAGGTGCTACTTCTCATCTACATGCAGATGCATGTATTTTTCTAAAGTTTCTAATAAGAGTAATTATTTTTCCTCTGTTTTCGTTGGAGATGGATCTTCAATACCTGTAAGTAAAGTTGGTCATTCCGTTCTTTCGCCGTCTAACCCTTATCATACTCTTGTCTTACACAATGTCTTAATCACCCCTCAAATTATCAAAAATCTTATATATGTTCGTCAATTTTATTGTGAAAATAGTTGTTCCATTAAATTTGAATCTTATGGTTTTTCTGTGAAGGATTTCAAAACCAAGCAAACTCTCATGAGATGTGATAGCACCTAAGATCTCTATACGGTCACCACTCCTACTGCTCAAGCTCTTCTCACCATTACTCCTCTCACTTGGCATCAATGTCTCGGGCATCCCGATCATCATGTTCCCAAACACTTAGTTGATAGTCGTTTTATTTCAAGTTCTTCTAATAATATTCCTACTTTATATGAACCGTGTCAATTAGGAAAACATATTAAGTTACCGTTTTCTTTACCAAACACTTTTTCTCATTTTCCATTTCATATTGTTCATTTCAATATTTAGACCTCTCCAGTTGAAAGTTATAGTGGTATTAAATATTATGTCATCTTTCGTGATAACTGTTCTCATTATGTGTAGATTTATCCTAAACGTGTCAAATCTGATGTGCTCTCTAAATTTCTTCATTTTTGTGCCTTTGTCCAAAATCACTTCAATAGATTAAAATTATACAATGTGATAATGGTGGTGAATTCAATAATAACCAATTTCAGAATATTTGTGACCAAAACGACATCAAAATGTGTTTTTCGTATCCTTACACATCTCAACAAAATGGAAAATCTGAGTGTATGATTTGTATAATCGACAACATTGGTCGTACCCTTCTCTTACATGCTCGTCTTCCATCCGAATATTGGGTGGAAGCTCTTCATATGGCTGAACGTCTCCTCAACATTCTTCCTTCCATTACCCTTCACAACAACACTCGTTTCCATAAATTATACAAGAAAATACCCACTTATACTCATCTTTGTGTCTTCGGTTGTCTTTGTTTTCCTAATGTTGTCGAACCTCACAAAATCTCCCCTCGGTCGACCCCAAGCATTTTTCTTGGATATCCAACCAATCATAAGGGATATCGGTGCCTTGATCTTCAAACTAAAAAGACAATTATTTTCCACCATGTTTTCTTTGATGAATACTCTTTTCCTTTTCGTTCTTTGACACCCAATTCTGCTCCCTCACAATCTTTACTTAATTATATTGCACCGTTTTACCGAAATGTTCCTCACTTATACAGTCCCATTGATCCATCAGACCAATCTCCTAATATGAATATCCACACACCTCAACCAACCGACTCATCGGTTCACCCTCATGACTCATCGGCCCAAACAACTGATCTCATTCCTAATCTGTCTTACGACCAACCTTTCATAGTTGTTCTTTCGATAACCTCTTCTCAACCGGTTGCTACTCCTCTGTCTCAGCATCCTATGCTCACTCGTCTTAAAAACAGTGTTACAAAATATATTACACGATTAAATCTTCATGTTGATTCCTCTTCTCCTATTCCTAAGTCTTACTTACAAGCATTTGAAGTTCCAAATTGGGTAAATTCAATTCAAGAATAATACTCTGCTCTCATCACCAACAATACATGGGTTCTTGTTCCTTTCCCAGCTTCTGCAAATGTTATTAATTGCGTATGGTTGTTTAACAAGAAGCTAAATGTGGATGGTTCGTTGTCCTGGTATAAGGCACGTTTAGTTGTTAACGGTTGTTGTCAGCGACCTAGTAGTGATTATGATGAGACTTTTAGTACTGTGGTTAAACCAACTACCATTCGTACGGTTTTGAGCATTGCAGTTACTCATAAGTTACCTATCAGACAGTTTGTTGTGAAGAATTCTTTCTTTCATGGTCATCTTCAAGAGACAGTTTATATGCAACAATCTCCTATTTTCCGTGATTCTTCTCGACCTCATCATGTTTTCCTTCTTCAAAGGTCTTTATATGGTCTTAAACAGGCACCAAGGCATGGTTTCATAGATTTACTATGTTTATCTCTCGAATTGGTTTTATTAATAGAAAGTGTGATTCTTCTATGTTTATATGTTTATTTACAGGCAGGGCTCTCATATTGCTTACCTGGTACTTTATGTGGATGATATTGTCCATGGGTAGTTGTACACAGGCAGGGCTCTCTATTCATGAGTGAAAGTACCCGTTTCATGTTATCTAGTGTTCTGTACGGATAATGACTTAAAAGGGTAATATATTTTTCGATTTGCATACTGAGTCTTTTTTTCATCCACATTTACCCCCTTTAACTTGTTAAATTGTACACATTTAGTATTAATGACCGGTTACTCCAACTTAGCCGGTAAAAATGACTTAATAGGGTAATATGTTCTCTCACTTTGTACACATTTAGTCCTTAACATTTTTGTATACGTTTAGTACTTAATATTTTTTTTGTTGCAAAATAAGTCATTTTTGTTTTTGTATTCATTCAGTACTTATGAATGACTTCTTTAGGTTTTTCTCATGACATTTTACATGAGACAATTATTAATGAAGTGTTTAGGGCTTTTGATACTTATGTCTATCGCGATCTCGACTACTAGCTTGTTTAGGTCATGTGTTATGAACGTCATAACTTCTTCATACAATCTCGGATTTTAACGATCTTTATATCCATAAGTCCGTATTTTTACGTACGGTCTATATATCCATACGTTTTTCATGAATGCATGTATGGATGTTTTTTTAATAAAGTCGTAAGTAAAAAATATTACATTTTAACGGGAGCAATTATCGAAAGTTGTAGTAGATTCAAAAAACGAACAAGTGGATATAAAGATCGTTAATTTTTGATATCTTATGAAGAAGTTACGATGTTCAAAATACAAGACCTAAGTCAAACCACAATACCTACACAACCAAGCAGTCGATATTGCGATTGACATAAGCATCAATACCCCCAAACACCTCATCAATGATTGTCCCACGTAAGATGTCATGAGAAAAACCTAAAGACAACATTCATAAGTACTGAAAGAGTACAAAAAACAAAAATGACTTATTTTGAAACAAAAAATATTAAGGACTAAATGTGTACAAAAATATTAAGGACTAAATGTGTACAAAATCAGAATATTGCCCTATTAACAATTTAAAGGGATAAATGTGGACGAAAAAAATACTCAGTGACCAAATGTGTACAAATCAAAAAATATATTATCCTTTTAAGTCATTATCCCGTTCTCTATATTCATCATTTGTACTTGTTGGATATTAAGATATATAGGTGAGTTTTTGTAGTAACTTAGATGTTATTCTTCAGAAGAATATTTAAGTAATATCTACCTAATTTTGACTTCTAATGAATTCAAATTATAAGCCTTTTTAGAGTTTTTCAACCCCCAAATATTCATGAAAATTGAAAAACTAGTGGGTGAGTTTTTTTAAAAGCCATGTTATTTCATAAAACATATTAATTAACAAACTATTGTAAAAAAAATTTCAATAATTTGATGGCCTCATAAGTTTTCAACAAAATGTAAATGGATAACTTATATAAGGGCTCTAAAAAAACTAACTGATCTCATGCGGATAAAATGAATGTTTTCATTTGAAGTTTTTAGTGAAAAAAACTTCAACAAAAAATTCTCTAGAACCTCTTAGGGTTTATTGTTGTCCAAGGGTTTTATAATCATACTAAAACTAAATTATCAACAACATCGGAAAAAAGCCCTAAAATCGTCGAAAAGGACCCAAAATCGCCGGCAAAAACACCCTGATGATGTTCATGTTTGTGGGTGGTGATAATTATAGAAAACGAAATAAGGTTCAACTGGAACAATTGATTACAGTTTCTATCTTCTAATTTAATCGATAAAGAATCTATATACATCAAAATATCCAAACGGATATATATATGAAAACAAATTATAATCCAACCAAGAAACTAGGAATAAAAGAAGGATAAGATAAACATAAGAAAAGATAAGATAATCTCGATTATTTTCTTCACTCCCCCTCCAGATGGAACGTGAACGTGAAGATCACGAACGCCCATCTTGCCCGGTAGAGAACGAAATATGTCCGTCCCAAGAGGTTTAGTAAAAAGCTATGCTGTTAGTTGATCTTTAGTGTGGATATCAACTCGAAATATTTCTTTGGACTGAACTCGCTCACGAATGAAATACCGATCCATCTTCCCATGTTGAGTGCGTTCGTGAAATATCGGGTTGTTAGCAATATGTCGTGTAGCTTGATTATCATAATAAAGTTGAGTAGCAGCCATTTGAGGAGCTTGAAGGTCCTTTAACAACAAACGAAGCCATAAAATTTCATGCACTTTAGTGGCCATGGATCGATACTCAGCTTCAGCAGAAGAGCGAGACACTACGAATTGCTTCTTTGTCTTCCAAAAGATTGGAGCACCTCCAAGAGTAATAAAATAACCGGCCTTTGAACGTCTCGTAAAGGGCAACCAAGCCAATCATAATCACAATATGTAACCAACATTAAATCACCATCGACCGGAAGGAAAATCCCTTGACCAGGAGTGGCTTTAAGGTATCACAACACACGGAGAGCTGCGTTCCAATGATTTGTCGCAACAACTTGGTTGAACGTATTTAATGCAAACGTTATGTCAGGTCGGTGACTTGTAGGTACAGAAGACGACCAATAAGCCGCCTATACTTCCCAACATTAGTAGTAAGACGAATATTATGTTCCATAGGAAAAAAAAACCTTGGTCTACACCTGTAACGCCTGTGTTTCTAGGCTAGGCATTAATGTTGATGTAATAGTCTAGGTTAACCTTTGTAACTCGTTTTGAAATAATAAGAATGTATTATTTGAGTATTATGTGTTTTATGCTTAATTGTATGACTTAAATGAATTAAGAATAAAAATAAGTGTAGTAATAAAATATTAGATAAGCCCAATATCTATGAAGGAAGTTGTAGTGGTCGTGACAAGGGTTCCGAATATATAAAGAATGCCGAAATCCGAGTTATAACGAAGAAGTTATGACATGTCGAAGTTTCGCGACAGAACCGGTACGACACTGCGTGACGTAAATAGTAAATTTACGATAGAGCGATATTTAGCCTTAATGATCTAAACAAAAGTCGTAGAATACGTTAAACCGAGAGTGTACATAAAAAAACGTCTAAATCTGACTTCGTATAAGGAAATTATGATTTTTCGAATTTTCGACTTAGCAGTATGCAACCCAAAGTTCGAATATGAGATCGAGTGGTTTCTAGCCGGAACAATCTAAACGATAATTGAAGATCTCGTTGATAGTAGTCCAACGGTGAAAAGACAAACAAAAACGGACATCAGATGAAGAAGTTATGAATTTCTAATGGAGTTTTCCTGTCCCGGCCTACTAAAAATAATATAATAAAAATAAAGTCAAAATTAGCCGATGGAGTCTAAACAAGAGCTGTAGAGCATAATCTCACCTACGCGTGGGTATAAAGAACGTCGAAAACGGAGATCGAATGCGAGAGTTATGATTTTCTGAAGTTCGAGGCGCGCATCCCAAAAGGGAACGCCCCGCGTTCGTTACTTGGCCCCAGATTGGCCACGTCGATGCCGCATCAAACAGATAAGAGATAAGACAGAACCCCGCTCCTACGCGCCGTGTTCGAAGGGAACGCCCAACGTTCCTTTAGGGAACGCCCTGTGTTCGAGACCAACTCCAACCCTATAAATAGATGTCGTGGGTTGTCGAGTTTTATTGCTCAAATTCTTCTCTCTCACTCGTTATTGCCTCGTTTTGCGTGAAAGTTATACCCTGAACCCCCGGTATCATCCCGACACTCGAAGCAAGTCCCGAAGCCCCGAAGATCCCGAGAAATAGAGTTGTCGAGCCGAAACTCTGCCCGTGAGAAGCCCGGTTTTTGGAAGATATCCCGGTTTCATCGAAGATTATTATTTTAAGAGCCGTAGTGCTGTCCGAGCATCGTCTTATCAAGTGAGTGTATATTCCTTTTCTTCTAACACATAGATACGAAGTATTCTCTACAAAATACGTGTTATGTGTTTGTATATTATTTGCTTATTTGAAATAATTGTTGAATGAATGATTTGTAGAGGTTTTAAGTTGTATATAAATGTATATATTTTTATCTACTAATATGTTGGGTAGAACATGGGTAGACAGTTGTTGTGTGATGAAATAAAATGAACTCGATGTTGTTTTTGATCTAGTCATCTAGCGGAGTATGGATGACGACCACAGACTCTTTCTAGACAGTGCAGTGGAACGCTGGTAGGTTCATAACCTGTAGGTGTTGTGAACGATGTGTTCACCGGTGTACTCTATCCCCCTCATGGTTTCCTTTAGGACAACTATTGTTGAGGAAACCCCTTTGCAGTAATGTCCGTCCCGATGAAAATCCTAGATTAGGTCCTTTGTAATAGTTGTTATCATAGGGACGTAAGGTGAGGATAACGAGAATGGGTAATCGGGTTATCGTTGGTTGGTGAAATTAAATATAATTAATTATTGTGGGTTGAAAACCCTATATGCTCACCAGGTTCCCAAGCCTGACCCACTCAGTTTTATTTGTATTACAGGTAGTGGCGCGAGAGCATAAGTTGGACAACTTGTGAAGATATTTTGTTTATAGGCTAGTAGTTGTGTATAATTGTTGTAAGGCTTATAATATGCCGTTTATGCTTTTGTGTCTGTATCGGAACATGACATCCCGAGTTTTGATATATAATGAAAATACATCCTTTAAGGAATGCTTTGATAAATTATATTTATCATATTTTGTTTTGGGAACAAATTCCGCAACTTTTTTAAATTAAAGGATTACTCTGAAAATTAGTTTAAAAGCATAAATTAAATCGGTCTTTTCTAGCCGTGATTTTGGGTATGTCACAACACCCTTCCAAACTGCTGCCAACAAGTATATCAGGAGTATACTTCCTTTGGCTAAGAACCATTCCATCCGGTGTTCGTGCCACTTCAATTCCAAGAAAATATTTCAACGTTCCCAAGTCTTTGATACTGAACTTGCTGTCGAGAAAAGTTTTAATTTTAGCAATGTGACGATCATTATTCCCCAAATGAATAACATTGCCAACATAGATAAGAGCTGAAATAAAAATATCCTTTTCTTTGAATAAAAAAAGTGAGCAATCAACCTTAGAATGCTTGAAACCAATTTAGAGAAGAGCTCCAGTGAATTTATTGTACCAATTTCGTGAGGCTTGTCATAAACCATACAAAGACTTTCGTAGACAACAAACTCGCGTATCCCCTTCCTTTGCAAAACCTTGTGGAAGCTTCATATATACTTCTTCATTTAAATCTCTATGTAAAAAGGCGTTATTTACATGGAGTTGGTGAATCATCCATCGTTTTTGAACAACAATTGATAATATGGTTATGACTGTCACTAGCTTAACAACCGGTGCAAACATCTCATTAAAGCCAATGCCTTCAATTTGGGTGAAACCCTTTGCAATTAGACTTGCCTTGTAGCGCTCTACTTCACCAATCGATTTGTATTTGATTTTTTAAACCCACATTGATTCGATATCTTTCTTTCCGTATGGCAAATTTATCAATGTCCACATGTTGTTATTTTCAAGAGCTTAAATCTCCCTTTGCATAGCATCCCTCGAATGCTGACTTTTAACCGCTTTAGAAAAGTGTTTGGGCTTATCTTGAAAAGATATGGCAGTTAAGTAAGATTTGTGGGAGTTAGTAAAACTTTTATAAGACACAAAGTGTGATAAATGGTGTATCGTCTAAGAAGTCGTGTTCACATGGGAGTGAGAATGGTCAATGGAAGGTGGCAAATCAACTTCAAATTCTTGCAGACGTGCAAGATTGGTTCGAGTTCATTCAGGATGAGTGCTTTGGGCTGGATGATGGGTTGGGCCGACATCAGAATGATTGGCTTGGGCCGATGTAGACTCGCCAGTAGAACACGTCCTAGTTGAGCTGCGTTGTGGGCTAGTAGAAGCACTTGAATTGTTGTTTGGAACCGGATGATCAACAACATGCACGTGATCAGTAGTATCAAGAATGGTATCTGTCTCATCATCATAAGTATCATCAAGAGGATTTGAACCTACATGGTTCCTGTTTCGATTTTCATCTTTGATGTTGTACTCTTCAATATTATGCAAACGAAAGATGCTTTTTATGAACTTCACATCTCGAGAAACAGTGATCCTTTTTTTGGAAATCAAAAACTTGATACCCTTTTTGTCCTTGTGGATATCGGATATCCTATGAAAACACAAGGCCTCCCCCTTTCTTCAAACTTGTCCTTTCCAGCTTTATTTTCTGTGACATATAACAAGCAACCCAAAACTTTCATAAGATCATACAGAGGCTTAATTTTGAAAAGAACATCATATGGGGTTATATTTTGGATGGACTGAGAAGGTAATGTATTTATGATGTAAGTTGTCGTAAGAACACATTCTCCCCAAAACTCGATAGGAAGACTAGCTTGAAAACGTAAAGCTCTAGCTATCTCTAAGAGGTGCTTATGTTTCCTTTCAACGATTCCATTCTGTTGTGGGGTATGGAAGCATGAAGTTTCAAGTAAAATCCCATGTTCTTCATAGAATTTATGCATATTTTTTGAAACAAACTCTCCCATATTATCACTCTTAATTCTTTTGATTTTTAATTCAAATTGGGTCTCAATCATTTTGTATAAGGTTACAAGACTTGAGCTTGCATATAATTTGTGTTTTAACAAATCAACCCAAGTGGAATGGCTATAATCATCAACAATTGTGAGAAAGTATCAGGCTCTAGAAAGCGAAGGAACCCAATACCCCCCACCATATATCACAGTGAATCAAGTCAAGAGGAGCAGAAGTTTTAATAAAACTGACTTGAAATGGTAATATGGTTTGTTTAGCTTTAATACATGAATCACAATGATCTATTTCTCCTATAGTATTAAAAAACTGATATTTTGAAGTCTAGAATTTGAAACATGTCCCAACCTTCTATGCCAACTTTTTGTATCAACTTTGATTGCTATTGATTTGATGCTTGCATCCATATCTTCCACGTTGTAAAGACCATCCTTACACCTCCCCATGCCTATTAGTTTCCTCAACTGTAAGTCCTGTATGTAACAAAAATCCGAAAAAAACGTTACAAAACAATTGTGATTTTTGGTGAATTTACTAATAGACAATATGTTGTATTTGTAATCTGGTATGTAAAGGACATTATCGACACTCAAATCACTTGGCAAGCAAGAACTCCATATTCCTTGAACATGGACATTGTCACCATTTGGTATCTTAACAGGAGCACCATCAGGTGATTCCTTTAAATTGATTAAGACAGAATCATCATAAGAGATATGTTCAGTTGCTCTGGAGTTGATGACCCACGACCGATGAAAACTTATCCTACCAGCCATGTTAGCTTCATGCTTAGTTTCATTGCTTAATTATTGCAACAATTTCTTATATTGTTTGACATTAAGCCTAGGAATGGGGGTGAATTCGATTCCAACTGCAAGACCTTTGGGTTTCAGGTTTATCAGTTTCTTTTGATTGTTTGGAGCCCTTCGTTGTCGATTTTCCCACCAGTCAGGATACCTGATCTTTTCAAAACATCCATCGATCGTATATCCGACTTTATTGCAGTTCTTACACTTCAGGCCTTCACGAATGATGCGTTTTCCTGGGTAGTTGGCTTTAATTTTCAATGGTGCTCGTATCTGATAAGTTGCTTCCTTCACCGCCATTTTCTTTATTGTGATGGTGTTCTTTTGTTGTTCGTCTTCAGCTACTTACTAAATGGTAGACATTTCCAAACTTGGTATGGGTTTGGTGCTGAGAATTTGGGTTTTTATGGTCCCAAAACTGTCATCAAGACCCATCAGAATTCGTATATGCGTTCCTTTTCTTTGGACTCCATGAGTCTTTTTCCTAAGTTGCAGGAACATTTATTGCAAGTACATGTTGTTGGAGGTGAAATAGATTCAATTTCATCCCATATACCCCTCATCATTGTGAAGTAGGAAGAAACAGATTGATTGTCTTGTCTTATAGTTGTTAGAGTTCTCATAAGCCCTTGGAGCACTTTTTTTTCCCAAATCTTTCTTGGAGGTCTTCCCAAATCTGTCTAGCAATCCTTGCGTACTATACACTATTTCTGATTTCTTTTTCCATGGCAGTCGTGATCCATCCCTTGACGATGGCGTCACTGCGCAACCATGCTCTGCAGTCTTATGCATCCTCTAGCAGTTTTGGAAGAGTTCCATCGATGAAGCCAACCCTATTTTTGGCGATAAGGAAGTTACTCATCTCCTAAGACGAGTCTGCGTAGCTGTTGTCGTTTAAATAATCATTCACATGCATCTGACGGGGATAATCAATGGGGTGAATGTATTATGGCGAGTCTGGATCAGAAGAAGTGTTCTTGGCTTTTTCTTTCCCACACCTTTCGATGCCATCTGTTGATCCAGCCATGGAGGTTTCTGGTTTGTGATTTTAGCGGATTAGAGGACCCGCTGTGATACCAAATAAAAAACGTAATAAGGTTCAACTGGAACAATTGATTTCAGGTTCTATCTTCTTATTTAATCGATTATATATATATATATATATATATATATATATATATATATATATATATATATATATATATATATATATATATATGAAAACAAATTATAATCCTACCAAGAAACTAGGAATAAAAGAAGGATAAAATAAACATAAGAGAATATAAGATAATCTCGATTATTTTCTTCAGATAATCGATACTCGACCGGTGAAATCAGTAAAATTCCACTCGATTGGACTGATGAGCGTTATAATTGCCGGAGAGGAAAAGAGGTGATCCACGAAAACTGAGAAAGCCGACAATTAGACTGATTTTATCAATCATGCTTTAGCAGCGATGATCAATAGCATCAACATTTTATGGTAAATGGAAGGAACATTTCGCGGTCATTTTTTAGGGCATCAGCGGCGACTATGTCATAGCTATTGCTATTGTACGGATGATCACAAGTGATTGTTGGATTGAATGTGAGATCGATGGCTAGGATGCAGCTGTGAAAAAAGATGCAAATCGTGGTTTTGTAGTAGTATCAACGATGGTATTACCGACCACATGAGCATTAGTGGCGGCGTATTTCTTATGTCGTCGCTAATGTCTTTGTCTCCAGTAATATCGTCGTCCCCGGCATTACTTGATAGTGTGATTGTCCAAGGGTTGGTGATAAGGTGTTTTTGTTTGTTGCAAGCAATCGAAGAAATTCGTTCAAGGGGCATGAATAAATAGAAAATGAACAAATTATAAACATTTTGTTATATTTGCATCAAGTCTTAATCTATAAAAACTAATTAAATATTTATAGAGCGATAAGCTAATAAAAATTAAAGAAATTATTATTTGCATTTTCATCTATATCGCATATCTTTTGACAATGAAAGACAACCATATTCTAATTATTTTAAGTTGTGTTAAGTTCTTTAAATGATCTCGACCTATCGCTAATTGTTAATTGTAGTATTTGTGTTTTTTTATTTGGTTTACTTAAATTGTATTTCATTACTCTTTTTCTTACTAATTGCGAAACTAATTTCGTCTCTCATTACAAATCCTTTGTCCCTGTTCCACAGATATGATCAAAACGACTACGCCGGAGAGCCTTTCTGCAACTACAAATCCCAGATGGTCTCTCGCTGGAATGACTGCCCTCGTCACAGGTGGAACACATGGGATCGGCTACGCTGTGGTGGAGGAACTGGCGGAGTTAGGGGCGGCAGTACACACCTGCTCTCGCAACGAGGCTGAGCTCAACCAACGCTTACAGGAATGGTCTTCCAAGGGCTTCACAGTCACCGGATCCGTCTGCAATGCAGCCTCTCGTCCTCAACGTGAACATCTTTTAAAAAAAGTCTCCACTATCTTCAATGGAAAGCTCAATATCTTAGTAATTAATTTCTTTTTGCTTGCTGTTTTGAACGATTTTCTGTTTCGTTATTATGATAAACGTAAAGAAAGCTACTATATATAATGTATAGATCCTTTTACTTATTGTAGATAAACAATGTTGGGATGAACATAATGAAACCTACTACGGAGTATACTGCAGAAGAGTATTCCCTGATCATGGCTACCAATTTGGAATCTTGTTACCATATCTCTCAACTTTCACATTCTCTTTTAAAAGCTTCTGGATTTGGAAGCATTGTGTTCATTTCATCTGTTGCAGGTTCTACTCATGTTTTTTCTGGATCTATCTATGGAGCCACTAAAGGTAAGATTATCCATTATCCCTAATCATATTTGGTGTTGTGTGAGACTATAATTATAGGGGTTTTAACTTCGATTTTGTGTTTACAGGTGCAATGAATCAGCTTGCAAAGAATCTAGCATGTGAATGGGCTAAAGATAACATTCGGAGTAATAGTGTATCACCATGGTTCACAAGAACCCCGCTTGTCGAACATGTAATATTAATATACATCCATCGATGATTCTACCATTCTTTCTTTAAAATTTATAGATAAGCCATGTAAATTTTCTTTTGTTTAGTTGCTAGGTAATAAGGAGCTTTTAGATAGAGTGGTATCTAGAACTCCTCTAAAACGCGTTGCAGAAGCAAATGAAGTTTCATCAATGGTGGCGTTTCTTTGCATGCCTGTTGCTTCTTATATCACTGGCCAAACAATTGTTGTTGATGGAGGATTTTCAGTTAATGGTTTCGCATAACATACAAAATGCTCGACGAGTTCTTTTTTGTTATGTTGATGTGAAGAAGCTTGGGTGGTAACTATAATTCTCTTTTATTCTTTCTGTAACAAGGGTAAAAGCATAAAGGAAATGAATTGTGTTAATTTATATATTAGTTTACTGCCTAAATGAGTATATGCGCATGCTAATTAGATGTGTCATGTTTGTCAATAATACATATTACATATTTTGTTAATTTGTTTATATTGCTAAAACAGTGATCGTTAATTTAATTGTATTTGTTTTATTGTTCATCCGTTTAGTTTGTTTGTGTGTGTGTGTTTTACATTTAAATTGTTAAATTGTATTAATGTGGTTTAAATTTGGATGTTTGTCTAATTATTATTAAGAATTTAGTAAATTTAGTAAATTACATAATCGTCCGTGTCATTTGGGGTCAAATACATGTTTTATCCTCAACTTAATTTTTAACTTTGACCCATGTGGTTAAAATTTGTTTCAATTTTGGTGAGGTTTGAATGAAAATGATTATTTTACTTTTAATTTCTTTTTAAATAGTTATGTTATTATGATACGTGAAGATCCTACCTTAACAATGTTCCCCTCCATCTTTACCCTTTCCACTTTCCTCTTTTCATGTATCTATCTCATCTTTCCCCTAAACCTTATGGCCGAATGCACACCTTATATATTTCACCACCATCAAAGTTGGTCTTCTGCACAACTGACAACAACCCCATCAAAATCCTATTATGGAAAACACCAAAAATTGAACAACTCCTTCCTTCTACATTTATTTCGCTCAATCTCACAACTCTCGTTGAAAAGAAGGCTCGTTGGTTCCCATTTTTTTTTGTTGGAACAATCAAATGAAATGAATTATTTGAAGTTTGGCTGGTTGTTACTTTTTTTTCGTTGGAATAATTAACTGAAATGACCGATATACATACCTAAGATATGGATCCAGTTGTGAAAGAATGGGGTGATTAGTGAACAACACACGTAAAACATATGTTGATCGAAAAAACGGCAATGGTGGTCTGGGTTATGGTTCGATTTTAGCAAGGGGTGGGGTAGGTAGAGGAGAGGTGTTTGTGTTTCTAGAGAGAGAGAGAGAGAGAGAGAGAGAGAGAGAGAGAGAGAGTTGGAAACTTGTTTTGCAAAACTAACTGATAGTTTTTTGTTAAACGCTATATGAGGCAACTTTTAGATTTGAAATGTTTTATTTAAACTAAATTCTAAAAACTTATAGTGTCAAAATTTTTTTTTGTTTAAAATGAAATGTTTTATCAATTGTTAGAAGCTATAAGCTCCAAACACTTTCAAACGTTTTGTGTCAAACACACTATTTGACGAATATTTAGTGACTTGATAGAAACATAGAAGAGGAGTTTGATATAGGAGGTGAGGTGCGATTAGGTGGGCCTAAATTTTTTTTTTTCTAAATTATAGACAAAATTGCAAGAATGGTCCCTAAGGTATGTCAAAACTAGCAACTTTGGTCCAAAATGGGTTTGGCTTGCAAGAATGGTCCAATAGTTTCGTTTTGTTGCGAGTTTGGTCCAATTTTCTATCAACTTTTTTATAATGACGGATTTGCCCTTTATTATTTTATTTTCCATTTTTCTTTTATTACAACAACTAAAAAACAATAAAAAATGAAACAAAAGTAAAATACTCTCTCTCTCCACCGTATTCCCCCATATTTTTTTTCCTTTTACCCAAGAACAGTTCATCTTCTTCATATCTTCCTTCTTAATCAAGATGGGTTTGTGTATACCAGATTCTGATGTTTTTGGATCTAATCTCCATGATTCCAACATCGCCTCTCAAAAACCCATAAAGCAATGATGAAAACCCAGGAAATCGACTTCATGGATGTTTTTGAAAATTTCTGAAAAATAACGAGGGGTGAGTTTTTGAAAATCGACTCCATGAATGTTTCCAATGTGGGGGTTTTTTGGATATCTAATCCATGTCATCGCCGCTCATGGCCACCGTCAATATATCTCCGTCTGATGGCCTTCAGCAGCTACCTAGCAGCCCTGTGAAGATCTGAAAGAGCACCGCCACAGTTGTCTTTTTCCGATTATCCCTCTCACCGTCGATCTGAAGCCCTTATCAGTGTTTTAATTCCCTTCACCACCACCTGAATCACTTTCTACTATGAAACCTAAACCTAAACTTGAATCATTTCATCACCCCTAAAATCATTGTCAGATCCGAAGACGAAATGATGGATGACAAAACATATCGAAGATGGTGCGTCACTAGGGTTTCGTGTGTGCTTGTATTTAGGGTTTTAGTCGCCACCCTTCTAGTTTTCAGGGTTTCAGCTGTCATTTAGCGTTTCAAATGAAAATCCTCATGCCGAAGAGAGAGAGAGAGATAGCGTTTCAATGTTTTATTTTCAACAACATATAATCAAAATTTATCAAGATATTAAACTATCAAATTTAATACTTGTTGGAAAGAGACACAAAAAGTAACATGAAAATGAACTTTGCATAGTTGCTCCTCTTTTTTATCCATCTTGAACACTTCATTAATGATTGTCATACGTGGTTCAGTCTAGCATGCTCTTCATCAACCCGTTGCCAAATTTTGCACTTTCTACCTGGTTTCTTTAGTAACAAAACACAAAATTTATGCATGGAAGAAAGAAGGTCAATTTGAAAAAAAAAAAAAAAAAAAAAAAACGGATTTGTAGAAAAAATGGTCAAAGTTGACATACCAAGAAATTATGGAAAACTCTAACTTTCTGCTTGTGTATTCTTTTGTCTTGGAAATGCAAATTCGAGTCGCAAGGAAACAATCACAAAGAATCTCGAGGTACTGAAGAGTCAACCCATTAAGAAAATACTCCTCAAGCCTAAACCGGGAAGGCGAGCTAAATAAGTAATTAAGGTGGGGGAACATGATATTGAATATTTTCCTTGAACCAACAACAACTTCTTGACATAAATACCAAAAGACGTACAACATCCACCTTAAAGCTAAACTCCCACCGGCTTGCAAGATAAGACAAGGCCTGAGGAAACCTAGATGCTACACACAGATAGAGCATCAAGTAAGGATGGATCAGGCATCGGTCGAGTCTTGAAGAGCCTTCAAGAGGAAGAAGTCATATATATACTCCGATTCAATTTCCACACCTAACAGAATAATTAACAAAACACAGATTTTGTAAATTCTGTAACTTCTTCATACGAACTCCGTTTTTGACGTTCTTTATATCCCCAGAAAACTCTCGACGAGATCTAAAAATTTCCTTTAGACCCTAACAACTAATTCTTACTTTATTTTTTCATCCATATTTTTATAGAATTAAATCATTTTGCTAAAATCATAACTCTCTCGTACGAACTCTGTTATTGACATTCTTTTTTTTCTCAAAATTATTATCTTAAAGAGTACTATGATTCTCCTTTTGGTCACTTTAGCTAAAGGTCAACCATTTTCTTTGTAGCTTCTTATGTCACACATTCCTTGTACGCAACTTACTTTTATATCTTATAAAAATCATATCTAATTCATACAGAGTAAAATTTCTACGAAAGTTATATTTTTGTGATCGGGATGACTTGTACTATATATATATATATATATATATATATATATATATGTGTGTGTGTGTGTGTGTGTGTGTGTTTTGGCGTACTCATTTTTACGATTTACAGATAATTCAATTTATTTTTCCTATTTTTCTTGGGCTAAAGAGTAATATATTTATACTTCGAATTATAGAAACATTTGTAGGTTCTCATTTTTATATATCTTATTATGTTAGTAATGGAAAAAAAAAACTTTAAAATATTGTGTATAGCGGCTGAGCGGAGGAAGGAAAAAACATAGAGCCAAAACAAAAATTAGTATGGATGACTAAGAGACATATAATTCTTCTAAAATAATAATATCATTTGGCCTCTCACTACCATCGATAGAATGACTATATGGATATTAATTATGGTTTTTTAAACCCTTAATAAAAAATCGATTCACAAATCACAATAAATCGATTACGGTTTTTCACACATCCTTCTGATTTTTTATTTTCGATTTGAATTTTGATGTTCTGATTTCTGATTTCAATATTTCTCAATACATCGATTATGATAATCTTAATTCACGCATCCTATCAATCTTGTATTCGTGTTAGTCTGATTTCCGATTTCAATATTTCTCAATACACCGATTGTGATAATCTTAATTCACGCATCCTATCAATCTTGTATTCGTGTTAATATGATTTCAAGCAGAATTGTTGATTCAAATTTATGATTCGTATAAATTGTAAGATTTCGTTATTGTTCTTTAATTCTTTCATGTTAGTTTTTTGATAAAAAAAAAAAACTAATTTAAGCATTTTCTTTTTGAAATTCTTGTTGAAACTTGAAACTTCAACATCACAAGTTTTGAAATCACTGTTGTTGGGTCCTAGACAACGGTTAAAAGCCAAGTGATTTCATTTCCTTTACTTATTTTTTTTCTAATTGTTTTATAAGTTTAAAATAATAACATTTTGCTTAATAAATATGTATCTGGTACTAGAAAAAGGAAAAATCAAAAACAAAAAAACCAAACAACTAAAATTACAAAAACGATTTAAGGATAAATTTATCAGAAGGCCCCATTCAAGAAAAACAAAACAAAAAAAACATGCACTTTCCTTCACTACTTTTTTTAACGTAAAAGCCATATCTTTTTTATTTGTCCGGAGTTTGAAATCGGCTTGGACCGGTCCTAATTATAAAGAGACCCACGTCCGTTCGATTCTTGTCTCCGTTATTATTATTTTTCCTATAACGTTTAACAGATCTTCTAACAATATACTTCATCCGTCCCATATTAATAGTTCATGTTTCCTTTTTGGTTTATTCCAAAATAATAGTATATTTTTAAAAACACATATCACATTTACTAAAATACCCTCAATTATTTGTTAACCTATCATTAAATTAAATGTAACAAAAAGATGTAATTAAATTAAAGAAAATTGTACAATTGTCATTTTATTTAATAAAATTAGTGGTAATTAATGTTTTCGTAATATGTATATTTTTCGTGTGTGGATAATAATTTTGGTACGAGTGGAATATCATATTAAAGAAGATTAAAAATTGAAAACGAATATTGGCCTGGTGGGCATATTGGCTTAGTGGTACAATTGGCACTTCCCTTGGTTGAGGTTTCAAGTTTTGATACCAAGCATAGTCATTTTTTTAATAAAATTAGAATAAAAGAATTCAGTAGTCGATATGTATAAAAATAAGATTATGGTTAATTATATATAAAAAAAAGAGTTTAATGGAATATTTTTTAATAAAACAAATAGACAATTTGCAAGGTTGTCAAGATCGGGATCATACGTATGATCGTTTTTGGGTTTGTAATATCAGAATTGTAAAGTCGGGATCGAGATCCCAAGATCCCACAAAATAGAACATAATTTTAATTTATAATTTTAAAACATGAAAAAAAATTCAAACATTCAATTTTTTGTTCAAACGATATAAAAACTTCAAAATATTAAACATAAGTTACAATACAAAATGATAAACATTAAATTAAAAAAACGTAAAGATATAAAGTGGTAAAAAAAGTTTCATTTACAAAAATAAATATATAATTAAATAAAAAAATCAATGAAAGGTAGGATAAGATCGAACCAACTAGGGATGAGCATAGGCGGATACCTTCCTCATTTGGCGAGAACTGGAACCAGAACCGGAACCGGCGGTTCCTAGAAAGTTAGAACCGAAACCGGAACCGCTCTAGGCAGTTCTTAAATGTTTGGAACCAGTCCTGGAACCGGCGATTCCGGTTCCAGGAGCGGATAACCCGGTCACATTAACTTTGTTAACTTTTATCGACAAAACCGCAATTTAGTTCGATCCAAATAAGACGGACAAAATCGGACCAATATATTCTAAACCGATCTAAGTAACACACACACACACACACACACACACACACACACATATATATATATATATATATATATAAACCGGTTCCGGCGGGTACCCAACGGGTAGCGGTTCCGAAAATACGAGAACCGGAACTGGAACCACTTAAGGCGGTTCCATAAGTTTAGGAACCGGAACCTTAAACGGTTCATGTTCCAAAACCAGCAGTTCCGAGGCGGTTCCGATTCCAAAAACGGATATCCGGTTCCGATGGTCCCTAGAACCAACCCATTCTATCATTCTATGGTCCTACCCAAAAAACGAGCCCTACTTAGGTCCCTACGACAGCAATGCAAAAAGTTCAAATAAAATACGTAAAAAGATACGTGATAGGCACGGAAAAAAAAAAGGCGTCCATTGAGTGGGAAAAATCTGGACCATACAGCAACTACGCTGATCCGCTTGTAACAAATCGGAAGGAGTGAAATCAGTCATCTTGTCGAACATATCGATATTCCACTGCAATATTTCAAAACAATCTGTTAAAATGACGACGGCGGCGGCGGCGGAGAGCGGTTCAGAAACTAGAAACTCCAGATGGTCTCTCGCCGGAATGACGGCTCTCGTTACAGGTGGTACACATGGGATCGGCTACGCTGTGGTGGAGGAACTGGCGGAGTTAGGGGCGGCAGTACACACCTGCTCTCGCAACGAGGCTGAGCTCAACCACCGCTTACAAGAATGGTCTTCCAAGGGCTTCACAGTCACCGGATCCGTCTGTGATGCAGCTTCTCGTCCTCAACGCGAACAGCTTCTAGAAAAAATCGTGGAATTCTTGCATACATCATGTTTGATCATATATTGAAACAAACACATTTATTCTTGTGTTACTAATTTGTATATATTCTTACAAATGATTATACAAACTTCCAAAACCATAGATAAACAACGTTGGGACCAACATAGTGAAGCCTAGTTTGGAATATACTGCAGAAGAGTATTCCCTGATCATGGCTACCAATTTGGAATCTTGTTACCATATCTCTCAACTTTCACATCCTCTTTTAAAAGCTTCTGGATTTGGAAGCATTGTGTTCATTTCCTCTGTTGCAGGTTCTGTTCATGTTAATTACACATCTATCTACGGACCCCACTTGTGGAACGTGTAATATAACTCAATCCTAGCCTTCTTTTTAATTGTTATATTTATTGACATTTTTTGATCCTATCGTAAGAATTTATTTTGTGTTGTGTAGTTGTTTAATAATCATGATGAGTTTATAAATACATTGGTATCAAAAACACCTTTGAAACGCATTGCTGAAGCGAATGAAGTGTCATCAATGGTGGCGTTCCTTTGTATGCCTACTGCTTCTTACATCAGTGGCCAAACGATTCTTGTGGATGGAGGATTTTCTGTTAATGGTTTCCCGTGACTTCCAAAATTAATAGAAAATGTTGGCATGTAAAATTACTTGTAGAAAGGCACAAAGATGATATTTTCTTGTTTATAAAACGAGAAATGAGTATGAAAATAGATGATGTAGAAATCATCATGATGGTGAAGAAGGTTCTTGTTACAAATACTGATATGATATCTCGTATTTTAACAAGGTCTTGAATGTTGACTAACACAAAATCCATGAATTAACTTAGCTCATGTTTGATAGCTCATGTTTGATAGTTGTTAACTGAGAATGTAACGACTGGAAATATCCGAGTAATAAATTCGGACCGAGTAAAAAACCATGTTGTTTGATTGTATATCTGACTTAATGGGATGACTGATGCAAAATAACTATTTTATCTTCTAGTGATAGATAATAATAATAAAATAATAATAATAATAATAATAATAATAGTTCTCTATACAATCCTTCATTTCTCTTTCTTTTTCTTTTATTTTTCCTTGCTATCATGAAATATACAATCCTTCCTTTCTCTTTCTTTTTCTTTTATTTTTCCTTGCTATCAAGAAACACACCACTGGTGGTGGTTGTTTTCTTTTTCCGGCGAGATCAAAGAGGCAACAAGCTCTTGCACCTCTTCTTCCTGTTGACCGGAGCACACGGAGAAGCCACACCCAAACACCCATTTCCTTCGCGTTTTGTCGGGAAAGAAGAAGCAAGAGGAGCTGCCGGAGCAGCCCCCTTGCCACCCCTGTTGTCGACAATAGCCACCAATTTCCGCCTCTGCTTCCTCCTATATTCCTCGATTTGCTTTCGACGACAAGGACAATGAGACCAGAGGATCACCGGTTGCAATAACTTCAACTTCCTCGACAGATTTACCATCACCGGACGATTTCCTTCCTTCTTGTCTCGATCGAACACCACATAACCACCCCTACCTTGTAACAACCGTAAAATTCATGAGAAATTTAAACTTTTTTAAACAACCCAAAAATCATCATTGTTTACAAAATAGTTTCCAAAACATGTCTAATATCAGAGTTTGCCCAAAATCACAAAAACAATATGAGGAGGGTGCACAATCACGCCTTCGCCTTCCCGCGATCCCTTGAGGTACCTGAAACATAATCCAAAATTGTAAGCCCAAAGCTTAGTGAACTCCCCCAAAGTACCGACACACAAACAATAACACATATAGAAACAACATATTATGGGCCCAATCAACCATCGGGTTGGAATACCCTTGACCCAGTCAATCATAGAGTCCAGTCATCCTCGGGATGGAATACCCCAGATTAGAATGCCAACATACTATGGGTCCAATCAACCATCGGGTTGGAATACCCCTAGGCCCCTCAATCATCAGGTTGGAATGCCAACATACTATGGGTCCAATCATCCTCGAGATGGAATACCCTCAGGCCCAATCAACAATCGAGTTGGAATGCCCCATCCTATTGGCTTATGCACAAAGCAGAGAAGCCTCAGCCACCAATCAAACATGTGCACATATAACAGATAATCATATAATAATCTACAGCCAGTCAAACAGATCTACAAATCACTAGGCATAGGGACATCCTATCTACCAAGATACCGATCTAATAGATCATAACAATACAATACCATGCATAACACGATATCAATCCAATGGGCCAACATTGGTGCCTTCGACCTGCAATTATAGTGTGGACAACTCACATCACACTGTCAAATCACACTAAAAGTCTCCGGTTGCTGGCTCACTAAAACCCCCACGCTATCACAACAAAATAAACATCCAATTAATAATTGGATTACAATCCTTGACTGATAATCCATACTTAGGGTAAATGGCCACTTTAACCTTTCCATAGTTGGGCTAAGACCCAGACCCAAATCTCAATTCAAAAACGCTCAAAAATAAATAATCACTTAAGGCCCATAATTGGCCTAATTTTCCAAACTGTGCCCAAAATCCTTCTTGGGCCTTATCCTAAGGTCTAACTCTTCACTTAGCTCAACACACTTATACTCAGATAGTCCAATAAGGGCCCAATCATTCAAGCCCAAAAGGTGGCCCAAAATTCGAAGCCCAAAATCTTAAACCCAACTGACTGAGTATACGGGCCGGGTGTACCCAGTTGTACGCCCAGCATACTCCACATTGACCCAGAATTACGCCTCTAACAACCTACGCCAGCGTATGTGGTGGCCATGCAAGACTTTGATTAAGAGCTTATCATTAGGGGAAAGATCTATGGGATCACTAGAAGCGTTGATGTTGATGTTGATGTTGTTGTTGTTGTTGTTGTTGTTATTATTATTATTATTATTATTATTATTATTGTCATTTATTGCTATTCCTAATTGTCAATGCACCATTTGTATTTAAATTCATGGTACTATAAAAACATAATTTGATGTAATATTTATTCCATAATATAAGTGATATTTATGTTATATATTTTTGTGTATTGTTTAACGTAATCAATATCTATGAGCCACGACATCGGCGCACAACCCGGGTGTGTCTGTAATCGGTCGGGGCTGTGACAGCAATCATCATTCTCTTAAAACTCAAGTAGCAGACCTCTATCATTTACAAATAATAGTAAAAAAAACATAAATCAAATCAAAATGTTATATTACACAATCAGAAAGAAACTATGATTTTCTTCTAATTAAAAAAATTAGAAATGAATAAGTTACCTTCTAAATTTGGACGCTTCAAAAAAATCTGAAATCAGATACCTTTAAACTTCCAACATGGATTGAAAGTCAATAGATTGTTGTTTCAATGCTTATGAGTTTTAGAAAATAGGGATCATAAAGAATGAAAAAAATAACTAATTTTCTACTAAACAATATCAGAAATGTACAAATGGATATAAAAAATGTATAATAACAACTGATTTTGACGCTTGAAGACAATTTGAAATCAGAAACATGTAAGTCGCAAAGCTAGATTGAAGGTGGACATATTGTTGCTTTAATCTTCTAAATTCGAGGAAAAGGGAATCAGAAAAAAAAAATAATCTACTTCTAAAGAACATCATAAATGAGTTAGATAGATAAAAAATATGAACAATACCTTTTGATTTTTGTCCCTAGACCCGGTCCCAATTCTAATTTTCGAAACTTCACTCCCGATTTCACTAATTTTTTAAGCCTCGTTCTCAATATAGATTCTCTGATTATTTTTAAGATCTATGATAAAAGAGTCAAGAAGAAAGAATTATGAACTAAAAGCTTCTCATTGAGTGATTTAAGATCGTTGCAATTTCTATTTTGTTTTTAACATATTCAGTTAATAACAATGTATGTATGTGTTTTTTTTTAATTTAAAAAGCCAAAACTCTTATTTCAGCATTTTTCCTAATTTATCTCTGTCTTTGAAAGGTTATATCTCGGTCATGGAAAACCCAAGGACTTAATTTGAATAAATGAAATAGTTGTCAATATTTAATACTAAAATTAAATCCATATAACATTTAACATTCGGTAAATTATACTTTATGATTTTATCAAAATAAATAAAATAGTTATCAATATTTAATGCAGTGAAAAAAAAGTATATTGGTTGTCAATATTGGTTTAAATTAAATAACCTTATTATAGAAGGATCGTTTAACTAGAATGTTTATGATTATATAACAATATAATTAAGTAACTTTTTTAAATAATTGAAAAATAGAATAACATGTTTATGATTATATAACAATATAATTAAGTAACTTTTTTAAATAATTGAAAATTAGAATAACGACAAGTGAAAAATAATTAATTCAAAAATACCAAAAATTATCAGGCGGCAAAATGAACGAGAAAATAACATGTGACAAAATTATTTCTATTTATTATGATATATATTTTTTATATTGCTTTAACTTATTTTTTTACTGTGTCGGCTTTTTATAATTTAATATGTACTTTTTTTTATATTTTCCACCGCATTTAAGAATTTATATTTTGACGACTTACACGTTTCCTTAATCAAATTCAAACTTTCTAAAATCGGATTACAAACCTAGAAATTTAATCGTCATTATTTTCATCTATAATTTCATCAATTTAAAAATGTATTTTCCTTATATTATTTTTTTTAATGGTCCCGATTTTTCCCTCCAAAGATATTTCAAACATTTATTTCTTACGTGTTTCTTTATCAAATTCAAATTTGTATTTTTCTTATATCCATAAAAAAATTTATTTTGATAACTTACATATTTCTTTTATCAAATTTAAACTTTGTAAATTCGGATTCAATTGTAAGCTACCAATTTAATCATCATTAATTTCATCCATAACTTCACCCAATATAAATTTGCACTTCCCATATATAAATGTTTTTAATGATCCCGATTTTCCCTCTAAAAATATTTCATGCATTTATTTTTAGATAATGGTGTCCAATTATAATTATTATTTTGCTCATATAAAATAATAGAACTTACCAATATATATATATATATATATATATATATATATATATATATATATATATATATATATATAAGCAACATTAACAATAAAAACAAAGCGATTACTTTTTTTTTGTATAACATACCAGCCTATTTTGTTTTATCTTTATATAGTAAAAATAAAATTTATAAATTTATACAACAAATATACATATTTCGAATTTTTTCATAGTATTATACCTTACAAAATACAATTCCTTCCAAAATAATATTTGTCACGTAATTTCATCCATAATCTCACCCAATCTAAATTTATAATTTTTTTTTGTAAAAATTCTTTTTATGATCACGATTTTTTCCCTCCAAAAATATTTCAAACATTTATTTCTTAGATAATGTTACCTCATTATAATTATTACTTTCTTCATATAAAATATTAAAACTTACCAATATGCCTATATATGAATATTTAAATTTTATAAGAAACATTAACACTAAAACGAAGTGATAGATTCAAGTGACGATTCATTTTCTTAAAGAAAAAAAAAACTAAAAGTCTTGTCCCTAATGTTTTACTCATCAATCTTTCGTCAAATTACACTAATGTAGTTATTTATGATTTTGAAGGTACTTATATGCGACAAAGAATGTCGTTCTACTAATAAGATAAAAAATGTTGTCTACAAAAAGGTTCAACGATTATTGATATTTATTGATTTCAATGTATCTTCTATACATTTCAATAATACCAATAACCATAAAAATGTTTTTTAATAATTATTATACAATATCTAGATACATTTCTATGTTTGTTTATTCGTTTAACACGAGTTATAATCTAAGTCAGTTTATAGTTTAATCCAAACATTTGTTTTTTGAATATAAAAGTCTTGATTATTTAATTTTATACAATAATTTGTCATAAGAAAAAAAAATAATGATTGTTCCATTAATTTGGACAAAATATAAGATAATTAGGGATTTTCTGTTTAAAAAATAAAAGTTAAGATTAAACCATAAACTTGCTTAAAATATTAAGGTTTTATTGAAGATTTCCTTAAAGATAAATGAAAATTTAATGGAATATTTTTAATAAAATAAAAAGACAATTTAGTAAATAACTAGATTATAACCCGCGTTAAACGCGGGGAACACATAAATAAAATGCAAATTTATATAGATATTACAAAATAATTATAAAAAAAGTAGGGTTATTGGTATTATTGAAATGTGTAGAAATTACATTAAAATAGGTATATATATATATATATATATATATATATATATATATATATATATATATATATATAGCGTTAAAGGACCTCTTTATAGACAACATTTTTTGTTTTATTAGTTCAATAACCTTGTTTGTCACATATAAGTACCTTCAAACATTTTTTACTCGTGACACGGAAAACAACTATATATAGCCAACCATGCGTGAAAATGGGTCTACACAAGTATAATCCAACATTTAACAATGTACTTTCAAAATACATTGTTATTTTATGGCTATATTGCGAAATATAACTGTTTATTTCAAAAAATAGCGATTTATTTATGTTCTTTCAAAATGAACCACATAAAACCCCCCACAATATTTAATATAAAGAAACTATAACCAATAAATCTGCAATGAAGCTAATCACCTCCCTCCACTTCATCTCTAATATCATATCCTTTTTTTTTCCTTAATCTAAGTTATTGTCACTATCACCGAAATTTTAAGATCCATTGATGGCTTCTTTTTTATTTTAGGGATAATATGAAAGAAATCATTTATCAGGTCGATCATTTATGTTTATATCTTCATTTTTTTGTTGATTTTGATATGCCTTCTTCGGTTTACCACCATCTTTTTTTTCAGGCTCCTTTTTTTTATGAAATAACATTTTTTTTTTTGTGAAATTCTTTCTACGGTTTTGAGTATGTGCAGGTATGTTGATTTTTTTTGAAGTAAAGAAAGTAGGGTTTTTGTTCGATGTTGGTTCCTAGGTTTGGTTCTTATTTTTTGTGATTTCTCATAATCCATTGTGTTTTATTTTCCATCTTTATCTATAATCTTTATGTATAGAACACTTTATCCATATAGTCATTCACTATAGAGTTTAATGAAGGAAAAAAGAAACACCCCTTTAGTTTTATTTACTTTGCAAATTATCGAGTCTCCATGCAAAGCTTACAACATAATGAAAAAAAAAAACAAAAACCCTTATGAGGTAAATGCCAATTACGATTCTACCCCTTTTCCTCTTGTAACAATTATCTCACTTCAAAACATCTACTTTTGTGTTTCAGCGTATTATTGATAGCATGAAAGATCCAAGCATTGTTGCATTTTGGTTAAACACAATGCCTCAAATTATCGGAGGATTTAGCTATGGTGATGAGGTCAAACATAAAAGATGGTGATAATACAAGGTTCTTCTATTTCTTATATATTTATTTACTTATTTTTTAATTCAACTTTATTACGAAATTAAATAGCTTCTTTTGTTGATATTAGTGTTTCTTATTTAGAAAAATATGCGATATGATCAACTTCGTGATGCTATACCAATACGAAAACTTGGATGAGCAGGAAGTGAGATAAGTTTATAATTTATTAACTTCAATGAGAAATTAATTAATTACAATTTTGTTATTGAATTTTAAATACAACACGGATTATATCAATGGATCCTGAACGTGCAAGAAATGATCAAGTGGTAGTAAAGAACATTCCTTACTATAAAGCAAAGAGCAAATTAGGGGCATAAGTGGGGGGGGGGGGTGGGGGGATCAGTATAAACAAAAGTTTTTTCATTTATTTTTAGTGATTTACATATTTGATCCCTGTGTTTAGTTGATTTTTTTGGTTTTGGTCCCTAAAAGAATCAGGTTGTAGTTTTTGGACCTTGTTTCACTGTTTCATAAAACTTTTATGATTGCCTAAGTTAACAGCCTAGCTACTAGTTTTTTTTTTTTTAAATCACCATTTTGCCTTTGAACCAAAACTAAAAAACATATAGCATAACAACAAAATTTATATATATATATATATATATATATATATATATATATATATATATATATATTACTTAAGTTTATAGTAGATTACATTTTTGGTCCTGGAGTATACCTGATTTTTTTTTCAGAAGGTTCTGAGGGGCGTTTTTGGTATTTCACGGTCAAATGCTGACTTTAGTTGAGTGCACACTTCTGTTATACCGTGCATTCTTACCTACCCATGTATGGTACCGATTCTTTTTGAAAAAAGAATACGGAAGCCTATTTTCATCTTTCACATCATGCTTATATTTAACTTTAAAGCTCACATAAATTGTTCAGAAGGTATATTTCTTATTCTTATTTTGTTACTACCGGAGACATAAAAAAACTTTCTGGCGAGGGCGTTCATGTCTTTTGTACAACCCGTCTGTTATATTATGTCATGCCATCTCTTGTCTTGTCTATTGATTTTTTACAAAGGTATACACACATATGTAACATCATAATTTCATTATATATAACATCCAATTTTAACATTGAGTTTACTGTTTTCGAAAATAGGAACATAGTTACCGATTAAAAAGATGGAACCAAGAACCGAACACAACATCAAAAAAAAAATTCAAAAACAACATTATACATCCAAATTATAAGTATTCAACAAAGAACCATACGAATGAGTAAAAACATATAATTTTGAAAACAATATCAAACTTATAGATTAAAATGATTTAAGGAAGAAATACATACATTTATTCGACTAATCAGACTGATGGGAAGGTTGAAGTTTTTTTGCATTTGTTTTTTACGTAATGTTTGTGTAAATCGCTTATTAAAAAGGTTTGAAATATATATACAAGTCAATATGATGAAAATTAGAAGGTAATCAATTGAAATTTCATTTAAACTTAAAATAGAAGATATCATACTTGAAAGTGTATTGGTTCATAAAAATATCCGAAACATTTGAAATTTAAAATTAATAGTTTCCGAGATTTCAACATATAATTTATTTGGAAAGCAATTTTGAATGGAAATAGAGCCTAAATTTAAGGTTTACATTAATAAGGAACCAATTTTGTAGTTGTAAGTTTGGAAAGAATTCAATATCATTTTCATTCAATTCCTACATTTAATTTCCTAATATAACGGATTGAATTCTTGTTTGATCAAGCTGACGTAAGCAAATTGATCTAAGGGTGTAAAACCTATATAGAAAAGACAATCAACGATCGAGATTTTTTTAGATGATGTAATAAACTTTCTCTTTAAATAATATTTAGAGATTTGTTTCTACGTGGAAATTATAACATAATGTTTGTGTAAATCGACTATTAAAAAGGTTTGAAATATATATACAAGTCAATATGAAGAAAATTAGCAGGTAATCAATTGAAAGCTCATTTAAATTTAAAATAGAAGATATCATACTTGAAAGTGTATTGGTTCATAAAAATATCCAAAACTTTTGAAATTTGAAATTAATAGTTTCCGAGATTTCAACATATAATGTATTTGGAAAGCAATTTTAAATGGAAATAGAGCCTAAATTTAAGGTTTACATTAATAAGGAACCAATTTTGTAGTTGTAAGTTTGGAAAGAATTCAATTATCATTTTCATTCAATTCCTACATTTAATTTCCTAATCTAATGGATTGACTTCGTGTTTGTGTCATACCCCAAAACCGGAATGGCGGAAACGTTCTGGGGTGGATGACGTCATGTCAGGTATCACAACATATGTAGTATAGTAATCAAAGTACAACAACCATTGCATTAATAGTAATAGTTTTACATAGTTTACATTGTATAGAATCATCAAAGTAATACAGAAACTAGTATAAATGCAGCTTGGCACAAAACCGTCTTCAACAGAAGCTCCTGGAATGTACCTGTCTAATGCTGACATGAGAATACAAGTTATTTGAAAAGCGAGTATCAGCATTTTTACAAATGCTGGTGAGTTCATAAGTATTTAGTGTCATTTATTATAAATAACTTTATATAAGTAGTAGTTTTCAAGTATATAGTGAAATAGAGTCCTTTCCAGAAAATCCTATATTTTCTAATTAAAAAAGCAGTCTTCTACCAAGACTGGTCAGAGTTATGTGGTAAAAAGTAGTTTTCCCTTAAACACTATCATTATCAAAATACGGTGTTTGATTTTTAAAGAAAGTAGGAGAATATCAGGGAAAATAACATATGCCTCAGCAGTGAAGACTGCCGACTAAGGAAAAAGAAATCATAGACTCCAGGAGAGTACCGAATGAACGGTATGCCTAGCTCAGTCTAACAAAAAGGAGACACATACCCTAGACGGTATCAAATGAAAGATACGTCTAGTAAGGTCTAAAAACAGTGAATACAGACCCCAGCCAGTATCAAATGAATGATACGTCTAGCAAGGTCCAAAAAACAGTGAATACAGACCCCAGCCAGTATCAAATGAATGATACATCTAGCAAGGTCTAAAAACAGTGAATACAGACCCCAGCCAGTATCAAATGAATGATACATCTAGTAGGGTCTAAAAATAGTGAATACAGACCCCATCCAGTATCAAATGAATGATACGTCTACCAAGGTCTAAAAACAGTGAATACAGACCCCAGCTAGTATCAAATGAATGATACGTCTAGCAGGGTCTAAAAACAGTGAATACAGTGAATACAGTGAACACAGTAAATACAGTGAGTACAGTGTATAAAACCCGTTACCTTAAAGCCATGAATTATAAGGTAATCCCGGGATACTCGTAACCATACTGATAGACACTAGAGAACTTGACGCCCTGCAAGCGTCAGTTTGAATATGACATTTGTCACCCCTTGGCTTGGAAAGTCGTGGACTGTAGCTAGCAGTCAGGGTGCGGGGGTGTCAATACCGTATAGATCTATACACACAATGTACGCTCTCCCTACTAGAGACTCTGGTTACCAACTTGACAACGGAGAAGGCCGTGTATTGAAGATGTATCTCGTGTAGTGAGATCTGATGTAAAATACTAGACTAATGATAGAGACTCACAACTGAACTGACTAATGTAAACCTATATGACTATGCTTGTATACATAATATATAACTAATGATCAAACGACCTTCGGACGGACATCCGATCCCACCAGACCACATCTCAACGAAGAAAAGGAAATAGGGCGAACAAGCCTTCCTAAGTCCTTCGAACATTATTTATATGCATCTATACAAGCACATGCGTACATCTAACTATGTTTAAGTGTTTAACAAGTGGAAGCGTATCGTGAAGTATAAGCGAATCGTGAAGCATAAGCGAATCGTGAAGCATAAGCGAATTGTGAAGTATAAGCGTATCGTGAAGCATAAGCGAATCGTGAAGCATAAGCGAATCGTGAAGTATAAGCGTATCGTGAAGTAGGAGTGTTATCAAGTATAAGTGAAGTATAAGCGTTAACAAGTATAAGCGCATCACGAAGTGAAAGCGTTATCAAGTAGGAGTTTAAACTAAGTAGAAGTGAAGCAGTAGTATCTAACAAGTAAGAGTATAAAAACATGGAAGAAAACCTCAATGAAAACTTGGGAAAACCTTTATACTTAAGAAAATCACAACTTGGTATTCTTTTGTAAAATAAGTTTAAAAACCTTTAGAAATCCTTTGGGAATCTTTCATAAACAAGTTTTTAAACGAAACTTTGATAAAACATTATAAGTAAAAGCTGAGCAAGTAACGATGTTTTAGAAAACCATTTTCAGTATAATTCTCGGTAAAACAGTTAACAGTGTAGTAAATCCTTGTGCATGCGGGTTATCAATCACATGTAATTGATATGATAACTGGCATGTTTAACTTGTATTCCCCCCCCCCATAAAAACATGTAAAACATTTAAAAGGTTCATTCAGGGGTATGAACTCACCTGATGTAAGTGGATCCGACGAAGGTGTCGGTTGGGTGCTCGGTGTCAAGTAAAGACTTGAACACACTTAGTGACCTATTAACATATGATAACATATGTTTACATACAATTAGTACATATAATACTAATAAACAAATGTAATCACCCTAAAGTGCGGAAAACACCTTGGTTGAGAGCTTGGGGTGTCCCGGGTAACATTTAAGGGCTTGTATGGCCTAGGTAGGGAGTTTACTCTTCAAGAGTAAACTCTATATAGATTCACGGCCCTAAGACCATGTCCCCATGACTTTACGGCTGTAAACTCATGGTGGGAATGCTCTAAGATGTTAAATGGCCTTATATCACTTGTAGATTTATGCTAGGTCCAAATATAATGCATATGAAGGGGTTTAAAGCTCTTAAGGAACCATTTGAGGAGTTTACGGCCCTAAACAAGGAGTTTATGGCCGTATGCTCCTATACACTCATTCCTTTGATGTATAACGGTCTTAAATGGTAGGAAATAAAGTTCTATGCATTTTCCAAGTCAAATGAAGGAATTTAGGCATCATTTGGGCACTTAATGGGAGTTCATGGCCGTAAACTCCTATTCCCTTGGTTTTATTGAAGTTTAAAGCCTTTACAACAATGGAATTGCTTCAAGACATTTTTCCAAAGTCATAGGAGGTGTTTGTGGGCATTTCTAACACCTAAACTTGAGTTTACTCCCCATGAAGAGGAGTTTACGGCCCAAGCAAGTTCTTGGGAAGTAAACTCAAGTTTACTCCCCAAAATTATAGTTCAAGGTGTTCTAAGTCCGATTCCATAAGCCTACAAGTCATATCTAAGCCTTAGGGCAATTTGGAGGGGTTTTGGGGCTTAAAAACCCCATTAAATGGTGTTCACGGTCCAAGAGTGTTCTTGGGCCATAAACACATAATTTTGTCCCTATTTTAAGTCTTAAACTCGAATTTGCATGTTAGATAAGCTATACAACAAGTTAGGATAGATGGCTTACTCGTTTGGGGCTCGAAACGGACGATTTTGGCTTAAAATTTAGTTGTAGAGAGAGAGTGTAGAGAGAGAGTAAAAAGGGTGGAAATGAAGTTTACTCTCCCTTATATAGGGGTTGGAGTTGGGGCTCAGTGGAAATCTACCCAATACTACCGTTAAACGGGGCTTTTTGGTCGCACCCGATTAAACGGTCAAATTTTTGACTTGGTTGTAACTAAACATTTTTAAGGGCAGTTTGTGGGTGTTTCTAATTTGTTTCAACTCTTACCAAGTCATTATTAAAGTCCCAATTTAATTAACCAGTCCAAAATTTAACGGACAGTTAAATAAAACGAGGCTTATTAACGGGAAAAGGGGTTAAAAATGACGGAATAAATTTCGGGTTATCACAGTTTGATCAAGGTGACGTAAGCAAATTGATCTAAGGGTGTAAAACCTTTAAAGAAACCACAATCGACGATCCAGATTGTTTTAGATGATGTCATAAGCTTTCTCTTTCAATAATATTTAGAGATTTGTTTTCTACGCGGAAATTAGGACATAATGTTTGTGTAAAGCGATAATTAAAAAGGTTTGAAATATATATACAAGTCAATATGAAGAAAATTAGCAGGTAATCAATTGAAATCTCATTTAAACTTAAAATAGAAGATATCATGCTTGAAAGTGTATTGGTTAATAAAAATATACGAAACTTTTGAAATTTGAAATTAATAGTTTCTGAGATTTCAACATATAATGTATTTAGAAAGCAATTTTGAATGGAAATAGAGCCTAAATTTAAGAGTTATATTAAATAAGGAACCAATTTTGTATTTGTAAGTTTGGAAATAATTCAAGTATCATTTTCATTCAATTCCTACATTTAATTTCCTAATATAACGGATTGACTTCTTGTTTGATCAAGGTGACGTAAGCAAATTCATCTAAGGGTGTAAAACATATAAAGAAAAACCAATCAACGATCCAGACTTTTTTAGATGATGTCATAAGGTTTCTCTTTTAATAATATTTAGAGATTTAGAGATTTGTTTTCTATGTGGAAATTATGACATAATGTTTGTGTAAATCGATTATTAAAAAGGTTTGAAATATATATACAAGTCAATATGATGAAAATTAACAGGTAATAAATTGAAATCTCATTTAAATTTAAAAATAGAAGATATCATAATTGAAAGTGTATTGGTTCATAAAAATATCTGAAACTTTTGAAATTTGAAATTAATAGTTTCCGAAATTTCAACATATAATGTATTTGGAAAGCAATTTTGAATGGAAATAGAGCCTAAATTTAAGGGTTACATTAATAAGGAACCAATTTGGTAGTTGTAAGTTTGGAAAGAATTCAAATATCATTTTTATTCAATTCCTACAGTTAATTTCCTAATATAACTGATTGACTTCTTGTTTGATCAAGGTGACATAAGCAAATTCATATAAGGGTGTAAAACATATAAAGAAAACACAATCAACGATCCAGATTGTTTTAGATGATGTCATAAGGTTTCTCTATTAGTAATATTTATAGATTTTTTTCTACGTGGAAATTATGACATAGTGTCTGTGTAAATCGATTATTCAAAAGGTTTGAAATATAGATACAAGTCAATAAGATGAAAATTAGCAGGTAATAAATTGAAATCTCATTTAAACTTAAAATAGAAGATATCATGCTTGAAAGTGTATTGGTTCATAAAAATATCCGAAACTTTTGAAATTTGAAATTATTAGTTTCCGAGATTTCAACATATAATGTATTTGGAAAGCAATTTTGAATGGAAATAGAGCCTAAATTTAAGGTTTATATTAATAAGGAACCATTTTTGTAGTTCTAGGAAAGAATTCAAGTATCATTTTCATTCAATTCTTACATTTAATTTCCTAATATAACGGATTGACTTCTTGTTTGATCAAGGTGACGTACGCAAATTGATCTAAGGCTGTAAAACCTATAAAGAAAACACAATCAACGATCCAAATTGTTTTAGATGACGTCATAACGTTTCTCTTTTAATAATATTTAGAGATTTGTTTTCTACGTGTGAATTATGATATAATGTTTGTGTAAATCGACTATTAAAAAGGTTTGAAATATATATATATATATATATATATATATATATATATATATATATATACAAGTCAATATGATGAAAATTAGCAAGTAATCATTTGAAATCTCATTTAAACTTAAAATAGAAGATATCATGCTTGAAAGTGTATTGGTTCATAAAAATATCTGAAACTTTTCAAATTTGAAATTAATAGTTTCCGAAATTTCAACATATAATGTATTTGGATAGCAATTTTGAATGGAAATAGAGCCTAAATTTAAGGTTTACAATAATAAGGAACCAATTTTGTAGTCATAAGTTTAGAAAGAATTCAAGTATCATTTTCATTCAATTCCTACATTTAATTTCCTAATATAACGGATTAACTTCTAATTTGCTCAAGGTGAGGTAAGCAAATTGATCTAAGGGTGTAAAAGTTATAAAGAAAACACAATCAACGATCCAGATTGTTTTAGATGATGTCATAAGGTTTCTCTTTTAATAATATTTAGAGATTTGTTTTCTACATGGAAATTATGACATAATGTTTGTGTAAATCGATTATTCAAAAGGTTTGAAATATAGATACAAGTCAATATGATGAAAATTAGCATGTAATAAATTGAAATCTCATTTAAACTTAAAATAGAAGATATCATGCATGAAAGTGTATTGGTTCATAAAAATATCCGAAACTTTTGAAATTTGAACTTAAAATAGAAGATATCATGCTTGAAAGCGTATTGGTTCAAAAAAATATCTGAAACTATTGGAATTTGAAATTAATAGTTTCCGATATTTCAACATATAATGTATTTGGAAAGCAATTTTGAATGGAAATAGAGCCTAAATTTAAGGTTTACATTAATAAGGAACCAATTTTGTAGTTGTAACTTTGGAAAGAATTCAAGTATCATTTTCATTCAATTCTTACATTTAATTTCCTAATATAATGGATTGACTTCTTGTTTGATCAAGGTGACGTAAGCAAATTTATCTAAGGGTGTAAAACCTATAAAGAAAACACAATCAAGGATCCAGATTGTTTTAGATAATGTCATAAGGTTTCTCTTTTAACAATATTTAGAGATTTAGAGATTTGTTTTCAACGTGGAAATTATGACATAATGTTTGCGTAAATCAATTATTAAAAAGGTTTGAAATATATATACAAGTCAATATGATGAAAATTAACAGGTAATCAATTGAAATCTCATTTAAATTTAAAATAGAATATATCATACTTGAAAGTGTATTAGTTCATAAAAATATCCGAAACTTTTGAAATTTGAAATTAATAGTTTCCGAGATTTCAACATATAATGTATTTGGAAAGCAATTTTGAATGGAAATAGAGCCTAAATTTAAGGTGTACATTAATAAGGAACCAATTTTGTAGTTGTAAGTTTGGAAAGAATTCAAATATCATTTTTATTCAATTCCTACATTTAATTTCCTAATATAACGGATTGACTTCTTGTTTGATAAAGGTGACGTAAGAAAATTGATCTAAGGGTGTAAAACCTATAAAGAAAACATAATCAACGATCAAGATTGTTTTAGATGATGTCATAAGGTTTCTCTTTTACTAAAATTTAGAGATTTGTTTTCTTCGTGGGAATTATGACATAATGTTTGTGTAAATCGATTATTAAAAACGTTTAAAATATATATACATGTCAATATGATGAAAATTAGAAGGTAATCAATTGAAATCTCATTTGAACTTAAAATAGAAGATCTCATGCTTGAAGGTGTATTGGTTCATAAAAATATCCGAAACTTTTGAAATTTGAAATTAATAGTTTCCGAGGTTTCAACATATAATGTATTTGGACAACAATTTTGAATGGAAATAGAGCCTAAATTTAAGGTTTATATTAATAAGGAACCAATTTTGTAGTTGTAAGTTTGGAAAGAATTCAACTATCATTTTCATTCACTTCCTACACTTAATTTCCTAATATAACGGATTGACTTCTTGTTAGATCAAGGTGACGTAAACGAATTGATCTAAGGGTGAAAAACCTATAAAGAAAACACAATCAATGATCCAGATTGTTTTAGATGATGTCATAAGGTTTCTATTTTAATAATATTTAGAGATTTGTTTTCTACCTGGAAATTATGAGATAATGTTTGTGTAAATCGATTATTAAAAAGGTGTGAAATATATATACAAGTCAATATGAAGAAAATTAGCAGGTAATCAATTGAAATCTCATTTAAACTTAAAATAGAAGATACCATGTTTGAAAGTGTATTGGTTTATAAAAATATCCGAAACTTTTGAAACTTGAAATTAATAGTTTCCGAGATTTCAACATATAATGTATTTGGAAAGCTATTTTGAACGGAGATAGAGCCTAAATTTAAGGTTTACATTAGTAAGGAACCAATTTTGTAGTTGTAAGTTTGGAAAGAATTCAAGTATCATTTTCATTCAATTCCTACATTTTATATCGTAATATAACGGATTGACTTCTTGTTTGATCAAGGTGACGTACGCAAATTGATCTAAGGCTGTAAAACCTATAAAGAAAACACAATCAACGATCCAAATTGTTTTAGAAGACGTCATAACGTTTCTCTTTTAATAATATTTAGAGATTTGTTTTCTACGTGGGAATTATGATATAATGTTTGTGTAAATCGATTATTAAAAAGGTTTGAAATATATATACAAGTCAATATGATGAAAATTAGTAGGTAATGAATTGAAATCTCCATTGAACTTAAAATAGAAGATATCATGCTTGAAAGTGTATTGGTTCATAAAAATATCCGAAACTTTTGAAATTTGAAATTATTAGTTTCCGAGATTTCAACATATAATGTATTTGGAAAGCAATTTTGAATGGAAATAGAGCCTAAATTTAAGGTTTATATTAATAAGGAACCATTTTTGTAGTTCTAGGAAAGAATTCAAGTATCATTTTCATTCAATTCTTACATTTAATTTCCTAATATAACGGATTGACTTCTTGTTTGATCAAGGTGACGTACGCAAATTGATCTAAGGCTGTAAAACCTATAAAGAAAACACAATCAATGATCCAAATTGTTTTAGATGACGTCATAACGTTTCTCTTTTAATAATATTTAGAGATTTGTTTTCTACGTGTGAATTATGATATAATGTTTGTGTAAATCGATTATTAAAAAGGTTTGAATATATATATATATATATATATATATATATATATATATATATATACAAGTCAATATGATGAAAATTAGCAAGTAATCATTTGAAATCTCATTTGAACTTAAAATAGAAGATATCATGCTTGAAAGTGTATTGGTTCATAAAAATATCTGAAACTTTTGAAACTTGAAATTAATAGTTTTCAAGAATTCAACATATAATGTATTTGGAAAGCAGTTTTGAATGGAAATAGAGCCTAAATTTAAGGTTTACATTAATAAGGAACCAATTTTGTAGTTGTAAGTTTGGAAAGAATTCAAGTATCATTTTCATTCAATTCCTACATTTAATTTCCTAATATAACGGATTGACTTCTTGTTTGATCAACTTGACGTAAGCAAATTGATCTATGGCTGTAAAACCTATAAGGAAAACACAATCAACGATCCAGATTGTTTTAGATGATGTCATAATAGTTCTCTTTTAATAATGTTTAGAGATTTGTTTTCTACGTAGGAATTATGACATAATGTTTGTGTAAATCGATTATTAAAAAGGTTTGAAATATATATATACAAGTCAATATGATGAAAATTAGTAGGTAATGAATTAAAATCTCCTTTGAACTTAAAATAGAAGATATCATGCTTGAAAGTGTATTGGTTCATAAAAATATCCAAAACTTTTTAAATTTGAAATTAAAAGTTTCCTAGATTTCAACATATAATGTATTTTGAAAGCAATTTTGAATGAAAATAGAGCCTAAATTTAAGGTTTACATTAATAAGGAATCAATTTTGTAGTTGTAAGTTTGGAAAGAATTCAAGTATCATTTTCATTCAGTTCCTACATTTAATTTCCTAATATTACGGATTGACTTCTTGTTTGCTCAAGGTGACGTAAGCAAATTGATCTAAGGGTGTAAAACCTATAAAGAAAACACAATCAACGATCCAGATTGTTTTAGATGATGTCATAAGGTTTCTCATTTAATAATATTTAGGGATTTGTTTTCTACCTGGAAATTATGAGATAATGTTTGTGTAAATCGATTATTAAAAAGGTGTGAAATATATATACAAGTCAATATGATGAAAATTATCTGGTAATTAATTGAAATCTCATTTTAACTTAAAATAGAACATATCATGCTTGAAAGTGTATTGGTTCATAAAAATATCCGAAACTTTTGAAATTTGAAATTAATAGTTTCCGTGATTTCAACATATAATTTATTTGGAAAGCAATTTTAAATGGAAATAGAGCCTAACTTTAAGATTTATATTAATCAAGAACCAATTTTGTAGTTGTAAGTTTGGAAAGAATTCAAGTATCATTTTTATTCAATTCTTACATTTAATTTCCTAATATAGCGGATTAACTTCTTGTTTGATCAAGGTGACGTAAACGAATTGATCTAAGGGTGTAAAACCTATAAAGAAAATACAATCAACAATCCAGATTGTTTTAGATGATGTCATAAGCTTTCTCTTTTAATGATATTTAGAGATTTGTTTTCTGTGTAGGAATTATGACATAATGTTTGTGTAAATCGATTATTAAAAAGGTTTGAAATATATATACAAGTCAATATGATGAAAATTAGCAGGTAATCAATTGAAATCTTATTTGAACTTAAAATAGAAGATATCCTGCTTGAAAGTGTATTGGTTCATAAAAATATCCGAAACTTTTGAAATTTGAAATTAATAGTTTCCGAGATTTCAACATATAATGTATTTGGATAGCAATTTTGAATGGAAATAGAGCCTAAATTTAAGGTTTATATTAATAAGGAACCATTTTTGTAGTTCTAGGAAAGAATTCAAGTATCATTTTCATTCAATTCTTACATTTAATTTCCTAATATAATGGATTGACTTCTTGTTAGATCAAGGTGACGTAAACGAATTGATCTAAGGGTGAAAAGCCTATAAAGAAAACACAATCAACGATCTAGATTGTTTTAGATGATGTCATAAGGTTTCTCTTTTAATAATATTTAGAGATTTGTTTTCTACGTGGAAATTATGACATAATGTTAATGTAAATCGATTATTAAAAAGGTTTGAAATATATATACAAGTCAATATGAAGAAAATTAGCAGGTAATCAATTGAAATATCATTTAAACTTAAAATAGAAGATATCATGCTTGAAAGTGTATTGGTTCATAAAAATATCCGAAACTTTTGAAACTTGAAATTAGTAGTTTCTGAGATTTCAACATATAATGAATTTGGAAAGCTATTTTGAATGGAGATAGAGCCTAAATTTAAGGTTTACATTAATAAGGAACCAATTATGTAGTTGTAAGTTTGGAAAGAATTCAAGTATCATTTTCATCTAATTCCTACATTTAATTTCCTAATATAACGGATTGACTTCTTGTTTGATCAAGGTGGCGTAAGCAGATTGATCTAAGGCTGTAAAACCTATAAAGAAAACACAATCAACGATCCAGATTGTTTTAGATGATGTCATAAGGTTTCTCTTTTAATAATATTTAGAGATTTGTTTTCTATGTGGGAATTATGACATAATGTTTGTGTAAATTGATTATTAAAAAGGTTTGAAATATATACACAAGTCAATATGATTAAAATTAGTAGGTAATGAATTGAAATCTCCTTTGAACTTAAAATAGAAGATACCATGCTTGAAAGTTTATTGGTTCATAAAAATATCCGAAACTTTTGAAATTTGAAATTAATAGTTTCCGAGATTTCAACATATAATGTATTTGGAAAGTAATTTTGAATGGAAATAGAGCCTAAATTTAAGGTTTATATTAATAAGGAACCAATTTTGTAGTTGTAAGTTTGGTAAGAATTCAAGTATCATTTTCATTCAATTCCTACGTTTAATTTCGTAATATAACGGATTGACTTCTAGTTTCCTCAAGGTGACGTAAGCAAATTGATCTAAGGGTGTAAAACCTATAAAGAAAATACAATCAACGATCCAGATTGTTTTAGATGATGTCATAAGGTTTCTCTTTTAATAATATTTAGAGATTTGTTTTCTACCTGGAAATTATGAGATAATGTTTGTATAAATCGATTATTAAAAAGGTTTGAAATATATATACAAGTCAATATGATGCAAATTAGCAGGTAATCAATTGAAATCTCATCTCTAAATATTATTAAAAGAGAAACCTTATGACATCATCTAAAACAATCTGAGCCGTTGATTATGTTTTCTTTATAGGTTTTACACCCTTAGATCAATTTGCTTACGTCACCTTGATCAAACAAGAAGTCAACCCGTTATATTAGGAAATTAAATGTAAGAATTGAATAAAGATGATACTTGAATTCTTTCCAAACTTACAACTACAAAATTGGTTCCTTATTAATGTAAACCTTAAATTTAGGCTCTATTTCCTTTCAAAATTGCTTTCCAAATATATTATATGTTGAAATCTCGAAAACTTTTAATTTCAAATTTCAAAAGTTTCGGATATTATTATGAACCTATACACTTTGAAGCATAATATCTTATATTTTAAGTTTAAGTGAGATTTCAATTGATTACCTGCTAATTTTCATCATATTGACTTGTATATATATTTCAAACCTTTTTAATAATCAATTTACACAAACATTATGTCATAATTCATTTGCAGAAAACAAATTCAAAAAAACTTCAACCTTCCCATCAGTCGGATTAGTCGAATAAATGTATGTACTTCTTTGTTAAATCCTTTTAATCTATAAGTTTGATATTGTTTTCAAATTTATATGTTTTTACTCATTCGTATGTTTCTTTGTTGAATACTTATAATTTGGATGTATAATGTTGTTTTTGATTTTTTTTTTGATGTTGTATTTGGTTCTTGGTTCCATCTTTTTAATCGGTAACTATGATCCTATTTTCGAAAACAGTAAACTCAATGTTAAAATTGGATGTTATATATAATGAAATTATGATGTTACATGTGTGTGTATACCTTTGTAAAAAATCAATAGACAAGACAAGAGATGACATGACATAATATAACAGACGGATTGTACAAAAGATATGAAAGCAAATATACCTTCTCAACAATTGATGTGAACTTTAAAGTTAAATATAAGCATCTTGTGAATGATGAAAATAGGCTCCCATATTCTTTGTTCAAAAAGAATCGGTACCATACATGGGGAGGTAAGAATGCACGGTATAATAGAAATGTGTACTCAACTACAGTCAACATTTGACCCTGAAACACCAAAAACACCCCTCAGAATCTTCTGGAAAAAAAAATCAGGTATACTCAAGGACCAAAAATGTAATTTACTCTAAACTTAAGTAAAAAAAAAGAAAAAAAAAGAAAAATATAAATTTTGTTGTTATGCTATATGGTTTTTAGTTTTGGTTCTAAGGCAAAATGGTCAATTAAAAAAACTAACAGTTAGACTATTAACTTAGGCAATAATAAAAGTTTTATGAAATAGTGAAACAAGGTCCAAAAACTACAACCTGATTCTTTTAGGGACCAAAACTGACAACTAAACAAAGGGACCAAATATGTAAATTACTAAAAATAAATGAAAAAACTTTTGTTTATACTGATTCCCCCCCCCCCCCCCCACCACACACACACACACACAATTTTGAGGTAATGGTGGTGGATAGAGCTTCATCACTTTTGCCTCTAATTTGCTCTTTACTTAATAGTAACGAATGTTCTTTACTACTACTGGATCATTTCTTGCACATTCAGGATCCATTGATATAATCCCTATTATATTTCAAATTCAATATCAAAATTGTAATTAATTAATTACTCATTAAAGTTAATAAGTTATGAATTTATAGTTTTCTCATTGCTATAGCATCAAGAAGCTGATCATATCGCACATTTTTCTAAATAAGAAACTCTAATATCAATAGAAAAAAGCTATTTAATTTTGTAATAAAGTTGAATTAAAAAAATAAGTAAAGTAAATAAATAAATAAGAAGAAGACGAACCTTGTATTACCATCATATTTTATGTTTGACCTCATCATCATATTTAAATCCTTCCATAATTTGAGGCATTGTGATTAACCAAAATGCAACAATGCTTGGATCTTTCATACTATCAATAATATGTTTAAACACAAAAACAGATGTTTTAAAGTATTGAAGTGAGACAATTGTTACAAGAGGAAAATGGGTAGAATCGTAATTGGCATTTACCTCATAAGGGTTTTTTGTTTTTTTTCATTATGTTGTAAGCTTTGCATGGAGGCTCGATAATCTGCAAAGTAAATAAAACTAAGGGGGTATTTCTCTTTTCCTTTATTAAACTCTATAGTGAATGAATATATGAATAAAATGTTCTATACTTAAAGATTGTAGATAAATATGGAAAATAAAACGCAATGGATTATGAGAAATCACAAAAAATAAGAACCAAACCTAGAAACCAACATCGAACAAAAACCCTACTTTCTTTACTTCAAAAAAATCAACGTACCTACACATACTAAAAACCGTAGAACGAATTTCACAAAAAAAATGTTATTTCATAAAAAAAGGATTCTGAAAAAAAAAAAAAAAAAAAAAGATTGTGGTAAACCGAAGAAGGCATATCAAAATCAACAAAAAAAAAACAAAGATATAAACATAAATGATGGACCTGATAAATGATTTATGTCATAGTTATCCCTAAAATAAAAAAGAAGTCATCAATGAATCTTAACATTATCGATGATAGTGACAACAACTCAAATTAAGGAAAAAAAGACCTAATATTAGAGATGGAGTGGAAGGGGATGATTACTTTCGTTGCAGATTTATTAGTTATAGTTTCTTTGTGGGGGTTTTATGTGGTTCATTTTGAAGGAACATAAATAAGTTGATATTTTTTGAAATAAACAGTTATATTTCGCAATATAGCTATATAATAACAATATATTTTGAAAGTACATTGTCAAATGTTGGATTATACTTGTTTAGACCCATTTTCACGCATAGTTGGCTGTATATAGTTGTTTTCCGTGTCACAAGTAAAAAATGTTTGAAAATAATTATATGCGACAACCACGGTCATTGAACTAATAAAACAAAAAATATTGTCTATAAAGAAGTCCTTCAACGTTATATATATTTACCTATTTTAGTGTAATTTCTAAACATTTCAATAATACCAATAACCCTGTTTTTTTATAATTATTTTGTAATATCTATATAAATTTGTATTTTATTTATGTGTTCCCCGCGTTTAACGCGGGTCATAATCTAGTTTGAACTTAAAATAGAAGATATCATGCTTGAAAGTGTATTGGTTCATAAAACTATCCGAAACTTTTGAAATTTGAAATTAATAGTTTCCGAGATTTCAACATATAATGTATTTGGAAAACAATTTTGAATATAAATAGAGCCTAAATTTAAGGTTTATATTAATAAGGAACCAAATTTGTAGTTGTAAGTTTGGAAAGAATTCAAGTATCATTTTCATTCAATTCTTACATTTAATTTCCTAATATAACGGATTGAGTTCTTGTTTGATCAAGGTGACGTAAATGAATTGATCTAAGGGTGTAAAACCTATAAAGAAAACACAATCAACGATCCAGATTGTTTTAGATGATGCCATATATATATATATATATATATATATATATATATATATATATATATAGAGAGAGAGAGAGAGAGACGTTGGGAATGAGCAAGTGGGTTTGGAATTTTCATTTAAAAATAAGATAAATAACTCAAAAGAATTATATATATATATATATATATATATATATATATTTGTATATAAAGGATAAAATAGTTACTATAACTTATTTCAAATCTTTCAAGGACCAAAGCTAAATAAATTTTTTATATGGGGCCGACGGTACAATCCCAAAATATTTTGGAGATAAACCACAATGACCAAATTTGCAATTTGGTCTTAAAAGTTTAAAAAAGAATAATTCACATGATTTGTTATGAAAAAAAGAATTGAAGGACCATTTTTTGTAATTTAAATATTATAGTAATAAAAGAAAAAATGTGAGGGGCCATTTCTGTAATGATGCATCCATAAATAGCACCATCATTCGATTCAGGCGCACAATAGCAAATCACATTCTGACAATCAAATATTCTCCTCCTTAATCACACACCACCTGCGTCAAATACATGCGCCTCACATTCTGGTTCTATTTCTACAAAGCTCTACGAAGTTGTCTTTTCAATTATCCTCTCGACACAGAAACAGAAGGTGTTAGCTAAATCGAGAGACTCTGAGCTTTTATTACGAATTCAAGAATACTGTAAGTATGTATTAAATCGTTAAAGCATTTGCTATGTTTGTGTATTCTATTGATTACAAATTCTGAACATTTTGCTAAAATGAATTCTGTGTCAAAGCATAGATACACAATCAACGATCCAGATTTTTTTAGATGATGTCATAAGGTTTCTCTTTTAATAATATCTAGAGATTTGTTTTCTACGTGAAAATTATGACATAATGTTTGTATATATCGATTATTAAAAAGGTTTGAAATATATATACAAGTCAATATGATGAAAATTAGCAGGTAATCAATTGAAATCTCATTTAAACTTAAAATAGAAGATATAATGCTTGAAAGTGTATTGGTTCATAAAAACATCCGAAACTTTTGAAATTTGAAATTAATAGTTTCCGAGATTTCAACATATAATGTATTTGGAAAGCAATTTTGAATGGAAATAGAGCCAAAATTTAAGGTTTAAATTAATAAGGAACCAATTTTGTAGTTGTATGTTTGGAAACAATTCAAATATCATTTTTATTCAATTCCTACATTTAATTTCCTAATATAACGGATTGACTTCTTGTTTGATCAAGTGACGTAAGCAAATTGATCTAAGGGTGTAAAACCTATAAAGAAAACACAATCAACAATCCAGATTGTTTTAGATGATGTCATAAGGTTTCTCTTTAATAATATTTAGAGATTTGTTTTCTACCTGGAAATTATGACATAATGTTTGTGTAAATCGATTATTAAAAAGGTTTGAAATATATATACAAGTCAATATAAAGAAAATTAGCAGGTAATCAATTGAAATCTCATTTAAACTTAAAATAGAAGATATCATGCTTGAAAGGGTATTGGTTTATAAAAATATACGAAACGCTTGATAATTGAAATTAATAGTTTCCGAGATTTCAACATATAATGTATTTGGAAAGCTATTTTGAATGGAGATAGAGCGTAAATTTAAGGTTTACATTAATAAGGAACCAATTTTGTAGTTGTAAGTTTGGAAAGAATTCAACTATCATTTTCATTCAATTCATATATTTAATTTCCTAATATAACGGATTGACTTCTTGTTTGATCAACTTGACGTAAGCAAATTGATCTATGGCTGTAAAACCTATAAGGAAAACACAATCAACGATCCAGATTGTTTTTGATGATGTCATAATATTTCTCTTTTAATAATGTTTAGAGATTTGTTTTCTACGTAGGAATTATGACATAATGTTTGTGTAAATCGATTATTAAAAAGGTTTGAAATATATATACAAGTCAATATGATGAAAATTAGCAGGTAATCAATTGAAATCTCATTTAAACTTAAAATAGAAGATATCATGCTTGAAAGTGTATTGGTTCATAAAAATATCCGAAACTTTTGAAACTTGAAATTAATAGTTTCAGAGATTTCAACATAAAATGTATTTGGAAATCAATTTTGAATGGAGATAGAGCCTAAATTTAAGGTTTACATTAATAAGGAACCAATTTTGTAGTTGTAAGTTTGGAAAGAATTCAAATATCATTTTTATTCAATTCCAACATTTAATTTCCTAATATAACGGATTGACTTCTTGTTTGATCAAGTGACGTAAGCAAATTGATCTAACGCTGTAAAACCTACAAAGAAAACACAATCAACGATCCAGGTTGTTTTAGATGATGTCATAAGGTTTCTCTTTTAATAATATTTAGAGATTTGTTTTGTACGTGGGAATTATGACATAATGTTTGTGTAAATCGATTATTAAAAAGCTTTGAAATATATATACAAGTCAAGTTGATGAACATTAGTAGGTAATGAATTCAAATCTCCTTTGAACTTAAAATAGAAGATATCATGCTTGAAAGTGTATTGGTTCATAAAAATAACCGAAACTTTTGAAATTTGTAATTAATAGTTTCCTAGATTTCGACATATAATGTATTTGGAAAGCAATTTTGAATGGAAATAGAGCCTAAATTTAAGGTTTACATTGACAAAGAACCAATTTTGTAATTGTAAATTTGGAAAGAATTCAAGTATCATTTTCATTCAATTCTTACGTTTAATTTCCAAATATAACATATTGACTTCTTGTTTGATCAAGGTGACGTAAACAAATTGATCTAAGGATGTAAAACCTATAAAGAAAACATAATCAACGATCCAGATTGTTTTAGATGATGTCATAAGGTTTCTCTTTTAATAATATTTAGGGATTTGTTTTCTACGTGGGAATTATGACATAATGTTTGTGTAAACCGATTATTAAAAAGGTTTGAAATATATATACAAGAAAATATGACGCAAATTAGCAGGTAATCAATTGAAATCTCATTTAAACTTAAAATAGAAGATATCGTGCTTGAAAGTGTATTGGTTCACAAAAATATACGAAACTTTTGAAACTTGAAATTAATAGTTTCCGAGATTTCAAAGTATAATGTATTTGGAAAGCAATTTTGAATGGAGATAGAGCCTAAATTTAAGGTTTACATTAATAAGGAACCAATTTTGTAGTTGTAACTTTGGAAAGAATTCAAGTATCATTTTCATTCAATTCTTACATTTAATTTCCTAATATAATGGATTGACTTCTTGTTTGATCAAGGCGACGTAAGAAAATCGATCTAAGGCTGTAAAACCTATAAAAAAACACAATCAACGATCCAGATTGTTTTAGATGGTGTCATAAGGTTTCTCTTTTAATAATATTTAGATACTTGTTTTCTACGTGGGAATTATGACATAATGTTGGTGTAAATCGATTATTAAAAAGGTTTGAAATATATATACAAGTCAATATGATGAAAATTAGTAGGTAATGAATTGAAATCTTCTTTGAACTTAAAATAGAAGATATCATGCTTGAAAGTGTAGTGGTTCATCAAAATATCCGAAACTTTTGAAATTTGAAATTAATAGTTTCCGAGATTTCAACATATATTGTATTTGGAAAGCAATTTTGAATGGAAATAGAGCCTCAATTTAAGGTTTACATTAATAAGGAACCAATTTTATAGTTTTAAGTTTGGAAAGAATTCAAGTATCATTTTCATTCAATTCCTTTATTTAATTTCCTAATATAACGGATTGACTTCTTGTTTGATCAAGGTAACGTAAACAAATTGATCTAAGGGTGTAAAACATATAAAGAAAACACAATCAACGATCCAAATTGTTTTAGATGATATCATAGGGTTTCTCTTTTAATAATATTTCGAGATTTTTTTCTACGTGGGAATTATGACATAATGTTTGTGTAAATCGATTATTAAAAGGGTTTGAAATATATACACAAGTCAATATGATAAAAATTAGCAGGTAATCAATTGAAATATCATTTAAACTTAAAATAGAAGATATCATGCTTGAAAGTGTATTGGTTTATAAAAATATCCGAAACTTTTGAAATTTGAAATTAATAGTTTTTCGAGATTTCAACATATAATGAATTTGGAAAGCAATTTTGAATGGAAATAGAGCCTAAATTTAAGCTTTACCTTAATAAGGAACCAATTTTGTAGTTGTATGTTTTGAACGAATTAAAGTTTCATTTTCATTCAATTCCTACATTTAATTTCAAAATATAACGGATTGACTTCTTGTTTGATCAAGGTGACGTAAGCAAATTGATCTAAGGATGAAAAACCTATAAAGAAAACATAATCAACGATCCAGATTGTTTTAGATAATGTCATAAGGTTTTTCTTTTAATAATATTTTGAGATTTGTTTTCTACGTGGGAATTATGACATAATGTTTGTGTAAATCGATTATTAAAAAGGTTTGAAATATATATACGAGTCAATATGAAGAAAATTACCAGGTAATAAATTGAAATGTCTTTTAAACATAAAATAGAAGATATCATGCTTGAAAGTCTATTGGTTCATAAAAATATCTGAAACTTTTGAAATCTGAAATTAATAGTTTCCGAGATTTCAACATATAATGTATTTGGAAAGCAATTTTGAATGGAAATAGAGCCTAAATTTCATGTTTACTTGAAGAGGGAACCAATTTTGTAGTTGTAAGTTTGGAAAGAATTCAAGTATCATTTTCATTCAATTCCTACATTTAATTTCATAATATAACGGATTGACTTCTTGTTTGATCAAGGTGACGTAAGCAAATTGATCTAAGGGTGGAAAACCTATAAAGAAAACACAATCAACGATCCAAATTGTTTTAGATGATGTCATAAGGTTTATCTTTTAATAATATTTTGAGATTTGTTTTCTACGTTGGAATTATGAGATAATATTTGTGTAAATCGATTATTAAAAAGGTTTGAAATATATATACAAGTCAATATGATGAAAATTAGCAGCTAATCAATTGAAATCTCATTTGAACTTAAAATAGAAGATATCATGCTTGAAAGTGTATTGGTTCATAAAAATATCTTAAACTTTTGATATTTGAAATTAATAGTTTCCGAGATTTCAAAATATAATGTATTTTGAAAGCAATTTTGAAGGGAAATAGAGCCAAAATTTAAGGTTTACATTAATAAGGAACCAATTTTGTAGTTGTAAGTTTGGAAAGAATTCAACTATCATTTTCATTCAATTCCTACACTTAATTTCCTAATATAACGGATTGACTTCTTGCTTGATCAAGGTGACGTAAGCAAATTGATCTAAGGGTGTAAAACCTATAAAGAAACCACAATCAACGATCCAGATTATTTTAGATGATGTCATAAAGTTTCTCTTTTAATAATATTTAGAGATTTGTCTTGTACGTGGAAATTATGACATAATGTTAGTGTAAATCAATTATTAAAAAGGTTTGAAATATATATACAAGTCAATATGAAGAAAATTAGCAGGTAATCAATTGAAATCTCATTTAAACTTAAAATAGAAGATATCATGCTTGAAAGTGTATTAGGTCATAAAAATATCCGAAACTTTTGAAACTTGAAATTAATAGTTTTCAAGAATTCAACATATAATGTATTTGGAAAGCAGTTTTGAATGGAAATAGAGCCTAAATTTAAGGTTTACATTAATAAGGAACCAATTTTGTAGTTGTAAGTTTGGAAAGAATTCAAGTATCATTTTCATTCAATTCCTACATTTAATTTCCTAATATAACGGATTGACTTCTTGTTTGATCAACTTGACGTAAGCAAATTGATCTATGGCTGTAAAACCTATAAGGAAAACACAATCAACGATCCAGATTGTTTTAGATGATGTCATAATAGTTCTCTTTTAATAATGTTTAGAGATTTGTTTTCTACGTAGGAATTATGACATAATGTTTGTGTAAATCGATTATTAAAAAGGTTTGAAATATATATATACAAGTCAATATGATGAAAATTAGTAGGTAATGAATTAAAATCTCCTTTGAACTTAAAATAGAAGATATCATGCTTGAAAGTGTATTGGTTCATAAAAATATCCAAAACTTTTTAAATTTGAAATTAAAAGTTTCCTAGATTTCAACATATAATGTATTTTGAAAGCAATTTTGAATGAAAATAGAGCCTAAATTTAAGGTTTACATTAATAAGGAATCAATTTTGTAGTTGTAAGTTTGGAAAGAATTCAAGTATCATTTTCATTCAGTTCCTACATTTAATTTCCTAATATTACGGATTGACTTCTTGTTTGCTCAAGGTGACGTAAGCAAATTGATCTAAGGGTGTAAAACCTATAAAGAAAACACAATCAACGATCCAGATTGTTTTAGATGATGTCATAAGGTTTCTCTTTTAATAATATTTAGGGATTTGTTTTCTACCTGGAAATTATGAGATAATGTTTGTGTAAATCGATTATTAAAAAGGTGTGAAATATATATACAAGTTAATATGATGAAAATTATCTGGTAATTAATTGAAATCTCATTTTAACTTAAAATAGAACATATCATGCTTGAAAGTGTATTGGTTCATAAAAATATCCGAAACTTTTGAAATTTGAAATTAATAGTTTCCGTGATTTCAACATATAATTTATTTGGAAAGCAATTTTAAATGGAAATAGAGCCTAAATTTAAGATTTATATTAATCAAGAACCAATTTTGTAGTTGTAAGTTTGGAAAGAATTCAAGTATCATTTTTATTCAATTCTTACATTTAATTTCCTAATATAGCGGATTAACTTCTTGTTTGATCAAGGTGACGTAAACGAATTGATCTAAGGGTGTAAAACCTATAAAGAAAATACAATCAACGATCCAGATTGTTTTAGATGATGTCATAAGCTTTCTCTTTTAATGATATTTAGAGATTTGTTTTCTGTGTAGGAATTATGATATAATGTTTGTGTAAATCGATTATTAAAAAGGTTTGAAATATATATACAAGTCAATATGATGAAAATTAGCAGGTAATCAATTGAAATCTCATTTGAACTTAAAATAGAAGATATCCTGCTTGAAAGTGTATTGGTTCATAAAAATATCCGAAACTTTTGAAATTTGAAATTAATAGTTTCCGAGATTTCAACATATAATGTATTTGGATAGCAATTTTGAATGGAAATAGAGCCTAAATTTAAGGTTTATATTAATAAGGAACCATTTTTGTAGTTCTAGGAAAGAATTCAAGTATCATTTTCATTCAATTCTTACATTTAATTTCTAATATAATGGATTGACTTCTTGTTAGATCAAGGTGACGTAAACGAATTGATCTAAGGGTGAAAAGCCTATAAAGAAAACACAATCAACGATCTAGATTGTTTTAGATGATGTCATAAGGTTTCTCTTTTAATAATATTTAGAGATTTGTTTTCTACGTGAAAATTATGACATAATGTTAGTGTAAATCGATTATTAAAAAGGTTTGAAATATATATACAAGTCAATATGAAGAAAATTAGCAGGTAATCAATTGAAATATCATTTAAACTTAAAATAGAAGATATCATGCTTGAAAGTGTATTGGTTCATAAAAATATCCGAAACTTTTGAAACTTGAAATTAGTAGTTTCTGAGATTTCAACATATAATGTATTTGGAAAGCTATTTTGAATGGAGATAGAGCCTAAATTTAAGGTTTACATTAATAAGGAACCAATTTTGTAGTTGTAAGTTTGGAAAGAATTCAAGTATCATTTTCATCTAATTCCTACATTTAATTTCCTAATATAACGGATTGACTTCTTGTTTGATCAAGGTGGCGTAAGCAAATTGATCTAAGGCTGTAAAACCTATAAAGAAAACACAATCAACGATCCAGATTGTTTTAGATGATGTCATAAGGTTTCTCATTTAATAATATTTAGAGATTTGTTTTCTACGTGGGAATTATGACATAATGTTTGTGTAAATTGATTATTAAAAAGGTTTGAAATATATACACAAGTCAATATGATTAAAATTAGTAGGTAATGAATTGAAATCTCCTTTGAACTTAAAATAGAAGATACCATGCTTGAAAGTTTATTGGTTCATAAAAATATCCGAAACTTTTGAAATTTGAAATTAATAGTTTCCGAGATTTCAACATATAATGTATTTGGAAAGTAATTTTGAATGGAAATAGAGCCTAAATTTAAGGTTTATATTAATAAGGAACCAATTTTGTAGTTGTAAGTTTGGTAAGAATTCAAGTATCATTTTCATTCAATTCCTACGTTTAATTTCGTAATATAACGGATTGACTTCTAGTTTCCTCAAGGTGACGTAAGCAAATTGATCTAAGGGTGTAAAACCTATAAAGAAAATACAATCAACGATCCAGATTGTTTTAGATGATGTCATAAGGTTTCTCTTTTAATAATATTTAGAGATTTGTTTTCTACCTGGAAATTATGAGATAATGTTTGTATAAATCGATTATTAAAAAGGTTTGAAATATATATACAAGTCAATATGATGCAAATTAGCAGGTAATCAATTGAAATCTCATCTCTAAATATTATTAAAAGAGAAACCTTATGACATCATCTAAAACAATCTGAGCCGTTGATTGTGTTTTCTTTATAGGTTTTACACCCTTAGATCAATTTGCTTACGTCACCTTGATCAAACAAGAAGTCAACCCGTTATATTAGGAAATTAAATGTAAGAATTGAATAAAGATGATACTTGAATTCTTTCCAAACTTACAACTACAAAATTGGTTCCTTATTAATGTAAACCTTAAATTTAGGCTCTATTTCCTTTCAAAATTGCTTTCCAAATATATTATATGTTGAAATCTCGAAAACTTTTAATTTCAAATTTCAAAAGTTTCGGATATTATTATGAACCTATACACTTTGAAGCATAATATCTTATATTTTAAGTTTAAGTGAGATTTCAATTGATTACCTGCTAATTTTCATCATATTGACTTGTATATATATTTCAAACCTTTTTAATAATCAATTTACGCAAACATTATGTCATAATTCATTTGTAGAAAATAAATGCAAAAAAACTTCAACCTTCCCATCAGTCGGATTAGTCGAATAAATGTATGTACTTCTTTGTTAAATCCTTTTAATCTATAAGTTTGATATTGTTTTCAAATTTATATGTTTTTACTCATTCGTATGTTTCTTTGTTGAATACTGATAATTTGGATGTATAATGTTGTTTTTGATTTTTTTTTTTGATGTTGTATTTGGTTCTTGGTTCCATATTTTTAATCGGTAACTATGATCCTATTTTCGAAAACAGTAAACTCAATGTTAAAATTGGATGTTATATATAATGAAATTATGATGTTACATGTGTGTGTATACCTTTGTAAAAAATCAATAGACAAGACAAGAGATGACATGACATAATATAACAGACGGATTGTACAAAAGATATGAAAGCAAATATACCTTCTCAACAATTGATGTGAACTTTAAAGTTAAATATAAGCATCTTGTGAATGATGAAAATAGGCTCCCATATTATTTGTTCAAAAAGAATCGGTACCATACATGGGGAGGTAAGAATGCACGGTATAATAGAAATGTGTACTCAACTACAGTCAACATTTGACCCTGAAACACCAAAAACACCCCTCAGAATCTTCTGGAAAAAAAAATCAGGTATACTCAAGGACCAAAAATGTAATTTACTCTAAACTTAAGTAAAAAAAAAGAAAAAAAAAGAAAAATATAAATTTTGTTGTTATGCTATATGGTTTTTAGTTTTGGTTCTAAGGCAAAATGGTCAATTAAAAAAACTAACAGTTAGACTATTAACTTAGGCAATAATAAAAGTTTTATGAAATAGTGAAACAAGGTCCAAAAACTACAGCCTGATTCTTTTAGGGACCAAAACTGACAACTAAACAAAGGGACCAAATATGTAAATTACTAAAAATAAATGAAAAAACTTTTGTTTATACTGATCCCCCCCCCCCACCACACACACACATACACAATTTTGAGGTCATGGTGGTGGATAGAGCTTCATCACTTTTGCCTCTAATTTGCTCTTTACTTAATAGTAACGAATGTTCTTTACTACTACTGGATCATTTCTTGCACATTCAGGATCCATTGATATAATCCCTATTATATTTCAAATTCAATATCAAAATTGTAATTAATTAATTACTCATTAAAGTTAATAAGTTATGAATTTATAGTTTTCTCATTGCTATAGCATCAAGAAGCTGATCATATCGCACATTTTTCTAAATAAGAAACTCTAATATCAATAGAAAAAAGCTATTTAATTTTGTAATAAAGTTGAATTAAAAAAATAAGTAAAGTAAATAAATAAATAAGAAGAAGACGAACCTTGTATTACCATCATATTTTATGTTTGACCTCATCATCATATTTAAATCCTTCCATAATTTGAGGCATTGTGATTAACCAAAATGCAACAATGCTTGGATCTTTCATACTATCAATAATATGTTTAAACACAAAAACAGATGTTTTAAAGTATTGAAGTGAGACAATTGTTACAAGACGAAAATGGGTAGAATCGTAATTGGCATTTACCTCATAAGGGTTTTTTGTTTTTTTTCATTATGTTGTAAGCTTTGCATGGAGGCTCGATAATCTGCAAAGTAAATAAAACTAAGGGGGTATTTCTCTTTTCCTTTATTAAACTCTATAGTGAATGAATATATGAATAAAATGTTCTATACTTAAAGATTGTAGATAAATATGGAAAATAAAACGCAATGGATTATGAGAAATCACAAAAAATAAGAACCAAACCTAGAAACCAACATCGAACAAAAACCCTACTTTCTTTACTTCAAAAAAATCAACGTACCTACACATACTAAAAACCGTAGAACGAATTTCACAAAAAAAATGTTATTTCATAAAAAAAGGATTCTGAAAAAAAAAAGAAAAGATTGTGGTAAACCGAAGAAGGCATATCAAAATCAACAAAAATAAACAAAGATATAAACATAAATGATGGACCTGATAAATGATTTATGTCATAGTTATCCCTAAAATAAAAAAGAAGTCATCAATGAATCTTAACATTATCGATGATAGTGACAACAACTCAAATTAAGGAAAAAAAGACCTAATATTAGAGATGGAGTGGAAGGGGATGATTACTTTCGTTGCAGATTTATTAGTTATAGTTTCTTTGTGGGGGTTTTATGTGGTTCATTTTGAAGGAACATAAATAAGTTGATATTTTTTGAAATAAACAGTTATATTTCGCAATATAGCTATATAATAACAATATATTTTGAAAGTACATTGTCAAATGTTGGATTATACTTGTTTAGACCCATTTTCACGCATAGTTGGCTGTATATAGTTGTTTTCCGTGTCACAAGTAAAAAATGTTTGAAAATAATTATATGCGACAACCACGGTCATTGAACTAATAAAAAAAAAATATTGTCTATAAAGAAGTCCTTCAACGTTATATATATTTACCTATTTTAGTGTAATTTCTAAACATTTCAATAATACCAATAACCCTGTTTTTTTATAATTATTTTGTAATATCTATATAAATTTGTATTTTATTTATGTGTTCCCCGCGTTTAACGCGGGTCATAATCTAGTTTGAACTTAAAATAGAAGATATCATGCTTGAAAGTGTATTGGTTCATAAAACTATCCGAAACTTTTGAAATTTGAAATTAATAGTTTCCGAGATTTCAACATATAATGTATTTGGAAAACAATTTTGAATATAAATAGAGCCTAAATTTAAGGTTTATATTAATAAGGAACCAAATTTGTAGTTGTAAGTTTGGAAAGAATTCAAGTATCATTTTCATTCAATTCTTACATTTAATTTCCTAATATAACGGATTGAGTTCTTGTTTGATCAAGGTGACGTAAATGAATTGATCTAAGGGTGTAAAACCTATAAAGAAAACACAATCAACGATCCAGATTGTTTTAGATGATGCCATATATATATATATATATATATATATATATATATATATATATATATAGAGAGAGAGAGAGAGAGAGAGACGTTGGGAATGAGCAAGTGGGTTTGGAATTTTCATTTAAAAATAAGATAAATAACTCAAAAGAATTATATATATATATATATATATATATATATATATATATATATATATATATATATATTGTATATAAAGGATAAAATAGTTACTATAACTTATTTCAAATCTTTCAAGGACCAAAGCTAAATAAATTTTTTATATGGGGCCGACGGTACAATCCCAAAATATTTTGGAGATAAACCACAATGACCAAATTTGCAATTTGGTCTTAAAAGTTTAAAAAAGAATAATTCACATGATTTGTTATGAAAAAAAGAATTGAAGGACCATTTTTTGTAATTTAAATATTATAGTAATAAAAGAAAAAATGTGAGGGGCCATTTCTGTAATGATGCATCCATAAATAGCACCATCATTCGATTCAGGCGCACAATAGCAAATCACATTCTGACAATCAAATATTCTCCTCCTTAATCACACACCACCTGCGTCAAATACATGCGCCTCACATTCTGGTTCTATTTCTACAAAGCTCTACGAAGTTGTCTTTTCAATTATCCTCTCGACACAGAAACAGAAGGTGTTAGCTAAATCGAGAGACTCTGAGCTTTTATTACGAATTCAAGAATACTGTAAGTATGTATTAAATCGTTAAAGCATTTGCTATGTTTGTGTATTCTATTGATTACAAATTCCGAACATTTTGCTAAAATGAATTCTGTGTCAAAGCATAGATACACAATCAACGATCCAGATTTTTTTAGATGATGTCATAAGGTTTCTCTTTTAATAATATTTAGAGATTTGTTTTCTACGTGAAAATTATGACATAATGTTTGTATATATCGATTATTAAAAAGGTTTGAAATATATATACAAGTCAATATGATGAAAATTAGCAGGTAATCAATTGAAATCTCATTTAAACTTAAAATAGAAGATATAATGCTTGAAAGTGTATTGGTTCATAAAAACATCCGAAACTTTTGAAATTTGAAATTAATAGTTTCCGAGATTTCAACATATAATGTATTTGGAAAGCAATTTTGAATGGAAATAGAGCCAAAATTTAAGGTTTAAATTAATAAGGAACCAATTTTGTAGTTGTATGTTTGGAAACAATTCAAATATCATTTTCATTCAATTCCTACATTTAATTTCCTAATATAACGGATTGACTTCTTGTTTGATCAAGTGACGTAAGCAAATTGATCTAAGGGTGTAAAACCTATAAAGAAGACACAATCAACAATCCAGATTGTTTTAGATGATGTCATAAGGTTTCTCTTTAATAATATTTAGAGATTTGTTTTCTACCTGGAAATTATGACATAATGTTTGTGTAAATCGATTATTAAAAAGGTTTGAAATATATATACAAGTCAATATAAAGAAAATTAGCAGGTAATCAATTGAAATCTCATTTAAACTTAAAATAGAAGATATCATGCTTGAAAGGGTATTGGTTTATAAAAATATACGAAACGCTTGAAAATTGAAATTAATAGTTTCCGAGATTTCAACATATAATGTATTTGGAAAGCTATTTTGAATGGAGATAGAGCCTAAATTTAAGGTTTATATTAATAAGGAACCAATTTTGTAGTTGTAAGTTTGGAAAGAATTCAACTATCATTTTCATTCAATTCATATATTTAATTTCCTAATATAACGGATTGACTTCTTGTTTGATCAACTTGACGTAAGCAAATTGATCTATGGCTGTAAAACCTATAAGGAAAACACAATCAACGATCCAGATTGTTTTAGATGATGTCATAATATTTCTCTTTTAATAATGTTTAGAGATTTGTTTTCTACGTAGGAATTATGACATAATGTTTGTGTAAATCGATTATTAAAAAGGTTTGAAATATATATATACAAGTCAATATGATGAAAATTAGCAGGTAATCAATTGAAATCTCATTTAAACTTAAAATAGAAGATATCATGCTTGAAAGTGTATTGGTTCATAAAAATATCCGAAACTTTTGAAACTTGAAATTAATAGTTTCAGAGATTTCAACATAAAAAGTATTTGGAAATCAATTTTGAATGGAGATAGAGCCTAAATTTAAGGTTTACATTAATAAGGAACCAATTTTGTAGTTGTAAGTTTGGAAAGAATTCAAATATCATTTTTATTCAATTCCAACATTTAATTTCCTAATATAACGGATTGACTTCTTGTTTGATCAAGTGACGTAAGCAAATTGATCTAACGCTGTAAAACCTACAAAGAAAACACAATCAACGATCCAGGTTGTTTTAGATGATGTCATAAGGTTTCTCTTTTAATAATATTTAGAGATTTGTTTTGTACGTGGGAATTATGACATAATGTTTGTGTAAATCGATTATTAAAAAGGTTTGAAATATATATACAAGTCAAGTTGATGAAAATTAGTAGGTAATGAATTCAAATCTCCTTTGAACTTAAAATAGAAGATATCATGTTTGAAAGTGTATTGGTTCATAAAAATAACCGAAACTTTTGAAATTTGTAATTAATAGTTTCCTAGATTTCGACATATAATGTATTTGGAAAGCAATTTTGAATGGAAATAGAGCCTAAATTTAAGGTTTACATTGACAAGGAACCAATTTTGTAATTGTAAATTTGGAAAGAATTCAAGTATCATTTTCATTCAATTCTTATGTTTAATTTCCAAATATAACATATTGACCTCTTGTTTGATCAAGGTGACGTAAACAAATTGATCTAAGGATGTAAAACCTATAAAGAAAACATAATTAACGATCCAGATTGTTTTAGATGATGTCATAAGGTTTCTCTTTTAATAATATTTAGGGATTTGTTTTCTACGTGGGAATTATGACATAATGTTTGTGTAAACCGATTATTAAAAAGGTTTGAAATATATATACAAGAAAATATGACGCAAATTAGCAGGTAATCAATTGAAATGTCATTTAAACTTAAAATAGAAGATATCGTGCTTGAAAGTGTATTGGTTCACAAAAATATACGAAACTTTTGAAACTTGAAATTAATAGTTTCCGAGATTTCAAAGTATAATGTATTTGGAAAGCAATTTTGAATGGAGATAGAGCCTAAATTTAAGGTTTACATTAATAAGGAACCAATTTTGTAGTTGTAACTTTGGAAAGAATTCAAGTATCATTTTCATTCAATTCTTACATTTAATTTCCTAATATAATGGATTGATTTCTTGTTTGATCAAGGCGACGTAAGAAAATCGATCGAAGGCTGTAAAACCTATAAAAAAAACACAATCAACGATCCAGATTGTTTTAGATGGTGTCATAAGGTTTCTCTTTTAATAATATTTAGATACTTGTTTTCTACGTGGGAATTATGACGTAATGTTGGTGTAAATCGATTATTAAAAAGGTTTGAAATATATATACAAGTCAATATGATGAAAATTAGTAGGTAATGAATTGAAATCTTCTTTGAACTTAAAATAGAAGATATCATGCTTGAAAGTGTAGTGTTTCATAAAAATATCCGAAACTTTTGAAATTTGAAATTAATAGTTTCCGAGATTTCAACATATATTGTATTTGAAAAGCAATTTTGAATGGAAATAGAGCCTCAATTTAAGGTTTACATTAATAAGGAACCAATTTTGTAGTTTTAAGTTTGGAAAGAATTCAAGTATCATTTTCATTCAATTCCTTTATTTAATTTCCTAATATAACGGATTGACTTCTTGTTTGATCAAGGTAACGTAAACAAATTGATCTAAGGGTGTAAAACATATAAAGAAAACACAATCAACGATCCAGATTGTTTTAGATGATATCATAGGGTTTCTCTTTTAATAATATTTCGAGATTTTTTACTACGTGGGAATTATGACATAATGTTTGTGTAAATCGATTATTAAAAGGGTTTGAAATATATACACAAGTCAATATGATGAAAATTAGCAGGTAATCAATTGAAATCTCATTTGAACTTAAAATAGAAGATATCATGATTGAAAGTGTATTGGTTCATAAAAATATCTGAAACTTTTGAAATTTGAAATTAATAGTTTCCGAGATTTCAACATATAATGTATTTGGAAAGCAATTTTGAATGGAAATAGAGCCTAAATTTAAGGTTTACATTAATAAGGAACCAATTTTGTAGTTGTAAGTTTGGAAAGAATTCAAGTATCATTTTCATTCAATTCCTACATTTAATTTCCTAATATAACGGATTGACTTCTTGTTTGATCAAGGTGACGTAAGCAAATTGATCTAAGGGTGTAAAACCTATAAAGAAAACACAATCAACGATCCAGATTGTTTTAGATAATGTCATAAGGTTTCTCTTTTAATAATATTTATAGATTTATTTTCTACGTGGAAATTATAACATAATGTTTGTGTAAATCGATTATTAAAAAGGTTTGAAATATATATACAAGTCAATATGAAGAAAATTAGCAGGTAATCAATTGAAATCTCATTTAAACTTAAAATAGAAGATATCATGCTTGAAAGTGTATTGGTTAATAAAAATATCCGGAACTTTTGAAATTTGAAATTAATAGTTTCCGAGATTTCAACATATAATGTATTTGGAAAGCAATTTTGAATGGAAATAGAGCCTAAACTTAAGGTTTACATTAATAAGGAAACAATTTTGTAGTTGTAAGTTTGGAAAGAAATCAAGTATCATTTTCATTCAATTCCTACATTTAATTTCCTAATATAACGGATTGACTTCTTGTTTGATCAAGGTGACGTATGCAAATTGATCTAAAGGTGTAGAAAATACAATCAACGATCCAGATTGTTTTAGATGATGTCATAAAGTTTCTTTTTTAATAATATATATATATATATATATATATATATATATATATATATAGAGAGAGAGAGAGAGAGACACGTTGGGAATGAGCGAGTGGGTTTGGAATTTTCATTTTATTTTTCATTTAAAAATTAGTTAAATAACTCAAAAGAATAATATATATATATATATATATATATATAAAGGATAAAATAGTCACTATAACTTATTTGAAATCTTTCATAGACCAAAGCTAAAATAAATTTTTTATATGGGGCCGACTGTATAATCCCAAAATATTTTGGAAATAAACCAGAAGGACCAAATTTGCAATTTGGTCTTAAAAGTTTAAAAAAGAAAAATTTACATGATTTGTCAATAAAAAAAAGAATTGAAGGATCGCTTTTTGTAATTTAAATATTATAGGATTAAAAGAAAAAATGTGAGGGGCTATTTCTGTAACGATGCATCCGTAATTAACATCATCATTCGATTCAGGCGCGCAATAGCAAATCCCATTCTGACAATCAAATATTCTCCTCCCCAATCACACACCACCTTCGTCAAATACACGCGCCTCACATTCTGGTTCTATTTCTACAAAGCTATACGAAGCTGTCATTTCAATTATCCTCTCGACGCAGAAGCAGAAGGCATTAACTAAATCGAGAGACTCTGAGCTTTTATTACGAATTCAAGAACACTGTGAGTATGTATTAAATCATTAATGCATGTGCTATTTTTGTGTATTCTATTGATTACAAATTCTGAACATTTTGCAAAAATGAATTCTGTGTTAGAGCATAGATACACAATCAACGATCCAGATTGTTTTAGATGATGTCATAAGGTTTCTCTTTTAATAATATTTAGAGATTTGTTTTCTACGTGGAAATTATGACATAATGTTTGTGTAAATCGATTAATTAAAAGGTTTGAAATATATATACAAGTCAATATGATGAAAATTAGCAGGTAATCAATTGAAATCTCATTTGAACTTAAAATAAAAGATATCATGCTTGAAAGTCTATTGGTTCATAAAAATATCTGAAACTTTTGAAATTTGAAATTAATAGTTTCCGACATTTCAAAATATAATGTATTTGGAATGCAATTTTTAATGGAAATAGAGCATAAATTTAAGGTTTACATAAATAAGGAACCAATTTTGTAGTTGTAAGTTTGGAAAGAATTCAAGTATCATTTTCATTCAATTCCTACATTTAATTTCCTAATATAACGGATTGACTTCTTGTTTGATCAAGTTGACGTAAGCAAATTGATCTAAGGGTGTAAAACCTATAAAGAAAACACAATCAACGATCCATATTGTTTTAGATATTGTCATGACTAATAATATTTAGAGATTTGTTTTCTACGTGGAAATTATAACATAATGTTTGTGTAAATCGATTATTAAAAAGGTTTGAAATATATATACAAGTCAATATGAAGAAAATTAGCAGGTAATCAATTGAAATCTCATTTAAACTTAAAATAGAAGATATCATGCTTGAAAGTGTATTGGTTAATAAAAATATCCGTAACTTTTGAAATTTGAAATTAATAGTTTCCGAGATTTCAACATATAATGTATTTGGAAAGCAATTTTGAATGGAAATAGAGCCTAAATTTAAGGTTTACATTAATAAGGAACCAATTTTGTAGTTGTAAGTTTAGAAAGAATTCAAGTGTCATTTTCATTCAATTCCTACATTTAATTTCCTAATATAACGGATTGACTTCTTGTTTGATCAAGGTGACGTAAGCAAATTGATCTAAGGGTGTAAAACCTATAAAGAAAATACAATCAACGATCCAGACTGTATTAGATGATGTTATAAAGTTTCTTTTTTAATAATATTATATATATATATATATATATATATATATATATATATATATAGAGAGAGAGAGAGAGAGAGAGAGACACGTTGGGAATGAGCGAGTGGGTTTGGAATTTTCATTTTATTTTTCATTTATAAATAAGTTAAATAACTCAAAAGAATAATATATATATATATATATATATATATATATATATATATATATATACATATATATATATATATAAAGGATAAAATACTCACTATAACTTATTTCAAATCTTTCATGGACCAAAGCTAAAATAAATTTTTTATATGGGGCCGACGGTACAATCCCAAAATATTTTGGAAATAAACCAGAAGGACCAAATTTGCAATTTGGTCTTAAAAGTTTAAAAAAGAAAAATTCACATGATTTGTCAATAAAAAAAAAGAATTGAAGGACCGTTTTTTGTAATTTAAATATTATAGGATTAAAAGAAAAAATGTGAGGGGCTATTTCTGTAACGATGCATCCGTAATTAACATCATCATTCGATTCAGGCGCACAATAGCAAATCCCATTCTGACAATCAAATATTCTCCTCCCCAATCACACACCACCTTCGTCAAATACACGCGCCTCACATTCTGGTTCTATTTCTACAAAGCTATACGAAGCTGTCATTTCAATTATCCTCTCGACGCAGAAGCAGAAGGCGTTAGCTAAATCGAGAGACTCTGAGCTTTTATTACGAATTCAAGAACACTGTGAGTATGTATTAAATCATTAATGCATGTGTTATTTTTGTGTATTCTATTGATTACAAATTCCGAATATTTAGAGATTTGTTTTCTACGTGGAAATTATGACATAATGTTTGTGTAAATCGATTATTAAAAATGTTTGAAATATATATACAAGTCAATATGATGAAAATTAGCAGGTAATCAATTGAAATCTCATTTGAACTTAAAATAGAAGATATCATGCTTGAAAGTGTATTTGTTCATAAAAATATCTGAAACTTTTGAAATTTGAAATTAATAGTTTCCGAGATTTCAACATATAATGTATTTGGAAAGCAATTTTGAATGGAAATAGAGCCTAAATTTAAGGTTTACATTAATAAGGAACCAATTTTGTAGTTGTAAGTTTGGAAAGAATTCAAGTATCATTTTCATTCAATTCCTACATTTAATTTCCTAATATAACGGATTGACTTCTTGTTTGATCAAGGTGACGTAAGCAAATTGATCTAAGGGTGTAAAACCTATAAAGAAAACACAATCAACGATCCAGATTGTTTTAGATAATGCATAAGGTATCTCTTCTAATTATATTTAGATATTTCTTTCCTACGTGGAAATTATAACATAATGTTTGTGTAAATCGATTAGTAAAAAGGTTTGAAATATATATACAAGTCAATATGAAGAAAATTAGCAGGTAATCAATTGAAATCTCATTTAAACTTAAAATAGAAGATATCATGTTTGAAAGTGTATTGGTTAATAAAAATATCCATAACTTTTGAAATTTGAAATTAATAGTTTCCGAAATTTCAACATATAATGTATTTGGAAAGCAATTTTGAATGGAAATAGAGCCTAAATTTAAGGTTTACATTAATAAGGAACCAATTTTGTAGTTGTAAGTTTGGAAAGAATTCAAGTATCATTTTCAATCAATTCCTACATTTAATTTCCTAACATAACGGATTGAATTCTTGTTTGATCAAGGTGATGTAAGCAAATTGATCTAAGGGTGTAAAACCTATAAAGAAAACACAATCAACGATCCAGATTGTTTTAAATGATATCATAAGGTTTCTTTTTGAATAATATTTAGATATATATATATATATATATATATATATATATATATATATAGAGAGAGAGAGAGAGAGAGATACATGTTGGGAATGAGCGAGTGGGTTTGGAATTTTCATTTTATTTTTCATTTAAAAATATGTTAAATAACTCAAAAGAATAATATATATATATATATATATATATATATATACATATATATAAAGGATAAAATAGTCACTATAACTTATTTCAAATCTTTCAAAGACCAAAGCTAAAATAAAATTTTTATATGGGGTCGACGGTACAATCCCAAAATATTTTGGAGATAAACCACAAGGACCAAATTTGCAATTTGGTCTTAAAAGTTTAAAAAAGAAAATTTCACATGATTTGTCAATAAAAAAAAGAATTGAAGGACCATTTTTGTAATTTAAATATTATAGGAATAAAGCATAAAACGTGAGGGGCCATTTCTGTAACGATGCATCCGTAAATAACACCATGATTCGATTCAGGCGCACAATAGCAAATCCCATTCTGACAATCAAATATTCTCCTCCCCAATCACACACCACCTTCGTCAAATACACGTGCCTCACATTCTGGTTCTATTTCTACAAAGCTCTACGAAGCTGTCATTTCAATTATCCTCTCGACGCATAAGCAGAAGGCGTTAGCTAAATCGAGAGACTCTGAGCTTTTATTGCGAATTCAAGAACACTGTGAGTATGTATGAAATCATTAATGCATGTGCTATGTTTGTGTATTCTATTGATTACAAATTTCGAACATTTTGCAAAAATGAATTTTGTTTTAGAGGATAGATACACAATCAACGATACAGATTGTTTTAGATGATGTCATAAGGTTTCTCTTTTAATAATATTTAGAGATTTGTTTTCTACGTGGAAATTTTGACATAATGTTTGCGTAAATCGATTATTAAAAAGGTTTGAAATATATATACAAGTCAATCTGATGAAAATTAGCAGGTAATCAATTGAAATCTCATTTGAACTTAAAATAAAAGATATCATGCTTGAAAGTCTATTGGTTCATAAAAATATCTGAAACTTTTGAAATTTGAAATTAATAGTTTCCGACATTTCAAAATATAATGTATTTGGAAAGCAATTTTCAATGGAAATAGAGCCTAAATTTAATGTTTACGTTAATAAGGAACCAATTTTGTAGTTGTAAGTTTGGAAAGAATTCAAGTATCATTTTCATTCAATTCCTACATTTAATTTCCTAATATAACGGGTTATTTTTTGATCAAGGTGACGTAAGCCAATTGATCTAATGGTGTAAAACCTATAAAGAAAAAACAATCAACGATCCAGATTGTTTTAGATAATGTCATAAGGTATCTCTTTTAATAATATTTAGAGATTTGTTTTCTACGTGGAAATTATAACATAATGTTTGTGTAAATCGATTATTAAAAAGGTTTGAAATATATATATACAAGTCAATATGAAGAAAATTAGCAGGTAATCAATTGAAATCTCATTTAAACTTAAAATAGAAGATATCATGCTTGAAAGTGTATTGGTTCATAAAAATATCCGAAACTTTTGAAATTTGAAATTAATAGTTTCCGAGATTTCAACATATAATATATTTGAAAAGCAATTTTGAATGGAAATAGATCCTAAATTTAAGATTTACATAAATAAGGAACCATTTTTGTAGTTGTAAGTTTGGAAAAAATTCAAGTATCATTTTCATTCAATTCCTACATTTAATTTCCTAATATAACGGATTGATTTCTTGTTTGATCAAGGCGACGTAAGAAAATCGATCTAAGGCTGTAAAACCTATAAAGAAAACACAATCAACGATCCAGATTGTTTTAGATAATGTCATGAGTAATAATATTTAGAGATTTGTTTTCTACGTGGAAATTATAACATAATGTTTGTGTAAATCGATTATTAAAAAGGTTTGAAATATATATACAAGTCAATATGAAGAAAATTAGCAGGTAATCAATTGAAATCTCATTTAAACTTAAAATAGAAGATATCATGCTTGAAAGTGTATTGGTTAATAAAAATATCCGTAACTTTTGAAATTTGAAATTAATAGTTTCCGAGATTTCAACAGATAATGTATTTGGAAAGCAATTTTAAATGGAAATAGAGACTAAATTTAAGGTTTACATTAATAAGGAACCAATTTTGTAGTTATAAGTTTAGAAAGAATTCAAGTATCATTTTCATTTAATTCCTACATTTAATTTCCTAATATATCGGATTGACTTCTAGTTTGATCAAGGTGACGTAAGCAAATTGATCTAAGGGTCTAAACCTATAAAGAAAATACAATCAACGATCCAGATTGTTTTAGATGATGTTATAAAGTTTCTTTTTTAATAATATTTAGATATATATATATATATATGTATATATACAGAGAGAGAGAGAGAGAGAGAGAGACGTTGGGAATGAGCGAGTGGGTTTGGAATTTTCATTTTATTTTTCATTTAAAAATAAGTTAAATAACTCAAAAGAATATTATATATATATATATATATATATATATATATATATATATATATATATATAAAGGATAAAATAGTCACTATAATTTATTTCAAATCTTTCACGGACCAAAGCTAAAATAAATTTTTTATATGGGGCCGACGGTACAATCCGAAAATATTTTGGAAATAAACCACAAGGACCAAATTTGCAATTTGGTCTTAAAAGTTTAAAAAAGAAAAATTCACATGATTTGTCAATAAAAAATAGAATTGAAGGACCATTTTTTGTAATTTAAATATTATAGGAATAAAGGAAAAAACGAGAGGGGCCATTTCTGTAACGATGCATCCGTAAATAACACCATCATTCGATTCAGGAGCACAATAGCAAATCCCATTCTGACAATCAAATATTCTCCTCCCCAATCACTCACCACCTGCGTCAAATACACGCGCCTCACATTCTGGTTCTATTTCTACAAAGCTCTACGAAGCTGTCATTTCAATTATCCTCTCGACGTAGAAGCAGAAGGCGTTAGCTAAATCGAGAGACTCTGAGCTTTTATTACGAATTCAAGAACACCGTGAGTATGTATTAAATCATTAATGCATGTGTTATTTTTGTGTATTCTATTGATTACAAATTCCGAACATTTTGCAAAAATGAATTCTGTGTTAGAGCATAGATACACAATCAACGATCCAGATTGTTTTAGGTGATGTCATAAGGTATCTCTTTTAATAATATTTAGAGATTTGTTTTCTATGTGGAAATTATAACATAATGTTTGTGTAAATCGATTATTAAAAAGGTTTGAAATATATATACAAGTCAATATGAAGAAAAATAGCAGGTAATCAATTGAAATCTCATTTAAACTTAAAATAGAAGATATCATGCTTGAAAGTGTATTGGTTCATAAAAATATCCGAAACTTTTGAAATTTGAAATTAATAGTTTCCGAGATTTCAACATATAATACATTTGAAAAGCAATTTTGAATGGAAATAGAGCCTAAATTTAAGGTTTACATTAATAAGGAACCAATTTTGTAGTCGTAAGTTTGGAAAGAATTCAAGTATTATTTTCATTCAATTCCTACATTTAATTTCCTAATATAACGGATTGACTTCTTGTTTGGTCAAGGTGACGTAAGCAAATTGATTCAAGGGTGTAAAACCTATAAAGAAAACACAATCAACGATCCATAATGTTTTAAATGATGTCATAAGGTTTCTTTTTTAATAATATTTAGATATATATATATATATATATATATATATATATATATATATATATTTAGATATATATATATATATATATATATATATATATAGAGAGAGAGAGAGAGAGAGAGACACGTTGGGAATGAGCGAGTGGGTTTTGAATTTTCATTTTATTTTTCATTTAAAATTAAGTTAAATAACTCAAAAGAATAATATATATATATATATATATATATATATATATATATATAAAGGATAAAATAGTCACTATAATTTATTTCAAATCTTTCATGGACCAAAGCTAAAATAAATTTTTTATATGGGGCCGACGGTACAATCCCAAAATATTTTGGAAATAAACCACATGGACCAAATTTGCAATTTGGTCTTAAAAGTTTAAAAAAGAAAAATTCACATGATTTGTCAATAAAAAAAAGAATTGAAGGACCATTTTTTGTAATTTAAATATTATAGGAATAAAGGAAAAAACGTGAGGGGCCATTTCTGTAACGATGCATCCGTAAATAACACCATCATTCGATTCAGGAGCACAATAGCAAATCCCATTCTGACAATCAAATATTCTCCTCCCCAATCACTCTCCACCTGTGTCAAATACACGCGCCTCACATTCTGGTTCTATTTCTACAAAGCTCTACGAAGCTGTCATTTCAATTATCCGCTCGACGCAGAAGCAGAAGGCGTTAGCTAAATCGAGAGACTCTGAGCTTTTATTACGAATTCAAGAACACTGTGAGTATGTATTAAATCATTAATGCATGTGTTATTTTTGTGTATTCTATTGATTACAAATTCCGAAAATTTTGCAAAAATGAATTCTGTGTTAGAGCATAGATACACAATCAACGATCCAGATTGTTTTAGGGGATGTCATAAGGTATCTCTTTTAATAATATTTAGAGATTTGTTTTCTACGTGGAAATTATAACATAATGTTTGTGTAAATCGATTATTAAAAAGGTTTGAAATATATATACAAGTCAATATGAAGAAAATTAGCAGGTAATCAATTGAAATCTCATTTAAACTTAAAATAGAAAATATCATGCTTGAAAGTGTATTGGTTCATAAAAATATCCGAAACTTTTGAAATTTGAAATTAATAGTTTCCGAGATTTCAACATATAATATATTAGAAAAGCAATTTTGAATAGAAAATAGAGCCTAAATTTAAGGTTTACATTAATAAGGAACCAATTTTGTAGTTGTAAGTTTGGAAAGAATTCAAGTATTATTTTCATTCAATTCCTACATTTAATTTCCTAATATAACGGATTGACTTCTTGTTTGATCAAGGTGACATAAGCAAATTGATCCTAGGGTGTAAAACCTATAAAGAAAACACAATCAACGATCCATAATGTTTTAAATGATGTCATAAGGTTTCTTTTTTAATAATATTTAGATATATATATATATATATATATATATATATATATATATATATATTTAGATATATATATATATATATATATAGATATATATATATATATATATATAGAGAGAGAGAGAGAGAGAGACATGTTGGGAATGAGCGAGTGAGTTTGGAATTTTCATTTTATTTTTCATTTAAAAATAAGTTATATAACTCAAAAGAATAATATATATATATATATATATATATATATATATATATATATATATAAAGGATAAAATAGTCACTATAACTTATTTCAAATCTTTTAAGGACCAAAGCTAAAATAAATTTTTTATATGGGGCCGACGGTACAATCCCAAAATATTTTGGAGATAAACCACAAGCACCAAATTTGCAATTTGGTCTTAAAAGTTTAAAACAGAAAAATTCACATGATTTGTAAATAAAAAAAAGAATTGAAGGACCATTTTTTGTAATTTAAATATTATAGGAATAAAGGAAAAATCGTGAGGGGCCATTTCTGTAACGATGCATCCGTAAATAACACCATCATTCGATTCAGGCGCACAATAGCAAATCTCATTCTGACAATCAAATATTCTCCTCCCTAATCACACACCACCTTCGACAAATACACGCGCCTCACATTCTGGTTCTATTTCTACAAAGCTCAATTAAGCTGTCATTTCAATTATCCTCTCGACGCATAAGCAGAAGGCGTTATCTAAATCGAGATACTCTGAGCTTTTATTACGAATTCAAGAACACTGTGAGTATGTATTAAATCATTAATGCATGTGCTATGTTTGTGTATTCTATTGATTACAAATTCCGAACATTTTGCAAAAATGAATTCTGTGTTAGAGCATAGATACACAATCAACGATCCAGATTGTTTTAAAAGATGTCATAAGGTTTATCTTTTAATAATATTTAGAGATTTGTTTTCTACGTGGAAATTATGACATAATGTTTGTGTAAATCGATTATTGAAAAGGTTTCAAATATATATACAAGTCAATATGATGAAAATTAGCAGGTAATCAATTGAAATCTCATTTGAACTTAAAATAAAAGATATCATGCTTGAAAGTCTATTGGTTCATAAAAATATCTGAAACTTTTGATATTCGAAATTAATAGTTTCCGACATTTCAAAATATAATGTATTTGGAAAGCAATTTTGAATGGAAATAGAGCCTAAATTTAAGGTTTACGTTAATAAGGAACCAATTTTGTAGTTGTAAGTTTGGAAAGAATTCAAGTATCATTTTCATTCAATTCCTACATTTAATTTCCTAATATAACGGGTTGACTTCTTTTTTGATCAAGGTGACGTAAGCAAATTGATCTAAGGGTGTAAAACCTATAAAGAAAACACAATCAACGATCCAGATTGTTTTAGATAATGTCATAAGGTATCTCTTTTAATAATATTTAGAGGTTTGTTTTCTACGTGGAAATTATAACATAATGTTTGTGTAAATCGATTATTAAAAAGGTTTGAAATATATATATACAAGTCAATATGAAGAAAATTAGCAGGTAATGAATTGAAATCTCATTTAAACTTAAAATAGAAGATATCATGTTTGAAAGTGTATTGGTTCATAAAAATATCCGAAACTTTTGAAATTTGAAATTAATAGTTTCTGAGATTTCAACATATAATATATTTGAAAAGCAATTTTGAATGGAAATAGATCCTAAATTTAAGGTTTACATTAATAAGGAACCAATTTTGTAGTTGTAAGTTTGGAAAGAATTCAAGTATCATTTTCATTCAATTCCTACATTTAATTTCCTAATATAACGGATTGACTTCTTGTTTGATCAAGGTGACGTAAGCAAATTGATCTAAGGGTGTAAAACCTATAAAGAAAACACAATCAACGATCCAGATTGTTTTAGATAATGTCATGAGTAATAATATTTAGAGATTTGTTTTCTACGTGGAAATTATAACATAATGTTTGTGTAAATCGATTATTAAAAAGGTTTGAAATATATATACAAGTCAATATGAAGAAAATTAGCAGGTAATCAATTGAAATCTCATTTAAACTTAAAATAGAAGATATCATGCTTGAAAGTGTATTGGTTAATAAAAATATCCGTAACTTTTGAAATTTGAAATTAATAGTTTCCGAGATTTCAACATATAATATATTTGGAAAGCAATTTTGAATGGAAATAGAGACTAAATTTAAGGTTTACATTAATAAGGAACCAATTTTGTAGTTATAAGTTTAGAAAGAATTCAAGTATCATTTTCATTCAATTCCTACATTTAATTTCCTAATATAACGGATTGACTTCTTGTTTGATCAAGGTGACGTAAGCAAATTGATCTAAGGGTGTAAAATCTATAAAGAAAATACAATCAACGATCCAGATTGTTTTAGATGATGTTATAAAGTTTCTTTTTTAATAATATTTATATATATATATATATGTATAAATATACAGAGAGAGAGAGAGAGACGTTGGGAATGAGCGAGTGGGTTTGGAATTTTCATTTTATTTTTCATTTAAAAATAAGTTAAATAACTCAAAAGAATAATATATATATACATACATATATATATATATATATATATATATATATATAAAGGATAAAATAGTCACTATAATTTATTTCAAATCTTTCATGGACCAAAGCTAAAATAAATTTTTTATATGGGGCCGACGGTACAATCCCAAAATATTTTGGAAATAAACCACAAGGACCAAATTTGCAATTTGGTCTTAAAAGTTTAAAAAAAAAAATTCACATGATTTGTCAATAAAAAAAAGAATTGAAGGACCATTTTTTGTAATTTAAATATTATAGGAATAAAGGAAAAACGTGAGGGGCCATTTCTGTAACGATGCATCCGTAAATAACACCATCATTCGATTCAGGAGCACAATAGCAAATCCCATTCTGACAATCAAATATTCTCCTCCCCAATCACTCGCCACCTGCGTCAAATACACGCGCCTCACATTTTGGTTCTATTTCTACAAAGCTATACGAAGCTGTCATTTCAATTATCCTCTCGACGCAGAAGCAGAAGGCGTTAGCTAAATCGAGAGACTCTGAGCTTCTATTACGAATTCAAGAACACTGTGAGTATGTATTAAATCATTAATGCATGTGTTATTTTTGTGTATTCTATTGATTACAAATTCCGAACATTTTGCGAAAATGAATTTTGTGTTAGAGCATAGATACACATTCAACGATCCAGATTGTTTTAGGTGATGTCATAAGGTTTCTCTTTTAATAATATTTAGAGATTTGTTTTCTACGTGGAAATTTTGACATAATGTTTGTGTAAATCGATTATTAAAAAGGTTTGAAATATATATACAAGTCAATCTGATGAAAATTAGCAGGTAATCAATTGAAATCTCATTTGAACTTAAAATAAAAGATATCATGCTTGAAAGTGTATTGGTTCATAAAAATATCTGAAACTTTTGAAATTTGAAATTAATAGTTTCCGACATTTCAAAATATAATGTATTTGGAAAGCAATTTTGAATGGAAATAGAGCCTAAATTTAAGGTTTACGTTAATAAGGAACCAATTTTGTAGTTGTAAGTTTGGAAAGAATTCAAGTATCATTTTCATTCAATTCCTACATTTAATTTCCTAATATAACAGGTTGACTTCTTTTTTGATCAAGGTGACGTAAGAAAATTGATCTAAGGGTGTAAAACCTATAAAGAAAACACAATCAACGATCCAGATTGTTTTAGATAAAGTCATCAGGTATCTCTTTTAATAATATTTAGAGATTTGTTTTCTACGTGGAAATTATAACATAATGTTTATGTAAATCGATTATTAAAAAAGTTTGAAATATATATACAAGGCAATATGAAGAAAATTAGCAGGTAATGAATTGAAATCTCATTTAAACTTAAAATAGAAGATATCATGTTTGAAAGTGTATTGGTTCATAAAAATATCCGAAACTTTTGAAATTTGAAATTAATAGTTTCCGAGATTTCAACATATAATATATTTGAAAAGCAATTTTGAATGGAAATAGAGCCTAAATTTAAGGTTTACATAAATAAGGAACCAATTTTGTAGTTGTAAGTTTGGAAAGAATTCAAGTATCATTTTCATTCAATTCCTACATTTAATTTCCTAATATAACGGATTGACTTCTTGTTTGATCAAGGTGACGTAAACAAATTGATCTAAGGGTGTAAAACCTATAAAGAAAACACAATCAACGATCCAGATTGTTTTAGATAATGTCATGAGTAATAATATTTAGAGATTTGTTTTCTACGTGGAAATTATAACATAATGTTTGTGTAAATCGATTATTAAAAAGGTTTGAAATATATATACAAGTCAATATAAAGAAAATTAGCAGGTAATCAATTGAAATCTCATTTAAACTTAAAATAGAAGATATCATGCTTGAAAGTGTATTGGTTAATAAAAATATCCGTAACTTTTGAAATTTGAAATTAATAGTTTCCGAAATTTCAACATATAATGTATTTGGAAAGCAATTTTGAATGGAAATAGAGACTAAATTTAAGGTTTACATTAATAAGGAACCAATTTTGTAGTTATAAGTTTAGAAAGAATTCAAGTATCATTTTCATTCAATTCCTACATTTAATTTCCTAATATAACGGATTGACTTCTTGTTTGATCAAGGTGACGTAAGCAAATTGATCTAAGGGTGTAAAACCTATAAAGAAAATACAATCAACGATCCAGATTGTTTTAGATGATGTTATAAAGTTTCTTTTTTAATAATATTTATATATATATATATATGTATAAATATACAGAGAGAGAGAGAGAGAGAGACGTTGGGAATGAGCGAGTGGGTTTGGAATTTTCATTTTATTTTTCATTTAAAAATAAGTTAAATAACTCAAAAGAATAATATATATATATATATATATATATATATATATATATATATATATATATAAAGGATAAAATAGTCACTATAATTTATTTCAAATCTTTCATGGACCAAAGCTAAAATAAATTTTTTATATGGGGCCGACGGTACAATCCCAAAATATTTTGGAAATAAACCACAAGGACCAAATTTGCAATTTGGTCTTAAAAGTTTAAAAAAAAAAATTCACATGATTTGTCAATAAAAAAAAGAATTGAAGGACCATTTTTTGTAATTTAAATATTATAGGAATAAAGGAAAAACGTGAGGGGCCATTTCTGTAACGATGCATCCGTAAATAACACCATCATTCGATTCAGGAGCACAATAGCAAATCCCATTCTGACAATCAAATATTCTCCTCCCCAATCACTCGCCACCTGCGTCAAATACATGCGCCTCACATTTTGGTTCTATTTCTACAAAGCTATACGAAGCTGTCATTTCAATTATCCTCTCGACGCAGAAGCAGAAGGCGTTAGCTAAATCGAGAGACTCTGAGCTTTTATTACGAATTCAAGAACACTGTGAGTATGTATTAAATCATTAATGCGTGTGTTATTTTTGTGTATTCTATTGAATACAAATTCCGAAAATTTTGCGAAAATGAATTCTGTGTTAGAGCATAGATACACAATCAACGATCCAGATTGTTTTAGGTGATGTCATAAGGTTTCTCTTTTAATAATATTTAGAGATTTGTTTTCTACGTGGAAATTTTGACATAATGTTTGTGTAAATCGATTATTAAAAAGGTTTGAAATATATATACAAGTCAATCTGATGAAAATTAGCAGGTAATCAATTGAAATCTCATTTGAACTTAAAATAAAAGATATCATGCTTGAAAGTGTATTGGTTCATAAAAATATCTGAAACTTTTGAAATTTGAAATTAATAGTTTCCAACATTTCAAAATATAATGTATTTGGAAAGCAATTTTGAATGGAAATAGAGCCTAAATTTAAGGTTTACGTTAATAAGGAACCAATTTTGTAGTTGTAAGTTTGGAAAGAATTCAAGTATCATTTTCATTCAATTCCTACATTTAATTTCCTAATATAACAGGTTGACTTCTTTTTTGATCAAGGTGACGTAAGAAAATTGATCTAAGGGTGTAAAACCTATAAAGAAAACACAATCAACGATCCAGATTGTTTTAGATAATGTCATCAGGTATCTCTTTTAATAATATTTAGAGATTTGTTTTCTACGTGGAAATTATAACATAATGTTTATGTAAATCGATTATTAAAAAAGTTTGAAATATATATACAAGGCAATATGAAGAAAATTAGCAGGTAATGAATTGAAATCTCATTTAAACTTAAAATAGAAGATATCATGTTTGAAAGTGTATTGGTTCATAAAAATATCCGAAACTTTTGAAATTTGAAATTAATAGTTTCCGAGATTTCAACATATAATATATTTGAAAAGCAATTTTGAATGGAAATAGAGCCTAAATTTAAGGTTTACATAAATAAGGAACCAATTTTGTAGTTGTAAGTTTGGAAAGAATTCAAGTATCATTTTCATTCAATTCCTACATTTAATTTCCTAATATAACGGATTGACTTCTTGTTTGATCAAGGTGACGTAAACAAATTGATCTAAGGGTGTAAAACCTATAAAGAAAACACAATCAACGATCCAGATTGTTTTAGATAATGTCATGAGTAATAATATTTAGAGATTTGTTTTCTACGTGGAAATTATAACATAATGTTTGTGTAAATCGATTATTAAAAAGGTTTGAAATATATATACAAGTCAATATAAAGAAAATTAGCAGGTAATCAATTGAAATCTCATTTAAACTTAAAATAGAAGATATCATGCTTGAAAGTGTATTGGTTAATAAAAATATCCGTAACTTTTGAAATTTGAAATTAATAGTTTCCGAAATTTCAACATATAATGTATTTGGAAAGCAATTTTGAATGGAAATAGAGACTAAATTTAAGGTTTACATTAATAAGGAACCAATTTTGTAGTTATAAGTTTAGAAAGAATTCAAGTATCATTTTCATTCAATTCCTACATTTAATTTCCTAATATAACGGATTGACTTCTTGTTTGATCAAGGTGACGTAAGCAAATTGATCTAAGGGTGTAAAACCTATAAAGAAAATACAATCAACGATCCAGATTGTTTTAGATGATGTTATAAAGTTTCTTTTTTAATAATATTTATATATATATATATATGTATAAATATACAGAGAGAGAGAGAGAGAGACGTTGGGAATGAGCGAGTGGGTTTGGAATTTTCATTTTATTTTTCATTTAAAAATAAGTTAAATAACTCAAAAGAATAATATATATATATATATATATATATATATATATATATATATATATATATATATAAAGGATAAAATAGTCACTATAATTTATTTCAAATCTTTCATGGACCAAAGCTAAAATAAATTTTTTATATGGGGCCGACGGTACAATCCCAAAATATTTTGGAAATAAACCACAAGGACCAAATTTGCAATTTGGTCTTAAAAGTTTAAAAAAAAAAATTCACATGATTTGTCAATAAAAAAAAGAATTGAAGGACCATTTTTTGTAATTTAAATATTATAGGAATAAAGGAAAAACGTGAGGGGCCATTTCTGTAACGATGCATCCGTAAATAACACCATCATTCGATTCAGGAGCACAATAGCAAATCCCATTCTGACAATCAAATATTCTCCTCCCCAATCACTCGCCACCTGCGTCAAATACATGCGCCTCACATTTTGGTTCTATTTCTACAAAGCTATACGAAGCTGTCATTTCAATTATCCTCTCGACGCAGAAGCAGAAGGCGTTAGCTAAATCGAGAGACTCTGAGCTTTTATTACGAATTCAAGAACACTGTGAGTATGTATTAAATCATTAATGCGTGTGTTATTTTTGTGTATTCTATTGAATACAAATTCCGAAAATTTTGCGAAAATGAATTCTGTGTTAGAGCATAGATACACAATCAACGATCCAGATTGTTTTAGGTGATGTCATAAGGTTTCTCTTTTAATAATATTTAGAGATTTGTTTTCTACGTGGAAATTTTGACATAATGTTTGTGTAAATCGATTATTAAAAAGGTTTGAAATATATATACAAGTCAATCTGATGAAAATTAGCAGGTAATCAATTGAAATCTCATTTGAACTTAAAATAAAAGATATCATGCTTGAAAGTGTATTGGTTCATAAAAATATCTGAAACTTTTGAAATTTGAAATTAATAGTTTCCAACATTTCAAAATATAATGTATTTGGAAAGCAATTTTGAATGGAAATAGAGCCTAAATTTAAGGTTTACGTTAATAAGGAACCAATTTTGTAGTTGTAAGTTTGGAAAGAATTCAAGTATCATTTTCATTCAATTCCTACATTTAATTTCTTAATATAACAGGTTGACTTCTTTTTTGATCAAGGTGACGTAAGAAAATTGATCTAAGGGTGTAAAACCTATAAAGAAAACACAATCAACGATCCAGATTGTTTTAGATAATGTCATCAGGTATCTCTTTTAATAATATTTAGAGATTTGTTTTCTACGTGGAAATTATAACATAATGTTTATGTAAATCGATTATTAAAAAAGTTTGAAATATATATACAAGGCAATATGAAGAAAATTAGCAGGTAATGAATTGAAATCTCATTTAAACTTAAAATAGAAGATATCATGTTTGAAAGTGTATTGGTTCATAAAAATATCCGAAACTTTTGAAATTTGAAATTAATAGTTTCCGAGATTTCAACATATAATATATTTGAAAAGCAATTTTGAATGGAAATAGAGCCTAAATTTAAGGTTTACATAAATAAGGAACCAATTTTGTAGTTGTAAGTTTGGAAAGAATTCAAGTATCATTTTCATTCAATTCCTACATTTAATTTCCTAATATAACGGATTGACTTCTTGTTTGATCAAGGTGACGTAAGCAAATTGATCTAAGGGTGTAAAACCTATAAAGAAAACACAATCAACAATCCAGATTGTTTTAGATAATGTCATGAGTAATAATATTTAGAGATTTGTTTTCTACGTGGAAATTATAACATAATGTTTGTGTAAATCGATTATTAAAAAGGTTTGAAATATATATACAAGTCAATATGAAGAAAATTAGCAGGTAATCAATTGAAATCTCATTTAAACTTAAAATAGAAGATATCATGCTTGAAAGTGTATTGGTTAATAAAAATATCCATAACTTTTGAAATTTGAAATTAATAGTTTCCGAAATTTCAACATATAATGTATTTGGAAAGCAATTTTGAATGGAAATAGAGACTAAATTTAAGGTTTACATTAATAAGGAACCAATTTTGTAGTTATAAGTTTAGAAAGAATTCAAGTATCATTTTCATTCAATTCCTACATTTAATTTCCTAATATAACGGATTGACTTCTTGTTTGATCAAGGTGACGTAAGCAAATTGATCTAAGGGTGTAAAACCTATAAAGAAAATACAATCAACGATCCAGATTATTTTAGATGATGTTATAAAGTTTCTTTTTTAATAATATTTAGATATATATATATATATATATATATATATATATATATATGTATATATATACAGAGAGAGAGAGAGAGAGAGAGAGAGACGTTGGGAATGAGCGAGTGGGTTTGGAATTTTCATTTTATTTTTCATTTAAAAATAAGTTAAATAACTCAAAAGAATAATATATATATATATATATATATATATATATATATATAAAGGATAAAATAGTCACTATAATTTATTTCAAATCTTTCATGGACCAAAGCTAAAATAAATTTTTTATATGGGGCCGACGGTACAATCCCAAAATATTTTTGAAATAAACCACAAGGACCAAATTTGCAATTTGGTCTTAAAAGTTTAAAAAAGAAAAATTCACATGATTTGTCAATAAAAAAAAGAATTGAAGGACCATTTTTTGTAATTTAAATATTATAGGAATAAAGGAAAAAACGTGAGGGGCCATTTCTGTAACGATGCATCCGTAAATAACACCATCATTCGATTCAGGAGCACAATAGCAAATCCCATTCTGACAATCAAATATTCTCCTCCCCAATCACTCGCCACCTGCGTCAAATACACGCGCCTCACATTTTGGTTCTATTTCTATAAAGCTATACGAAGCTGTCATTTCAATTATCCTCTCGACGCAGAAGCAGAAGGAGTTAGCTAAATCGAGAGACTCTGAGATTTTATTACGAATTCAAGAACACTGTGAGTATGTATTAAATCATTAATGCATGTGTTATTTTTGTGTATTCTATTGATTACAAATTCCGAACATTTTGCAAAAATGAATTCTGTGTAAGAGCATAGATACACAATCAACGATCCAGATTGTTTTAGGTGATGTCATAAGGTTTCTCTTTTAATAATATTTATAGATTTGTTTTCTACGTGGAAATTTTGACATAATGTTTGTGTAAATCGATTATTAAAAAGGTTCGAAATATATATACAAGTCAATCTGATGAAAATTAGCAGGTAATCAATTGAAATCTCATTTGAACTTAAAATAAAAGATATCATGCTTGAAAGTGTATTGGTTCATAAAAATATCTGAAACTTTTGAAATTTGAAATTAATAGTTTCCGACATTTCAAAATATAATGTATTTGGAAAGCAATTTTGAATGGAAATAGAGCCTAAATTTAAGGTTTACGTTAATAAGGAACCAATTTTGTAGTTGTAAGTTTGGAAAGAATTCAAGTATCATTTTCATTCAATTCCTACATTTAATTTCCTAATATAACGGGTTGACTTCTTTTTTGATCAAGGTGACGTAAGCAAATTGATCTAAGGGTGTAAAACCTATAAAGAAAACACAATCAACGATCCAGATTGTTTTAGATAATATCATAAGGTATCTCTTTTAATAATATTTAGAGATTTGTTTTCTACGTGGAAATTATAACATAATGTTTATGTAAATCGATTATTAAAAAAGTTTGAAATATATATACAAGTCAATATGAAGAAAATTAGCAGGTAATGAATTGAAATCTCATTTAAACTTAAAATAGAAGATATCATGCTTGAAAGTGTATTGGTTCATAAAAATATCCGAAACTTTTGAAATTTGAAATTAATAGTTTTCGAGATTTCAATATATAATATATTTGAAAAGCAATTTTGAATGGAAATAGAGCCTAAATTTAAGGTTTACATTAATAAGGAACCAATTTTGTAGTTGTAAGTTTGGAAAAAATTCAAGTATCATTTTCATTCAATTCCTACATTTAGTTTCCTAATATAACGGATTGACTTCTTGTTTGATCAAGGTGACGTAAGCAAATTGATCCAAGGGTGTAATACCTATAAAGAAAACACAATCAACGATCCATATTGTTTTAAATGATGTCATAAGGTTTCTTTTTTAATAATATTTATATATATATATATATATATATATATATATATATATATATATATATAGAGAGAGAGAGAGAGAGAGAGAGACGTTGGGAATGAGCGGGTGGGTTTGGAATTTTCATTTTATTTTTCATTTAAAAATAAGTTAAATAACTCAAAAGAATAATATATATATATATATATATATATATATATATATATATAATATATAAAGGATAAAATAGTCACTATAACTTATTTCAAATCTTTCAAGGACCAAAGCTAAAATAAATTTTGTATATGGGGCCGACGGTACAATCCCAAAATATTTTGGAGATAAACCACAAGCACCAAATTTGCAATTTGGTCTTAAAAGTTTAAAACAGAAAAATTCACATGATTTGTAAATAAAAAAAAGAATTGAAGGACCATTTTTTGTAATTTAAATATTATAGGAATAAAGGAAAAAACGTGAGGGGCCATTTCTGTAACGATGCCTCCGTAAATAACACCATCATTCGATTCAGGCGCACAATAGCAAACCCCATTCTGACAATCAAATATTCTCCTCCCCAATCACTCACCACCTGCGTCAAATACACGCGCCTCACATTCTGGTTCTATTTCTACAAAGCTCTACGAATTTGTTATTTCAATTATCCTCTCGACGCATCAGTTGAAGGCGTTAGCTAAATCGAGAGACTCTGAGCTTTTATTACGAATTCAAGAACACTGTGAGTATGTATTAAATCATTAATGCATGTGCTATGTCTGTGTATTCTGTTGATTATAAATTCCGAACATTTTGCAAAAATGAATTCTATGTTAGAGCCTAGATACACAATCAACGATCCAGATTGTTTTAGGTGATGTCATAAGGTTTCTCTTTTAATAATATTTAGAGATTTGTTTTCTACGTGGAAATTATTACATAATGTTTGGGTAAATCGATTATTAAAAAAGTTTGAAATATATATACAAGTCAATATGATGAAAATTAGCAGGTAATCAATTGAAATCTCATTTGAACATAAAATAAAAGATATCATGCTTGAAAGTGTATTGGTTCATAAAAATATTTGAAACTTTTGAAATTTGAAATTAATAGTTTCCGAGATTTCAACATAAAATGTATTTGGAAAGCAATTTTGAATGGAAATAGAGCCTAAATTTAAGGTTTACATTAATAAGGAACCAATTTTGTAGTTGTAAGTTTGGAAAGAATTCAAGTATCATTTTCATTCAATTCCTATATTTAATTTCCTAATATAACGGGTTGACTTCTTTTTTGATCAAGGTGACGTAAGCAAATTGATCTAAGGGTGTAAAACCTATAAAGAAAACACAATCAACGATCCAGATTGTTTTAGATAATGTCATAAGGTATCTCTTTTAATAATATTTAGAGATTTGTTTTCTACGTGGAAACTATAACATAATGTTTGTGTAAATCGATTATTAAAAAGGTTTGAAATTTATATACAAGTCAATATGAAGAAAATTAGCAGGTAATCAATTGAAATCTCATTTAAACTTAAAATAGAAGATATCATGCTTGAAAGTGTATTGGTTCATAAAAATATCTGAAACTTTTCAAATTTGAAATTAATAGTTTCCGACATTTCAAAATATAATGTATTTGGAAAGCAATTTTGAATGGAAATAGAGCCTAAATTTAAGGTTTACGTTAATAAGGAACCAATTTTGTAGTTGTAAGTTTGGAAAGAATTCAAGTATCATTTTCATTCAATTCCTACATTTAATTTCCTAATATAACGGGTTGACTTCTTTTTTGATCAAGGTGACGTAAGCAAATTGATCTAAGGGTGTAAAACCTATAAAGAAAACACAATCAACGATCCAGATTGTTTTAGATAATATCATAAGGTATCTCTTTTAATAATATTTAGAGATTTGTTTTCTACGTGGAAATTATAACATAATGTTTATGTAAATCGATTATTAAAAAAGTTTGAAATATATATACAAGTCAATATGAAGAAAATTAGCAGGTAATGAATTGAAATCTCATTTAAACTTAAAATAGAAGATATCATGCTTGAAAGTGTATTGGTTCATAAAAATATCCGAAACTTTTGAAATTTGAAATTAATAGTTTTCGAGATTTCAATATATAATATATTTGAAAAGCAATTTTGAATGGAAATAGAGCCTAAATTTAAGGTTTACATTAATAAGGAACCAATTTTGTAGTTGTAAGTTTGGAAAAAATTCAAGTATCATTTTCATTCAATTCCTACATTTAGTTTCCTAATATAACGGATTGACTTCTTGTTTGATCAAGGTGACGTAAGCAAATTGATCCAAGGGTGTAATACCTATAAAGAAAACACAATCAACGATCCATATTGTTTTAAATGATGTCATAAGGTTTCTTTTTTAATAATATTTATATATATATATATATATATATATATATATATATAGAGAGAGAGAGAGAGAGAGAGACGTTGGGAATGAGCGGGTGGGTTTGGAATTTTCATTTTATTTTTCATTTAAAAATAAGTTAAATAACTCAAAAGAATAATATATATATATATATATATATATATATATATATATAAAGGATAAAATAGTCACTATAACTTATTTCAAATCTTTCAAGGACCAAAGCTAAAATAAATTTTGTATATGGGGCCGACGGTACAATCCCAAAATATTTTGGAGATAAACCACAAGCACCAAATTTGCAATTTGGTCTTAAAAGTTTAAAACAGAAAAATTCACATGATTTGTAAATAAAAAAAAGAATTGAAGGACCATTTTTTGTAATTTAAATATTATAGGAATAAAGGAAAAAACGTGAGGGGCCATTTCTGTAACGATGCCTCCGTAAATAACACCATCATTCGATTCAGGCGCACAATAGCAAACCCCATTCTGACAATCAAATATTCTCCTCCCCAATCACTCACCACCTGCGTCAAATACACGCGCCTCACATTCTGGTTCTATTTCTACAAAGCTCTACGAATTTGTTATTTCAATTATCCTCTCGACGCATCAGTTGAAGGCGTTAGCTAAATCGATAGACTCTGAGCTTTTATTACGAATTCAAGAACACTGTGAGTATGTATTAAATCATTAATGCATGTGCTATGTCTGTGTATTCTGTTGATTATAAATTCCGAACATTTTGCAAAAATGAATTCTATGTTAGAGCCTAGATACACAATCAACGATCCAGATTGTTTTAGGTGATGTCATAAGGTTTCTCTTTTAATAATATTTAGAGATTTGTTTTCTACGTGGAAATTATTACATAATGTTTGGGTAAATCGATTATTAAAAAAGTTTGAAATATATATACAAGTCAATATGATGAAAATTAGCAGGTAATCAATTGAAATCTCATTTGAACATAAAATAAAAGATATCATGCTTGAAAGTGTATTGGTTCATAAAAATATTTGAAACTTTTGAAATTTGAAATTAATAGTTTCCGAGATTTCAACATAAAATGTATTTGGAAAGCAATTTTGAATGGAAATAGAGCCTAAATTTAAGGTTTACATTAATAAGGAACCAATTTTGTAGTTGTAAGTTTGGAAAGAATTCAAGTATCATTTTCATTCAATTCCTATATTTAATTTCCTAATATAACGGGTTGACTTCTTTTTTGATCAAGGTGACGTAAGCAAATTGATCTAAGGGTGTAAAACCTATAAAGAAAACACAATCAACGATCCAGATTGTTTTAGATAATGTCATAAGGTATCTCTTTTAATAATATTTAGAGATTTGTTTTCTACGTGGAAACTATAACATAATGTTTCTGTAAATCGATTATTAAAAAGGTTTGAAATTTATATACAAGTCAATATGAAGAAAATTAGCAGGTAATCAATTGAAATCTCATTTAAACTTAAAATAGAAGATATCATGCTTGAAAGTGTATTGGTTCATAAAAATATCTGAAACTTTTGAAATTTGAAATTAATAGTTTCCGAGATTTCAATATATAATATATTTGAAAAGCAATTTTGAATGGAAATAGAGCCTAAATTTAAGGTTTACATTAATAAGGAACCAATTTTGTAGTTGTAAGTTTGGAAAAAATTCAAGTATCATTTTCATTCAATTCCTACATTTAATTTCCTAATATAACGGATTGACTTCTTGTTTGATCAAGGTGACGTAAGCAAATTGATCCAAGGGTGTAAAACCTATAAAGAAAACACAATCAACGATCCATATTGTTTTAAATGATGTCATAAGGTTTCTTTTTTAATAATATTTATATATATATATATATATATATATATATATATATAGAGAGAGAGAGAGAGAGACACGTTGGGAATGAGCGAGTGGGTTTGGAATTTTCATTTTATTTTTCATTTAAAAATAAGTTAAATAACTCAAAAGAATAATATATATATATATATATATATATATATAAAGGATAAAATAGTCACTATAACTTATTTCAAATCTTTCAAGGACCAAAGCTAAAATAAATTTTTTATATGGGGCCGACGGTACAATCCCAAAATATTTTGAAGATAAACCACAAGGACCAAATTTGCAATTTGGTCTTAAAAGTTTAAAACAGAAAAATTCACATGATTTGTCAATAAAAAAACGAATTGAAGGACCATTTTTTGTAATTTAAATATTATAGGAATAAAGGAAAAAACGTGAGGGGCCATTTCTGTAACGATGCATCCGTAAATAACACCATCATTCGATTCAGGTGCACAATAGCAAACCCCATTCTGACAATCAAATATTCTCCTCTCCAATCACTCACCACCTGCGTCAAATACACGCGCCTCACATTCTGGTTCTATTTCTACAAAGCTCTACGAATTTGTTATTTCAATTATCCTCTCGACGCATAAGCTGAAGGCGTTAGCTAAATCGAGAGACTCTGAGCTTTTATTACGAATTCAAGAACACTGTGAGTATGTATTAAATCATTAATGCATGTGCTATGTTTGTGTATTCTATTGATTACAAATTCCGAACATTTTGCAAAAATGAATTCTGTGTTAGAGCCTAGATACACAATCAACGATCCAGATTGTTTTAGGTGATGTCATAAGGTTTCTCTTTTAATAATATTTAGAGATTTGTTTTCTACGTGGAAATTATTACATAATGTTTGTGTAAATCGATTATTAAAAAGGTTTGAAATATATATACAAGTCAATATGATGAAAATTAGCAGGTAATCAATTGAAATCTCATTTGAACATAAAATAAAAGATATCATGCTTGAAAGTGTATTGGTTCATAAAAATATTTGAAACTTTTGAAATTTGAAATTAATAGTTTCCGAGATTTCAACATAAAATGTATTTGGAAAGCAATTTTGAATGGAAATAGAGCCTAAATTTAAGGTTTACATTAATAAGGAACCAATTTTGTAGTTGTAAGTTTGGAAAGAATTCAAGTATCATTTTCATACAATTCCTACATTTAATTTCCTAATATTACGGATTGACTTCTTGTTTGATCAAGGTGACGTAAGCAAATTGATCTATGGGTGTAAAACCTATAAAGAAAACACAATCAACGATCCAAATTGTTTTAGATAATGTCATAAGGTATCTCTTTTAATAATATTTAGAGATTTGTTTCCTACGTGGAAGTTATAACATAATGTTTGTGTAAATCGATTATTAAAAAGGTTTGAAATATATATATACAAGTCAATATGAAGAAAATTAGCAGGTAATCAATTGAAATCTCATTTAAACTTAAAATAAAAGATATCATGCTTGAAAGTGTATTGGTTCATAAAAATATCCGAAACTTTTGAAAATTGAAATTAATAGTTTCCGATATTTCAACATATAATGTATTTGGAAAGCAATTTTGAATGGAAATAGAGCTTAAATTTAAGGTTTACAGGAATAAGGAACCAATTTTGTAGTTGTAAGTTTGGAATGAATTCAATTATCATTTTCATTCAATTCCTACATTTAATTTCCTAATATAACGGATTGACTTTTTGTTTGATCAATGTGACGTATACAAATTGATATAAGGGTGTAAAACCTATAAAGAAAACAGAATCTGCGATCCAGATTGTTTTAGATGATGTCATAAGGTAAGGTTTCTTTTTTAATAATATTTATATATATATATATATATATATATATACAGAGAGAGAGAGAGAGAGAGAGAGAGAGAGACACGTTGGGAATGAGCGAGTGGGTTTGGAATTTTCATTTTATTTTTCATTTAAAAATAAGTTAAATAACTCAAAAGAATAATATATATATATATATATATATATATATATATATATATATATAAAGGATAAAATAGTCACTATAACTTATTTCAAATCTTTCAAGGACCAAAGCTAAAATAAATTTTTTATATGGGGCCGACGGTACAATCCCAAAATATTTTGAAGATAAACCACAAGTACCAAATTTGCAATTTGGTCTTAAAAGTTTAAAACAGAAAAATTCACATGATTTGTCAATAAAAAAACGAATTGAAGGACCATTTTTTGTAATTTAAATATTATAGGAATAAAGGAAAAAACGTGAGGGGCCATTTCTGTAACGATGCATCCGTAAATAACACCATCATTCGATTCAGGTGCACAATAGCAAACCCCATTCTGACAATCAAATATTCTCCTCTCCAATCACTCACCACCTGCGTCAAATACACGCGCCTCACATTCTGGTTCTATTTCTACAAAGCTCTACGAATTTGTTATTTCAATTATCCTCTCGACGCATAAGCTGAAGGCGTTAGCTAAATCGAGAGACTCTGAGCTTTTATTACGAATTCAAGAACACTGTGAGTATGTATTAAATCATTAATGCATGTGCTATGTTTGTGTATTCTATTGATTACAAATTCCGAACATTTTGCAAAAATGAATTCTGTGTTAGAGCCTAGATACACAATCAACGATCCAGATTGTTTTAGGTGATGTCATAAGGTTTCTCTTTTAATAATATTTAGAGATTTGTTTTCTACGTGGAAATTATTACATAATGTTTGTGTAAATCGATTATTAAAAAGGTTTGAAATATATATACAAGTCAATATGATGAAAATTAGCAGGTAATCAATTGAAATCTCATTTGAACATAAAATAAAAGATATCATGCTTGAAAGTGTATTGGTTCATAAAAATATTTGAAACTTTTGAAATTTGAAATTAATAGTTTCCGAGATTTCAACATAAAATGTATTTGGAAAGCAATTTTGAATGGAAATAGAGCCTAAATTTAAGGTTTACATTAATAAGGAACCAATTTTGTAGTTGTAAGTTTGGAAAGAATTCAAGTATCATTTTCATACAATTCCTACATTTAATTTCCTAATATTACGGATTGACTTCTTGTTTGATCAAGGTGACGTAAGCAAATTGATCTATGGGTGTAAAACCTATAAAGAAAACACAATCAACGATCCAAATTGTTTTAGATAATGTCATAAGGTATCTCTTTTAATAATATTTAGAGATTTGTTTCCTACGTGGAAGTTATAACATAATGTTTGTGTAAATCGATTATTAAAAAGGTTTGAAATATATATATACAAGTCAATATGAAGAAAATTAGCAGGTAATCAATTGAAATCTCATTTAAACTTAAAATAGAAGATATCATGCTTGAAAGTGTATTGGTTCATAAAAATATCCGAAACTTTTGAAAATTGAAATTAATAGTTTCCGATATTTCAACATATAATGTATTTGGAAAGCAATTTTGAATGGAAATAGAGCTTAAATTTAAGGTTTACAGGAGTAAGGAACCAATTTTGTAGTTGTAAGTTTGGAATGAATTCAATTATCATTTTCATTCAATTCCTACATTTAATTTCCTAATATAACGGATTGACTTTTTGTTTGATCAAGGTGACGTATACAAATTGATATAAGGGTGTAAAACCTATAAAGAAAACAGAATCTGCGATCCAGATTGTTTTAGATGATGTCATAAGGTAAGGTTTCTTTTTTAATAATATTTATATATATATATATATATATATATATATATATATATACAGAGAGAGAGAGAGAGAGAGACACGTTGGGAATGAGCGAGTGGGTTTGGAATTTTCATTTTATTTTTCATTTAAAAATAAGTTAAATAACTCAAAAGAATAATATATATATATATATATATATATATATATATATATATATATATATATATATATATATATATATATATAAAGGATAAAATAGTCACTATAACTTATTTCAAATCTTTCAAGGACCAAAGCTAAAATAAATTTTTTATATGGGGCCGACGGTACAATCCCAAAATATTTTGAAGATAAACCACAAGTACCAAATTTGCAATTTGGTCTTAAAAGTTTAAAATAGAAAAATTCACATGATTTGTCAATAAAAAAACGAATTGAAGGACCATTTTTTGTAATTTAAATATTATAGGAATAAAGGAAAAAACGTGAGGGGCCATTTCTGTAACGATGCATCCGTAAATAACACCATCATTCGATTCAGGTGCACAATAGCAAACCCCATTCTGACAATCAAATATTCTCCTCTCCAATCACTCACCACCTGCGTCAAATACACGCGCCTCACATTCTGGTTCTATTTCTACAAAGCTCTACGAATTTGTTATTTCAATTATCCTCTCGACGCATAAGCTGAAGGCGTTAGCTAAATCGAGAGACTCTGAGCTTTTATTACGAATTCAAGAACACTGTGAGTATGTATTAAATCATTAATGCATGTGCTATGTTTGTGTATTCTATTGATTACAAATTCCGAACATTTTGCAAAAATGAATTCTGTGTTAGAGCCTAGATACACAATCAACGATCCAGATTGTTTTAGGTGATGTCATAAGGTTTCTCTTTTAATAATATTTAGAGATTTGTTTTCTACGTGGAAATTATTACATAATGTTTGTGTAAATCGATTATTAAAAAGGTTTGAAATATATATACAAGTCAATATGATGAAAATTAGCAGGTAATCAATTGAAATCTCATTTGAACATAAAATAAAAGATATCATGCTTGAAAGTGTATTGGTTCATAAAAATATTTGAAACTTTTGAAATTTGAAATTAATAGTTTCCGAGATTTCAACATAAAATGTATTTGGAAAGCAATTTTGAATGGAAATAGAGCCTAAATTTAAGGTTTACATTAATAAGGAACCAATTTTGTAGTTGTAAGTTTGGAAAGAATTCAAGTATCATTTTCATACAATTCCTACATTTAATTTCCTAATATTACGGATTGACTTCTTGTTTGATCAAGGTGACGTAAGCAAATTGATCTATGGGTGTAAAACCTATAAAGAAAACACAATCAACGATCCAAATTGTTTTAGATAATGTCATAAGGTATCTCTTTTAATAATATTTAGAGATTTGTTTCCTACGTGGAAGTTATAACATAATGTTTGTGTAAATCGATTATTAAAAAGGTTTGAAATATATATATACAAGTCAATATGAAGAAAATTAGCAGGTAATCAATTGAAATCTCATTTAAACTTAAAATAGAAGATATCATGCTTGAAAGTGTATTGGTTCATAAAAATATCCGAAACTTTTGAAAATTGAAATTAATAGTTTCCGATATTTCAACATATAATGTATTTGGAAGGCAATTTTGAATGGAAATAGAGCTTAAATTTAAGGTTTACAGGAATAAGGAACCAATTTTGTAGTTGTAAGTTTGGAATGAATTCAATTATCATTTTCATTCAATTCCTACATTTAATTTCCTAATATAACGGATTGACTTTTTGTTTGATCAAGGTGACGTATACAAATTGATATAAGGGTGTAAAACCTATAAAGAAAACAGAATCTGCGATCCAGATTGTTTTAGATGATGTCATAAGGTAAGGTTTCTTTTTTAATAATATTTATATATATATATATATATACAGAGAGAGAGAGAGAGAGAGAGAGAGACACGTTGGGAATGAGCGAGTGGGTTTGGAATTTTCATTTTATTTTTCATTTAAAAATAAGTTAAATAACTCAAAAGAATAATATATATATATATATATATATATATATATATATATAAAGGATAAAATAGTCACTATAACTTATTTCAAATCTTTCAAAGACCAAAGCTAAAATAAATTTTTTATATGGGGTCGACGGTACAATCCCAAAATATTATAGAGATAAACCACAAGGACCAAATTTGCAATTTGGTCTTAAAAGTTTAAAAAAGAAAATTTCACATGATTTGTCAATAAAAAAAAGAATTGAAGGACCATTTTTTAATTTAAATATTATAGGAATAAAGGATAAAACGTGAGGGGCCATTTCTGTAACGATGCGTCCGTAAATAACACCATGATTCGATTCAGGCGCACAATAGCAAATCCCATTCTGACAATCAAATATTCTACGCCTCAATCACACACCACCTTCGTCAAATACACGCGCCTCACATTCTGGTTCTATTTCAACAAAGCTCTACGAAGCTGTCATTTCAATTATCCTCTCGACGCATATGCAGAAGGCGTTAGCTAAATCGAGAGACTCTGAGCTTTTATTACGAATTCAAGAACACTATGAGTATGTATTAAATCATTAATGCATGTGCTATGTTTGTGTATTCTATTGATTACAAATTCCGAACATTTTGCAAAAATGAATTCTGTGTTAGAGCATAGATACACAATCAACGATCCAGATTGTTTTAGATGATGTCATAAGGTTTCTCTTTTAATAATATTTAGAGATTTGTTTTCTACGTGGAAATTATGACATAATGTTTGTGTAAATCGATTATTAAAAAGGTTTGAAATATATATACAAGTCAATCTGATGAAAATTAGCAGGTAATCAATTGAAATCTCATTTGAAATTAAAATAAAAGATATCATGCTTGAAAGTGTATTGGTTCATAAAAATATCCGAAACTTTTGAAATTTGAAATTAATAGTTTCCGACATTTCAAAATATAATGTATTTGGAAAGTAATTTTGAATGGAAATAGAGCCTAAATTTAAGGTTTACATTAATAAGGAACCAATTTTGTAGTTGTAAGTTTGGAAAGAATTCAAGTATCATTTTCATTCAATTCCTACATTTAATTTCCTAATATAACAGGTTGACTTCTTTTTTGATCAAGGTGACGTAAACAAATTGATCTAAGGGTGTAAAACCTATAAAGAAAACACAATCAACGATCCATATTGTTTTAAATGATGTCATAAGGTTTCTTTTTTAATAATATTTATATTTATATATATATATATATATATATATATATATATATATATATATATATATATATAGAGAGAGAGAGAGACACGTTGGGAATGAGCGAGTGGGTTTGGAATTTTCATTTTATTTTTCATTTAAAAATAAGTTAAATAACTCAAAAGAATAATATATATATATATATATATATATATATATATATATATATATATATATATAAAGGATAAAATAGTCACTATAACTTATTTCAAATCTTTGAAGGACCAAAGCTAAAATAAATTTTGTATATGGGGACGACGGTACAATCCCAAAATATTTTGGAGATAAACCACAAGCACCAAATTTGCAATTTGGTCTTAAAAGTTTAAAACAGAAAATTTCACATTATTTGTAAATAAAAAAAAGAATTGAAGGACCATTTTTACTAATTTAAATATTATAGGAATAAAGGAAAAAACGTGAGGGGCCATTTCTGTAACGATGCCTCCGTAAATAACACCATCATTCGATTCAGGCGCACAATAGCAAACCCCATTCTGACAATCAAATATTCTCCTCCCCAATCACTCACCACCTGCGTCAAATACACGCGCCTCACATTCTGGTTCTATTTCTACAAAGCTCTACGAATTTGTTATTTCAATTATCCTCTCGACGCATCAGCTGAAGGCGTTAGCTAAATCGAGAGACTCTGAGCTTTTATTACGAATTCAAGAACACTGTGAGTATGTATTAAATCATTAATGCATGTGCTATGTTTGTGTATTCTATTGATTACAAATTCCGAACATTTTGCAAAAATGAATTCTGTGTTAGAGCCTAGATACACAATCAACGATCCAGATTGTTTTAGGTGATGTCATAAGGTTTCTCTTTTAATAATATTTAGAGATTTGTTTTCTACGTGGAAATTATTACATAATGTTTGTGTAAATCGATTATTAAAAAGGTTTGAAATATATATACAAGTCAATATGATGAAAATTAGCAGGTAATCAATTGAAATCTCATTTGAACATAAAATAAAAGATATCATGCTTGAAAGTGTATTGGTTCATAAAAATATTTGAAACTTTTGAAATTTGAAATTAATAGTTTCTGAGATTTCAACATAAAATGTATTTGGAAAGCAATTTTGAATGGAAATAGAGCCTAAATTTAAGGTTTACATTAACAAGGAACCAATTTTGTAGTTGTAAGTTTGGAAAGTATTCAAGTATCATTTTCATTCAATTCCTACATTTAATTTCCTAATATAACGGATTGACTTCTTGTTTGATCAAGGTGACGTAAGCAAATTGATCTATGGGTGTAAAACCTATAAAGAAAACACAATCAACGATCCAAATTGTTTTAGATAATGTCATAAGGTATCTCTTTTAATAATATTTAGAGATTTGTTTCCTACGTGGAAGTTATAACATAATGTTTGTGTAAATCGATTATTAAAAAGGTTTGAAATATATATATACAAGTCAATATGAAGAAAATTAGCAGGTAATCAATTGAAATCTCATTTAAACTTAAAATAGAAGATATCATGCTTGAAAGTGTATTGGTTCATAAAAATATCCGAAACTTTTGAAAATTGAAATTAATAGTTTCCGATATTTCAACATATAATGTATTTGGAAAGCAATTTTGAATGGAAATAGAGCTTAAATTTAAGGTTTACAGGAATAAGGAACCAATTTTGTAGTTGTAAGTTTGGAATGAATTCAATTATCATTTTCATTCAATTCCTACATTTAATTTCCTAATATAACGGATTGACTTTTTGTTTGATCAAGGTGACGTATACAAATTGATATAAGGGTGTAAAACCTATAAAGAAAACAGAATCTGCGATCCAGATTGTTTTAGATGATGTCATAAGGTAAGGTTTCTTTTTTAATAATATTTATATATATATATATATATATATATATATATATATATACAGAGAGAGAGAGAGAGAGACACGTTGGGAATGAGCGAGTGGGTTTGGAATTTTCATTTTATTTTTCATTTAAAAATAAGTTAAATAACTCAAAAGAATAATATATATATATATATATATATATATAAAGGATAAAATAGTCACTATAACTTATTTCAAATCTTTCAAGGACCAAAGCTAAAATAAATTTTTTATATGGGGTCGACGGTACAATCCCAAAATATTTTAGAGATAAACCACAAGGACCAAATTTGCAATTTGGTCTTAAAAGTTTAAAACAGAAAATTTCACATTATTTGTAAATAAAAAAAAGAATTGAAGGACCATTTTTACTAATTTAAATATTATAGGAATAAAGGAAAAAACGTGAGGGGCCATTTCTGTAACGATGCCTCCGTAAATAACACCATCATTCGATTCAGGCGCACAATAGCAAACCCCATTCTGACAATCAAATATTCTCCTCCCCAATCACTCACCACCTGCGTCAAATACACGCGCCTCACATTCTGGTTCTATTTCTACAAAGCTCTACGAATTTGTTATTTCAATTATCCTCTCGACGCATCAGCTGAAGGCGTTAGCTAAATCGAGAGACTCTAAGCTTTTATTACGAATTCAAGAACACTGTGAGTATGTATTAAATCATTAATGCATGTGCTATGTCTGTGTATTCTATTGATTACAAATTCCGAACATTTTGCAAAAATGAATTCTATGTTAGAGCCTAGATACACAATCAACGATCCAGATTGTTTTAGGTGATGTCATAAGGTTTCTCTTTTAATAATATTTAGAGATTTGTTTTCTACGTGGAAATTATTACATAATGTTTGTGTAAATCGATTATTAAAAAGGTTTGAAATATATATACAAGTCAATCTGATGAAAATTAGCAGGTAATCAATTGAAATCTCATTTGAAATTAAAATAAAAGATATAATGCTTGAAAGTGTATTGGTTCATAAAAATATCTGAAACTTTTGAAATTTGAAATTAATAGTTTCCGACATTTCAAAATATAATGTATTTGGAAAGTAATTTTGAATGGAAATAGAGCCTAAATTTAAGGTTTACATTAATAAGGAACCAATTTTGTAGTTGTAAGTTTGGAAAGAATTCAAGTATCATTTTCATTCAATTCCTACATTTAATTTCCTAATATAACAGGTTGACTTCTTTTTTGATCAAGGTGACGTAAACAAATTGATCTAAGGGTGTAAAACCTATAAAGAAAACACAATCAACGATCCATATTGTTTTAAATGATGTCATAAGGTTTCTTTTTTAATAATATTTATATTTATATATATATATATATATATATATATATATATATATATATAGAGAGAGAGAGAGAGAGAGAGAGAGAGACACGTTGGGAATGAGCGAGTGGGTTTGGAATTTTCATTTTATTTTTCTTTTAAAAATAAGTTAAATAACTCAAAAGAATAATATATATATATATATATATATATATATATATATATATATATATATATATATATATATATATATAAAGGATAAAATAGTCACTATAACTTATTTCAAATCTTTGAAGGACCAAAGCTAAAATAAATTTTGTATATGGGGCCGACGGTACAATCCCAAAATATTTTGGAGATAAACCACAAGCACCAAATTTGCAATTTGGTCTTAAAAGTTTAAAACAGAAAATTTCACATTATTTGTAAATAAAAAAAAGAATTGAAGGACCATTTTTACTAATTTAAATATTATAGGAATAAAGGAAAAAACGTGAGGGGCCATTTCTGTAACGATGCCTCCGTAAATAACACCATCATTCGATTCAGGCGCACAATAGCAAACCCCATTCTGACAATCAAATATTCTCCTCCCCAATCACTCACCACCTGCGTCAAATACACGCGCCTCACATTCTGGTTCTATTTCTACAAAGCTCTACGAATTTGTTATTTCAATTATCCTCTCGACGCATCAGCTGAAGGCGTTAGCTAAATCGAGAGACTCTAAGCTTTTATTACGAATTCAAGAACACTGTGAGTATGTATTAAATCATTAATGCATGTGCTATGTCTGTGTATTCTATTGATTACAAATTCCGAACATTTTGCAAAAATGAATTCTATGTTAGAGCCTAGATACACAATCAACGATCCAGATTGTTTTAGGTGATGTCATAAGGTTTCTCTTTTAATAATATTTAGAGATTTGTTTTCTACGTGGAAATTATTACATAATGTTTGGGTAAATCGATTATTAAAAAAGTTTGAAATATATATACAAGTCAATATGATGAAAATTAGCAGGTAATCAATTGAAATCTCATTTGAACATAAAATAAAAGATATCATGCTTGAAAGTGTATTGGTTCATAAAAATATTTGAAACTTTTGAAATTTGAAATTAATAGTTTCCGAGATTTAAACATAAAATGTATTTGGAAAGCAATTTTGAATGGAAATAGAGCCTAAATTTAAGGTTTACATTAATAAGGAACCAATTTTGTAGTTGTAAGTTTGGAAAGAATTCAAGTATCATTTTCATTCAATTCCTACATTTAATTTCCTAATATAACGGGTTGACTTCTTTTTTGATCAAGGTGACGTAAGCAAATTGATCTAAGGGTGTAAAACCTATAAAGAAAACACAATCAACGATCCAGATTGTTTTAGATAATGTCATAAGGTATCTCTTTTAATAATATTTAGAGATTTGTTTTCTACGTGGAAACTATAACATAATGTTTGTGTAAATCGATTATTAAAAAGGTTTGAAATATATATACAAGTCAATATGAAGAAAATTAGCAGGTAATCAATTGAAATCTCATTTAAACTTAAAATAGAAGATATCATGCTTGAAAGTGTATTGGTTCATAAAAATATCTGAAACTTTTGAAATTTGAAATTAATAGTTTCCGAGATTTCAATATATAATATATTTGAAAAGCAATTTTGAATGGAAATAGAGCCTAAATTTAAGGTTTACATTAATAAGGAACCAATTTTGTAGTTGTAAGTTTGGAAAAAATTCAAGTATCATTTTCATTCAATTCCTACATTTAATTTCCTAATATAACGGATTGACTTCTTGTTTGATCAAGGTGACGTAAGCAAATTGATCCAAGGGTGTAAAACCTATAAAGAAAACACAATCAACGATCCATATTGTTTTAAATGATGTCATAAGGTTTCTTTTTTAATAATATTTATATATATATATATATATATAGAGAGAGAGAGAGAGAGACACGTTGGGAATGAGCGAGTGGGTTTGGAATTTTCATTTTATTTTTCATTTAAAAATAAGTTAAATAACTCAAAAGAATAATATATATATATATATATATATATATATATATATAAAGGATAAAATAGTCACTATAACTTATTTCAAATCTTTCAAGGACCAAAGCTAAAATAAATTTTTTATATGGGGCCGACGGTACAATCCCAAAATATTTTGAAGATAAACCACAAGGACCAAATTTGCAATTTGGTCTTAAAAGTTTAAAACAGAAAAATTCACATGATTTGTCAATAAAAAAACGAATTGAAGGACCATTTTTTGTAATTTAAATATTATAGGAATAAAGGAAAAAACGTGAGGGGCCATTTCTGTAACGATGCATCCGTAAATAACACCATCATTCGATTCAGGTGCACAATAGCAAACCCCATTCTGATAATCAAATATTCTCCTCTCCAATCACTCACCACCTGCGTCAAATACACGCGCCTCACATTCTGGTTCTATTTCTACAAAGCTCTACGAATTTGTTATTTCAATTATCCTCTCGACGCATAAGCTGAAGGCGTTAGCTAAATCGAGAGACTCTGAGCTTTAATTACGAATTCAAGAACACTGTGAGTATGTATTAAATCATTAATGCATGTGCTATGTTTGTGTATTCTATTGATTACAAATTCCGAACATTTTGCAAAAATGAATTCTGTGTTAGAGCCTAGATACACAATCAACGATCCAGATTGTTTTAGGTGATGTCATAAGGTTTCTCTTTTAATAATATTTAGAGATTTGTTTTCTACGTGGAAATTATTACATAATGTTTGTGTAAATCGATTATTAAAAAGGTTTGAAATATATATACAAGTCAATATGATGAAAATTAGCAGGTAATCAATTGAAATCTCATTTGAACATAAAATAAAAGATATCATGCTTGAAAGTGTATTGGTACATAAAAATATTTGAAACTTTTGAAATTTGAAATTAATAGTTTCCGAGATTTCAACATAAAATGTATTTGGAAAGCAATTTTGAATGGAAATAGAGCCTAAATTTAAGGTTTACATTAATAAGGAACCAATTTTGTAGTTGTAAGTTTGGAAAGAATTCAAGTATCATTTTCATTCAATTCCTACATTTAATTTCCTAATATAACGGATTGACTTCTTGTTTGATCAAGGTGACGTAAGCAAATTGATCTATGGGTGTAAAACCTATAAAGAAAACACAATCAACGATCCAAATTGTTTTAGATAATGTCATAAGGTATCTCTTTTAATAATATTTAGAGATTTGTTTTCTACGTGGAAGTTATAACATAATGTTTGTGTAAATCGATTATTAAAAAGGTTTGAAATATATATATACAAGTCAATATGAAGAAAATTAGCAGGTAATCAATTGAAATCTCATTTAAACTTAAAATAGAAGATATCATGCTTGAAAGTGTATTGGTTCATAAAAATATCCGAAACTTTTGAAAATTGAAATTAATAGTTTCCGATATTTCAACATATAATGTATTTGGAAAGCAATTTTGAATGGAAATAGAGCTTAAATTTAAGGTTTACAGGAATAAGGAACCAATTTTGTAGTTGTAAGTTTGGAATGAATTCAATTATCATTTTCATTCAATTCCTACATTTAATTTCCTAATATATCGGATTGACTTTTTGTTTGATCAAGGTGACGTATACAAATTGATATAAGGGTGTAAAACCTATAAAGAAAACAGAATCTGCGATCCAGATTGTTTTAGATGATGTCATAAGGTAAGGTTTCTTTTTTAATAATATTTATATATATATATATATATATATATATATATATATATATATATATACAGAGAGAGAGAGAGAGAGAGAGAGAGAGACACGTTGGGAATGAGCGAGTGGGTTTGGAATTTTCATTTTATTTTTCATTTAAAAGTAAGTTAAATAACTCAAAAGAATAATATATATATATATATATATATATATATATATATATATATATATAAAGGATAAAATAGTCAGTATAACTTATTGCAAATCTTTCAAGTACCAAAGCTAAAATAAATTTTTTATATGGGGTCGACGGTACAATCCCAAAATATTTTAGAGATAAACCACAAGGACCAAATTTGCAATTTGGTCTGAAAAGTTTAAAAAAGAAAATTTCACATGATTTGTCAATAAAAAAAAGAATTGAAGGACCATTTTTTAATTTAAATATTATAGGAATAAAGGATAAAACGTGAGGGGCCATTTCTGTAACGATGCGTCCGTAAATAATACCATGATTCGATTCAGGCGCACAATAGCAAATCCCATTCTGACAATCAAATATTCTACGCCTCAATCACACACCACCTTCGTCAAATACACGCGCCTCACATTCTGGTTCTATTTCAACAAAGCTCTACGAAGCTGTCATTTCACTTATCCTCTCGACGCATATGCAGAAGGCGTTAGCTAAATCGAGAGACTCTGAGCTTTTATTACGAATTCAAGAACACTATGAGTATGTATTAAATCATTAATACATGTGCTATGTTTGTGTATTCTATTGATTACAAATTCCGAACATTTTGCAAAAATGAATTCTGTGTTAGAGCATAGATACACAATCAACGATCCAGATTGTTTTAGATGATGTCATAAGGTTTCTCTTTTAATAATATTTAGAGATTTGTTTTCTACGTGGAAATTATGACATAATGTTTGTGTAAATCGATTATTAAAAAGGTTTGAAATATATATACAAGTCAATCTGATGAAAATTAGCAGGTAATCAATTGAAATCTCATTTGAAATTAAAATAAAAGATATCATGCTTGAAAGTGTATTGGTTCATAAAAATATCTGAAACTTTTGAAATTTGAAATTAATAGTTTCCGACATTTCAAAATATAATGTATTTGGAAAGTAATTTTGAATGGAAATAGAGCCTAAATTTAAGGTTTACATTAATAAGGAACCAATTTTGTAGTTGTAAGTTTGGAAAGAATTCAAGTATCATTTTCATTCAATTCCTACATTTAATTTCCTAATATAACAGGTTGACTTCTTTTTTGATCAAGGTGACGTAAACAAATTGATCTAAGGGTGTAAAACCTATAAAGAAAACACAATCAACGATCCATATTGTTTTAAATGATGTCATAAGGTTTCTTTTTTAATAATATTTATATTTATATATATATATATATATATATATATATATATATATAGAGAGAGAGAGAGAGAGAGAGAGAGAGACACGTTGGGAATGAGCGAGTGGGTTTGGAATTTTCATTTTATTTTTCATTTAAAAATAAGTTAAATAACTCAAAAGAATAATATATATATATATATATATATATATATATATATATATATATATATATATATAAAGGATAAAATAGTCACTATAACTTATTTCAAATCTTTGAAGGACCAAAGCTAAAATAAATTTTGTATATGGGGCCGACGGTACAATCCCAAAATATTTTGGAGATAAACCACAAGCACCAAATTTGCAATTTGGTCTTAAAAGTTTTAAACAGAAAATTTCACATTATTTGTAAATAAAAAAAAAAAAGAATTGAAGGACCATTTTTACTAATTTAAATATTATAGGAATAAAGGAAAAAACGTGAGGGGCCATTTCTGTAACGATGCCTCCGTAAATAACACCATCATTCGATTCAGGCGCACAATAGCAAACCCCATTATGACAATCAAATATTCTCCTCCCCAATCACTCACCACCTGCGTCAAATACACGCGCCTCACATTCTGGTTCTATTTCTACAAAGCTCTACGAATTTGTTATTTCAATTATCCTCTCGACGCATCAGCTGAAGGCGTTAGCTAAATCGAGAGACTCTGAGCTTTTATTACGAATTCAAGAACACTGTGAGTATGTATTAAATCATTAATGCATGTGCTATGTCTGTGTATTCTATTGATTACAAATTCCGAATATTTTGCAAAAATGAATTCTATGTTAGAGCCTAGATACACAATCAACGATCCAGATTGTTTTAGGTGATGTCATAAGGTTTCTCTTTTAATAATATTTAGAGATTTGTTTTCTACGTGGAAATTATTACATAATGTTTGGGTAAATCGATTATTAAAAAAGTTTGAAATATATATACAAGTCAATATGATGAAAATTAGCAGATAATCAATTGAAATCTCATTTGAACATAAAATAAAAGATATCATGCTTGAAAGTGTATTGGTTCATAAAAATATTTGAAACTTTTGAAATTTGAAATTAATAGTTTCCGAGATTTCAACATAAAATGTATTTGGAAAGCAATTTTGAATGGAAATAGAGCCTAAATTTAAGGTTTACATTAATAAGGAACCAATTTTGTAGTTGTAAGTTTGGAAAGAATTCAAGTATCATTTTCATTCAATTCCTACATTTAATTTCCTAATATAACGGGTTGACTTCTTTTTTGATCAAGGTGACGTAAGCAAATTGATCTAAGGGTGTAAAACCGATAAAGAAAACACAATCAACGATCCAGATTGTTTTAGATAATTTCATAAGGTATCTCTTTTAATAATATTTAGAGATTTGTTTTCTACATGGAAATTATAACATAATGTTTGTGTAAATCGATTATTAAAAAGGTTTGAAATATATATACAAGTCAATATGAAGAAAATTAGCAGGTAATCAATTGAAATCTCATTTAAACTTAAAATAGAAGATATCATGCTTGAAAGTGTATTGGTTCATAAAAATATCCGAAATTTTTGAAATTTGAAATTAATAGTTTCCGAGATTTCAATAAATAATATATTTGAAAAGCAATTTTGAATGAAAATAGAGCCTAAATTTAAGGTTTACATTAATAAGGAACCAATTTTGTAGTTGTAAGTTTGGAAAAAATTCAAGTATCATTTTCATTCAATTCCTATATTTAATTTCCTAATATAACGGATTGACTTCTTGTTTGATCAAGGTGACGTAAGCAAATTGATCAAAGGGTGTAAAATCTATAAAGAAAACACAATCAACGATCCATATTGTTTTAAATGATGTCATAAGGTTTCTTTTTTAATAATATTTATATATATATATATATATATATATATATATATATAGAGAGAGAGAGAGAGAGAGAAAGAGAGAGACATGTTGGGAATGAGCGAGTGGGTTTGGAATTTTCATTTTATTTTTCATTTAAAAATAAGTTAAATAACTCAAAAGAATAATATATATATATATATATATATATATATAAAGGATAAAATAGTCACTATAACTTATTTCAAATCTTTCAAGGACCAAAGCTAAAATAAATTTTTTATATGGGGCCGACGGTACAATCCCAAAATATTTTGAAGATAAACCACAAGGACCAAATTTGCAATTTGGTCTTAAAAGTTTAAAACAGAAAAATTCACATGATTTGTCAATAAAAAAACGAATTGAAGGACCATTTTTTGTAATTTAAATATTATAGGAATAAAGGAAAAACGTGAGGGGCCATTTCTGTAACGATGCATCCGTAAATAACACCATCATTCGATTCAGGTGCACAATAACAAACCCCATTCTGACAATCAAATATTCTCCTCTCCAATCACTCACCACCTGCGTCAAATACACGCGCCTCACATTCTGGTTCTATTTCTACAAAGCTCTACGAATTTGTTATTTCAATTATCCTCTCGACGCATAAGCTGAAGGCGTTAGCTAAATCGAGAGACTCTGAGCTTTTATTACGAATTCAAGAACACTGTGAGTATGTATTAAATCATTAATGCATGTGCTATGTTTGTGTATTCTATTGATTACAAATTCCGAACATTTTGCAAAAATGAATTCTGTGTTAGAGCCTAGATACACAATCAACGATCCAGATTGTTTTAGGTGATGTCATAAGGTTTCTCTTTTAATAATATTTAGAGATTTGTTTTCTACGTGGAAATTATTACATAATGTTTGTGTAAATCGATTATTAAAAAGGTTTGAAATATATATACAAGTCAATATGATGAAAATTAGCAGGTAATCAATTGAAATCTCATTTGAACATAAAATAAAAGATATCATGCTTGAAAGTGTATTGATTCATAAAAATATTTGAAACTTTTGAAATTTGAAATTAATAGTTTCCGAGATTTCAACATAAAATGTATTTGGAAAGCAATTTTGAATGGAAATAGAGCCTAAATTTAAGGTTTACATTAATAAGGAACCAATTTTGTACTTGTAAGTTTGGAAAGAATTCAAGTATCATTTTCATTCAATTCCTACATTTAATTTCCTAATATAAGGGATTGACTTCTTCTTTGATCAAGGTGACGTAAGCAAATTGATCTATGGGTGTAAAACCTATAAAGAAAACACAATCAACGATCCAAATTGTTTTAGATAATGTCATAAGGTATCTCTTTTAATAATATTTAGAGATTTGTTTCCTACGTGGAAATTATAACATAATGTTTGTGTAAATCGATTATTAAAAAGGTTTGAAATATATATATACAAGTCAATATGAAGAAAATTAGCAGGTAATCAATTGAAATGTCATTTAAACTTAAAATAGAAGATATCATGCTTGAAAGTGTATTGGTTCATAAAAATATCCGAAACTTTTGAAAATTGAAATTAATAGTTTCCGATATTTCAACATATAATGTATTTGGAAAGCAATTTTGAATGGAAATAGAGCCTAAATTTAAGGTTTACAGGAATAAGGAACCAATTTTGTAGTTGTAAGTTTGGAATGAATTCAATTATCATTTTCATTCAATTCCTACATTTAATTTCCTAATATAACGGATTGACTTCTTGTTTGATCAAGGTGACGTATGCAAATTGATATAAGGGTGTAAAACCTATAAAGAAAACAGAATCTGCGATCCAGATTGTTTTAGATGATGTCATAAGGTAAGGTTTCTTTTTTAATAATATTATATATATATATATATATATATATATATATATATATATATATATACAGAGAGAGAGAGAGAGAGACACGTTGGGAATGAGCGAGTGGGTTTGGAATTTTCATTTTATTTTTCATTTAAAAATAAGTTAAATAACTCAAAAGAATAATATATATATATATATATATATATATATATATACAGGATAAAATAGTCACTATAACTTATTTCAAATCTTTCAAAGACCAAAGCTAAAATAAATTTTTTATATGGGGTCGACGGTACAATCCCAAAATATTTTAGAGATAAACCACAAGGACCAAATTTGTAATTTGGTCTTAAAAGTTTAAAAAAGAAAATTTCACATGATTTGTCAATAAAAAAAAGAATTGAAGGACCATTTTTTAATTTAAATATTATAGGAATAAAGGATAAAACGTGAGGGGCCATTTCTGTAACGATGCATCCGTAAATAACACCATGATTCGATTCAGGCGCACAATAGCAAATCCCATTCTGACAATCAAATATTCTCCGCCCCAATCACACACCACCTTCGTCAAATACACGCGCCTCACATTCTGGTTCTATTTCAACAAAGCTCTACGAAGCTGTCATTTCAATTATCCTCTCGACGCATATGCAGAAGGCGTTTGCTAAATCGAGAGACTCTGAGCTTTTATTACGAATTCAAGAACACTGTGAGTATGTATTAAATCATTAATGCATGTGCTATGTTTGTGTATTCTATTGATTACAAATTCCGAACATTTTGCAAAAATGAATTCTGTGTTAGAGCATAGATACACAATCAACGATTCAGATTGTTTTAGATGATGTCATAAGATTTCTTTTTTAATAATATTTAGAGATTTGTTTTTCTACGTGGAAATTATGACATAATGTTTGTGTAAATCGATTATTAAAAAGGTTTGAAATATATATACAAGTCAATCTGATGAAAATTAGCAGGTAATCAATTGAAATCTCATTTGAAATTAAAATAAAAGATATCATGCTTGAAAGTGTATTGGTTCATAAAAATATCTGAAACTTTTGAAATTTGAAATTAATAGTTTCCGACATTTCAAAATATAATGTATTTGGAAAGTAATTTTGAATGGAAATAGAGCCTAAATTTAAGGTTTACATTAATAAGGAACCAATTTTGTAGTTGTAAGTTTGGAAAGAATTCAAGTATCATTTTCATTCAATTCCTACATTTAATTTCCTAATATAACAGGTTGACTTCTTTTTTGATCAAGGTGACGTAAGCAAATTGATCTAAGGGTGTAAAACCTATAAAGAAAACACAATCAACGATCCAGATTGTTTTAGATAATGTCATAAGGTATCTCTTTTAATAATATTTAGAGATTTGTTTTCTACGTGGAAATTATAACATAATGTTTGTGTAAATCGATTATTAAAAAGGTTTGAAATATATATACAAGTCAATATGAAGAAAATTAGCAGGTAATCAATTAAAATCTCATTTAAACTTAAAATAGAAGATATCATGCTTGAAAGTGTATTGGTTCATAAAAATATCCGAAACTTTTGAAATTTGAAATTAATAGTTTCCGAGATTTCAACATATAATATATTTGGAAAGCAATTTTGAATGGAAATAGAGTCTAAATTTAAGGTTTACATTAATAAGGAACCAATTTTGTAGTTGTAAGTTTGGAAAGAATTCAAGTATCATTTTCATTCAATTTCTACAGTTAATTTCTAATAAAACGGATTGACTTCTTGTTTGATAAAGGTGACGTAAGCAAATTTATCCAAGGGTGTAAAACCTATAAAGAAAACACAATCAACGATCCATATTGTTTTAAATGATGTCACAAGGTTTCTTTTTTAATAATATTTAGATATATATATATATATATATATATATATATATATATATATACCATCTTATAAAGCATACATATCAAAGTCTTAATTACAAAATATAAAGTTTATTGTACAAGAGAAAAAAGCATATCTTAAAGAATTGTCTTAAAGACAATTTATGAAGCATGATGTACAAGTCTCTTTTAATTGACAATTGGGCGCTTAAAAGTTTTCAGATCCATTTCAAATTCTTTTCAAATACATATGTTCACACGCACAGGCTGTACCCACTCATGCTTGGATGGTATAGATTGATTTTGTTGTGATCCATGTCATGAAGTATTAGCCAATCACAATAAAAGATGTAAAAGCCAATGGAACATTGTATGACTATTTTGACATTATAAAAACACACACACATCCTAAATTTTCTCATTTGAAAATCTCAGTTAACTTTTCCCTCTCACACTATCGCTATCTTTCCCTACATACCATTATCTCTAAAAACCCTACCTCCTTCTACCAGCCACCATGTCATCTCCGCCGGTGCCACCTTCATCACATCCGCAAACTGCCATCACGACACACTAGCGCCTTTAACACACTATCCGCAAACTGACATCACGACACACTAGCGCCTTTAACACACTATCGCACCTCTGTCCTTCCACACCTCATACAAGTTGTCAAAAACCCAACCGCCACCACCCATCCCCATTACACCACTGCATCCAACACTACTTCATCACCAGTGAACTGATATTCCACCGCCTCACCCTCTCTCTCTCTCCCTCTCTCTCTCTCTCTACGAAAACCTTATATCTAAACACGCCATCTTCGTTAAACATCGCTATCTAATAGCCACCACAACCACGACTTGCTACCGTTCATATGTTGTCGATCTATTTCTCTAAAATAGATATATATGGTTTCTGTATATATATTGTACATCTGTGTGTATTTGTGTAATTAGATGTGTTTACGTATAAATATAGATATGCGTGGAAGATTGATGTTTTAGTTTAGAAATCTAATGGTTTTATGTTTCATGATTTCAGATCTCAAACTGCAATATATATTACATTTGCGTTTTTGTAAGCTATGTATGTTGATCTGAGTTTCTTTTTATTTATTATTTGAACAAAGTAGAACGAGTATTTTTAATGATTTAGCGTATATTTTAACTTTTTGTAGTCACATGTGTATATTTGTGTTTCTACGATATTTTCAATTAAGAAACTACAATTATGTTCATGGTTTTGGTATTCTTTTGTTCATCGTTTGCTACCATCTGATCTAATATTGTAATTGTTCTTTTTGTTGCAAATCGTATTTTATTTTTAGTTTTTGTTCATTTTCATAGAAAAAATGACTTATATTTTTATTTAAAGATGAATATGTGTTTTGGCATTTCTTTTGGTTCACCGTTAATTTTTGTTTTTTTTATTTATTAAAAAAAGATCTATAAAGAAAAAACAAATGTGGTACTATTTTAGAACAAATACATTTTTTATTATAAAAGGAACGGTTAAGCAAAAAAAATAAAATAAAATATCTATAAACTCAAAATTTATTTTAAATATTTATGTGAATATAAAAATAGATAAAAACTATCAAAGAAAGTAAGATAATTATATGATTTAAGGTTGAGGGTGGTTGGGACTTTTATCCACCTTTAAACTCATAAGAAAATTTATTAGATTGGATGTATTAAAAAATAAAGATATAATAAAGTTTGCATTTTATTATTTTATTATGGAGTATAAGTTTTTTTAGAATGTTATTTAAAAACAAATGATTTTAATATACATAAAATTTAATATATTTAAACCTTTTACTATAATATATTTTGTAATTTTCTAAATATATTAAACATAAACTTGTAAATATTAAAAAAATATATATACAAAAAGTTCATTTGTTTAAAAGAATATAATATGTTTGTGACAGAAAACTAATATTTAGAATGAAACTATTTGTTGTCGGTGCATTGTTTTATAAATTAACAATTTTTAAGTAACTAAATGCTAAAAAAAACTATTCACACTTCTACTCGCCAACACCCCCCCCCCCTCCGTCGTCGCAACATCATTTTATAAATTAGCAATTTTTAAGATAATAGAAGACATTGGTTTTATTCAATAAATTTTATTAATAATTCAATTATTTATGTATTTCACTATTAATAAAAAAATTGAAAACACAAAAACCTTAAACTTTAGTACGATCGACTTGAATTTATGTTATAATGAAAAAAAATTGTAGCTAATATAGATGAAATTGCTCAAGTATACTGATTTTACAATATGTTGGAATAATGACGACTACTACTTCATCATATATTGTAAAAACTGGCCGCAACTATAAAAAGACAAAATTGGAAGTTTAAAACAAGTTAATTATGTAAAATCCATGATATTTTAGAAAGTAATGTGATATCTAAATCTTTAGAAACAAGTTAACTCCATTTCGTAAGATGAAAGAAATACCATGATTCGTCCTATTTTATTTATTTTTTATAGTAATATATAACCTAAATAGTAGCATAGTATTATTTTTAACCAAAACAACGTACATTTATTTTTTTTAACCAAAAGACCAACGTTTTTATAATTTTTAACTAAAAACAACTTATTTTTAACAAAAATAGTAACAAAATTTTATTTTTTAACACAAATGATAACATTCACTGAAAGGAAGTTATGCACAAATTGCAAAAAAAATTGATGTCCGCCGAAGCGAACTAATTGCCGGCAGGAAACTAATAGACGAAATTAAACAAATCGCCGCCGCCGCATCACGCGGGTACACTACTAGTATATATATATATATATATATATATATATATATATATATATATATATATATATATATATATATATATAGAGAGAGAGAGAGAGAGAGAGAGAGATAGACGTTGGGAATGAGCGAGTGGGTTTGGAATTTTCATTTTATTTTTCATTTAAAAATAAGTTAAATAACTCAAAAGAATAATATATATATATATATATATATATATATATATATATATATATATATATATAAAGGATAAAATAGTCACTATAACTTATTTCAAATCTTTCAAGGACCAAAGCTAAAATAAATTTTTTATATGGGGCCGACGGTACAATCCCAAAATATTTTGGAGATAAACCACAAGGACCAAATTTGCAATTTGGTCTTAAAAGTTTAAAACAAAAAATTCACATGATTTGTCAATAAAAAAAAAGAATTGAAGGACCATTTTTTGTAATTTAAATATTATAGGAATAAAGGAAAAAACGTGAGGGGCCATTTCTGTAACGATGCATCCGTAAATAACACCATCATTCGATTCAGGCGCACAATAGAAAATCCGATTCTGACAATCAAATATTCTCCTCCCCAATCACTCACCACCGGCGTCAAATACACGCGCCTCACATTCTGGTTCTATTTCAACAAAGCTCTACGAAGCTGTCATTTCAATTATCCTCTCGACGCATAAGCTGAAGGCGTTAGCTAAATCGAGAGACTCTGAGCTTTTATTACGAATTCAAGAACACTGTGAGTATGTATTAAATCATTAATGCATGTGCTATGTTTGTGTATTCTATTGATTACAAATTCCGAACATTTTGCAAAAATGAATTCTGTGTTAGAGCATAGATACACAATCAACGATCCAGATTGTTTTAGATGATGTCATAAGGTTTCTCTTTTAATAATATTTAGAGATTTGTTTTCTACGTGGATATTATGACATAATGTTTGTGTAAATCGATTATTAAAAAGGTTTGAAATATATATACAAGTCAATCTGATGAAAAAATTAGCAGGTAATCAATTGAAATCTCATTTGAAATTAAAATAAAAGATATCATGCTTGAAAGTGTATTGGTTCATAAAAATATCTGAAACTTTTGAAATTTGAAATTAATAGTTTCCGACATTTCAAAATATAATGTATTTGGAAAACAATTTTGAATGGAAATAGAGCCTAAATTTAAGGTTTACATTAATAAGGAACCAATTTTGTAGTTGTAAGTATGGAAAGAATTCAAGTATCATTTTCATTCAATTCCTACATTTAATTTCCTAATATAACGGATTGACTTCTTGTTTGATCAAGGTGACGTAAGCAAATTGATCTAAGGATGTAAAACCTATAAAGAAAACCCAATCAACGATCCAAATTGTTTTAAATAATGTCATAAGGTATCTCTTTTAATAATATTTAGAGATTTGTTTCCTACGTGGAAATTATAACATAATGTTTGTGTAAATCGATTATTAAAAAGGTTTGAAATATATATATACAAGTCAATATGAAAAAAATTAGCAGGTAATCAATTGAAATCTCATGTAAACTTAAAATAGAAGATATCATGCTTGAAAGTGTATTGGTTCATAAAAATATCCGAAACTTTTGAAATTTGAAATTAATAGTTTCCGATATTTCAACATATAATGTATTTGGAATGCAATTTTGAATGAAAATAGAGCCTAAATTTAAGGTTTACATTAATAAGGAACCAATTTTGTAGTTGTAAGTTTGGAATGAATTCAATTATCATTTTCATTCAATTCCTACATTTAATTTCCTAATATAACGGATTGACTTCTTGTTTGATCAAGGTGACGTAAGCAAATTGATATAAGGGTGTAAAACCTATAAAGAAAACAGAATCTGCGATCCAAATTGTTTTAGATGATGTCATAAGGTAAGGTTTCTTTTTTAATAATATATATATATATATATATATACAGAGAGAGAGAGAGAGAGAGAGAGAGAGACGTTGGGAATGAGCGAGTGGGTTTGGAATTTTCATTTTATTTTTCATTTAAAAATAAGTTAAATAACTCAAAAGAATAATATATATATATATATATACATACATATATATATATATATATATATATATATATATATATAAAGGATAAAATAGTCACTATCACTTATTTCAAATCTTTCAAGGACCAAAGCTAAAATAAATTTTTTATATGGGGTCGACGGTACAATCCCAAAATATTTTGGAGATAAACCACAAGGACCAAATTTGCAATTTGGTCTTAAAAGTTTAAAAAAGAAAATTTCACATGATTTGTCAATAAAAAAAAGAATTGAAGGACCATTTTTTAATTTAAATATTATAGGAATAAAGCATAAAACGTGAGGGGCCATTTCTGTAACGATGCATCCGTAAATAACACCATGATTCGATTCAGGCGCACAATAGCAAATCCCATTCTGACAATCAAATATTCTCCGCCCCAATCACACACCACCTTCGTCAAATACACGCGCCTCACATTCTGGTTCTATTTCAACAAAGCTCTACGAAGCTGTCATTTCAATTATCCTCTCGACGCATAAGCTGAAGGCGTTAGCTAAATCGAGAGACTCTGAGCTTTTATTACGAATTCAAGAACACTGTGAGTATGTATTAAATCATTAATGCATGTGCTATGTTTGTGTATTCTATTGATTACAAATTCTGAACATTTTGCAAAAATGAATTCTGTGTTAGAGCATAGATACACAATCAACGATCCAGATTGTTTTAGATGATGTCATAAGGTTTCTCTTTTAATAATATTTAGAGATTTGTTTTCTACGTGGATATTATGACATAATGTTTGTGTAAATCGATTATTAAAAAGGTTTGAAATATATATACAAGTCAATCTGATGAAAATTAGCAGGTAATCAATTGAAATCTCATTTGAAATTAAAATAAAAGATATCATGCTTGAAAGTGTATTGGTTCATAAAAATATCTGAAACTTTTGAAATTTGAAATTAATAGTTTCCGACATTTCAAAATATAATGTATTTGGAAAGAAATTTTGAATGGAAATAGAGCCTAAATTTAAGGTTTACATTAATAAGGAACCAATTTTGTAGTTGTAAGTTTGGAAAGAATTCAAGTATCATTTTCATTCAATTCCAACATTTAATTTCCTAATATAACGGGTTGACTTCTTTTTTGATCAAGGTGACGTAAGCAAATTGATTTAAGGGTGTAAAACCTATAAAGAAAACACAATCAACGATCCAGATTGTTTTAGATAATGTCATAAGGTATCTCTTTTAATAATATTTAGAGATTTGTTTTCTACGTGGAAATTATAACATAATGTTTGTGTAAATCGATTATTAAAAAGGTTTGAAATATATATACAAGTCAATATGAAGAAAATTAGCAGGTAATCAATTAAAATCTCATTTAAACTTAAAATAGAAGATATCATGCTTGAAAGTGTATTGGTTCATAAAAATATCCGAAACTTTTGAAATTTGAAATTAATAGTTTCCGAGATTTCAACATATAATATATTTGGAAAGCAATTTTGAATGGAAATAGAGCCTAAATTTAAGGTTTACATTAATAAGGAACCAATTTTGTACTTGTAAGTTTAGAAAGAATTCAAGTATCATTTTCATTCAATTTCTACATTTAATTTCTAATATAACGGATTGACTTCTTGTTTGATAAAGGTGACGTAAGCAAATTGATCCAAGGGTGTAAAACCTATAAAGAAAACACAATCAACGATCCATATTGTTTTAAATGATGTCATAAGGTTTCTTTTTTAATAATATTTAGATATATATATATATATATATATATATATATATATATACCATCTTATAAAGCATACATATCAAAGTCTTAATTACAAAATATAAAGTTTATTGTACAAGAGAAAAAAGCATATCTTAAAGAATTGTCTTAAAGACAATTTATGAAGCATGATGTACAAGTCTCTTTTAATTGACAATTGGGCGCTTAAAAGTTTTCAGATCCATTTCAAATTCTTTTCAAATACATATGTTCACACGCACAGGCTGTACCCACTCATGCTTGGATGGTATAGATTGATTTTGTTGTGATCCATGTCATGAAGTATTAGCCATTCACAATAAAAGATGTAAAAGACAATAGAACATTGTATGACTATTTTGACATTATAAAAACACACACACATCCTAAATTTTCTCATTTGAAAATCTCAGTTAACTTTTCCCTCTCACACTATCGCTATCTTTCCCTACATACCATTATCTCTAAAAACCCTACCTCCTTCTACCAGCCGCCATGTCATCTCCGCCGGTGCCACCTTCGTCACATCCGCAAACTGCCATCACGACACACTAGCGCCTTTAACACACTATCCGCAAACTGCCATCACGACACACTAGCGCCTTTAACACACTATCGCACCTCTGTCCTTCCACACCTCATACAAGTTGTCAAAAACCCAACCGCCACCACCCATCCCCATTACACCACTGCATCCAACACTACTTCATCACCGGTGAACTGATATTCCACCGCCTCACCCTCTCTCTCTCTCTCCCTCTCTCTCTCTACGAAAACCTTATATCTAAACACGCCATCTTCGTTAAACATCGCTATCTAATAGCCACCACAACCACGACTTGCTGCCGTTCATATGTTGTCGATCTGTTTCTCTAAAAAAGATATATATGGTTTTTGTATATATATTGTACATCTGTATGTATTTGTGTAATTAGATGTGTTTACGTATAAATATAGATATGCGTGGAAGATTGATGTTTTAGATTAGAAATATATATTACATTTGCGTTTTTGTAAGCTATGTATGTTGATCTGAGTTTCTTTTTATTTATTATTTGAACAAAGTAGAACGAGTATTTTTAATGATTTAGCGTATATTTTAAGTTTTTGTAGTCACATGTGTATATTTGTGTTTCTACGATATTTTCAATTAAGAAACTACAATTATGTTCATGGTTTTGGTATTCTTTTGTTATCGTTTGCTACCATCTGATCTAATATTGTAATTGTTCTTTTTGTTGCAAATCGTATTTTATTTTTAGTTTTTGTTCATTTTCATAGAAAAAATGACTTATATTTTTATTTAAAGATGAATATGTGTTTTGGCATTTCTTTTGGTTCATCGTTAATTTTTGTTTTTTTTATTTATTAAAAAAAGATCTATAAAGAAAAAACAAATGTGGTACTATTTTATAACAAATACATTTTTTATTATAAAAGGAACGGTTAAGCAAAAAAAAATATCTATAAACTCAAAATTTATTTTAAATATTTATGTGAATATAAAAATAGATAAAAACTATCAAAGAAAGTAAGATAATTATATGATTTGAGGTTGAGGGTGGTTGGGACTTTTATCCACCTTTAAACTCATAAGAAAATTTATTAGATTGGATGTATTAAAAAATAAAGATATAATAAAGTTTGTATTTTATTATGGAGTATAAGTTTTTTTAGAATGTTATTTAAAAACAAATGATTTTAATATACATGAAATTTAATATATTTAAACATTTTACTATAATATATTTTGTAATTTTCTAAATATATTAAACATAAACTTGTAAATATTAAAAATATATATATACAAAAAGTTCATTTGTTTAAAAGAATATAATATGTTTGTGACAGAAAACTAATATCTAGAATGAAACTATTTGTTGTCGGTGCATTGTTTTATAAATTAACAATTTTTAAGTAACTATATGCTAAAAAAAACTATTCACACTTCTACTCGCCAACACCCCCCCCCCTCCGTCTTCGCAACATCGTTTTATAAATTAGCAATTTTTAAGATAATAGAAGACATTGGTTTTATTCAATAAATTTTATTAATAATTCAATTATTTATGTATTTCACTCTTAATAAAAAAATTGAAAACACAAAAACCTTAAACTTTAGTTCGATCGACTTGAATTTATGTTATAATGAAAAAAAATTGTAGCTAATATAGATGAAATTGCTCAAGTATACTGATTTTACAATATGTTGGAATAATGACAACTACTACTTCATCATATATTGTAAACACTGGCCGCAACTATAAAAAGACAAAATTGGAAATTTAAAACAAGTTAATTATGTAAAATCCATGATATTTTAGAAAGTAATGTGATATCTAAATCTTTAAAAACAAGTTAACTCCATTTCGCAAGATGAAAGAAAGACCATGATTCGTCCTATTTTATTTATTTTTTATATTAATATATAACCTAAATAGTAGCATAGTATTATTTTTAACCAAAACAACGTACATTTATTTTTTTTAACCAAAAGACCAACGTTTTTATAATTTTTAACTAAAAACAACTTATTTTTAACAAAAATAGTAACATAATTTTATTTTTTAACACAAATGATAACATTCACTGAAAGGAAGTTATGCACAAATTGCAAAAAAAATTTGATGTCCACCGAAACGAACTAATTGCCGGCAGGAAACTAAAAGACGAAATTAAACAAATCGCCGCCGCCGCATCACGCGGGTACACTACTAGTATATATATATATATATATATATATATATATATATATATATATATATATAGAGAGAGAGAGAGAGAGAGAGAGAGATAGACGTTGGGAATGAGCGAGTGGGTTTGCAATTTTCATTTTATTTTTCATTTAAAAATAAGTTAAATAACTCAAAAGAATAATATATATATATATATATATATATATATATATATATATATATATGATAAAATAGTCACTATAACTTATTTCAAATCTTTCAAGGACCAAAGCTAAAATAAATTTTTTATATGGGGCCGACGGTACAATCCCAAAATATTTTGGAGATAAACCACAAGGACCAAATTTGCAATTTGGTCTTAAAAGTTTAAAACAAAAAATTCACATGATTTGTCAATAAAAAAAAAGAATTGAAGGACCATTTTTTGTAATTTAAATATTATAGGAATAAAGGAAAAAACATGAGGGGCCATTTCTGTAACGATGCATCCGTAAATAACACCATCATTCGATTCAGGCGCACAATAGCAAATCCCATTCTGACAATCAAATATTCTCCTCCCCAATCACACACCACTTTCGTCAAATACACGCGCCTCACATTCTGGTTCTATTTCTACAAAGCTCGACGAAGCTGTCATTTCAATTATCCTCTCGACGCATAAGCAGAAGGCGTTAGCTAAATCGAGAGACTCTGAGCTTTTATTACGAATTCAAGAACACTATGAGTATGTATTAAATCATTAATGCATGTGCTATGTTTGTGTATTCTATTGATTACAAATTCCCAACATTTTGCAAAAATGAATTCTATGTTAGAGCATAGATACACAATCAACGATCCAGATTGTTTTAGATGATGTCATAAGGTTTCTCTTTTAATAATATTTAGAGATTTGTTTTCTACGTGGAAATTTTGACATAATGTTTGTGTAAATCGATTATTAAAAAGGTTTGAAATATATATACAAGTCAATCTGATGAAAATTAGCAGGTAATCAATTGAAATCTCATTTGAACTTAAAATAAAAGATATCATGCTTGAAAGTGTATTGGTTCATAAAAATATCCGAAACTTTTGAAATTTGAAATTAATAGTTTCCGACATTTCAAAATATAATGTATTTGGAAAGCAATTTTTAATGGAAATAGAGCCTAAATTTAAGATTTACATTAATAAGGAACCAATTTTATAGTTGTAAGTTTGGAAAGAATTCAAGTATCATTTTCATTCAATTCCTACATTTAATTTCTTAATATAACGGATTGACTTCTTGTTTGATCAAGGTGACGTAAACAAATTGATCTAAGGGTGTAAAACCTATAAAGAAAACACAATCAACGATCCAGATTGTTTTAGATAATGTCATAAGGTATCTCTTTTAATAATATTTAGAGATTTGTTTCCTACGTGGAAATTATAACATAATGTTTGTGTAATTCGATTATTAAAAAGGTTTGAAATATATATACAAGTCAATATGAAGAAAATTAGCAGGTAATCAACTGAAATCTCATTTAAACTTAAAATAAAAGATATCATGCTTGTAAATGTATTGGTTCATAAAAATATCCGAAACTTTTGAAATTTGAAAATTAATAGTTTCCGATATTTCAACATATAATGTATTTGGAAAGCAATTTTGAATGGAAATAGAGCCCAAATTTAAGGTTTACATTAATAAGGAACCCATTTTGTAGTTGTAAGTTTGGAAAGAATTCAAGTATCATTTTCAATCAATTCCAACATTTAATTTCCTAACATAACGGATTGACTTCTTGTTTGATCAAGGTGACTTATGCAAATTGATCTAAGGGTGTAAAACTTATAAAGAAAACACAATCAACGATCCAGATTGTTTTAAATGATATCATAAGGTTTCTTTTTGAATAATATTTAGATATATATATATATATATATATATAGAGAGAGAGAGAGAGAGAGACGTTGGGAAATGAGCGAGCGGGTATGGAATTTTCATTTTATTTTTCATTTAAAAATAAGTTAAATAACTCAAAAGAATAATATATATATATATATATATATATATATATATATATATATATATATAAAGGATAAAATAGTCACTATAACTTATTTCAAATCTTTCAAGGACCAAAGCTAAAATAAACTTTTTATATGGGGTCGACGGTACAATCCCAAAATATTTTGGAGATAAACCACAAGGACCAAATTTGCAATTTGGTCTTAAAAGTTTAAAAAGAAAATTTCACATGATTTGTCAATAAAAAAAGAATTGAAGGACCATTTTTTAATTTAAATATTGTAGGAATAAAGGATAAAACGTGAGGGGCCATTTCTGTAACGATGCATCCGTAAATAACACCATGATTCGATTCAGGCGCACAATAGCAAATCCCATTCTGACAATCAAATATTCTCCTCCCCAATCACACACCACCTTCGTCAAATACACGCGCCTCACATTCTGGTTCTATTTCTACAAAGCTCTACGAAGCTCTCATTTCAATTATCCTCTCGACGCATAAGCAGAAGGCGTTAGCTAAATCGAGAGACTCTGAGCTTTTATTACGAATTCAAGAACACTGTGAGTATGTATTAAATCATTAATGCATGTGCTATGTTTGTGTATTCTATTGATTAAAAATTCGGAACATTTTACAAAAAATGAATTCTGTGTTAGAGCATAGATACACAATCAACGATCCAGATTGTTTTAGATGATGTCATAAGGTTTCTCTTTTAATAATATTTAGAGATTTGTTTTCTACGTGGAAATTATGACATAATGTTTGTGTAAATCGATTATTAAAAAGGTTTGAAATATATATACAAGTCAATCTGATGAAAATTAGCAGGTAATCAATTGAAATCTCATTTGAAATTAAAATAAAAGATATCATGCTTGAAAGTGTATTGGTTCATAAAAATATCTGAAACTTTTGAAATTTGAAATTAATAGTTTCCGAGATTTCAAAATATAATGTATTTGGAAAGCAATTTTGAATGGAAATAGAGCCTAAATTTAAGGTTTACATTAATAAGGAACCAATTTTGTAGTTGTAAGTTTGGAAAGAATTCAAGTATCATTTTCATTCAATTCTAACATTTAATTTCCTAATATAACGGATTGACTTCTTGATTGATCAAGGTGACGTAAGCAAATTGTTCCAAGGGTGTAAAACCTATAAAGAAAACACAATCAACGATCCATATTGTTTTAAATGATGTCATAAGGTTTCTTTTTTAATAATATATATATATATATATAGAGAGAGAGAGAGAGACACGTTGGGAATGAGCGAGTGGGTTTGGAATTTTCATTTTATTTTTCATTTAAAAATAAGTTAAATAATTCAAAAGAATAATATATATATATATATATATATATATATATAAAGGATAAAATAGTCACTATCACTTATTTCAAATCTTTCATGGACCAAAGCTAAAATAAATTTTTTATATGGGGCCGACGGTACAATCCTAAAATATTTTGGAAATAAACCACAAGGACCAAATTTGCAATTTGGTCTTAAAAGTTTAAAAAAGAAAAATTCACATGATTTGTCAATAAAAAAAGAATTGAATGACCGTTTTTTTGTAATTTAAATATTATAGGATTAAAAGAAAAAACGTGAGGGGCTATTTCTGTAACGATGCATCCGTAAATAACACCGTCATTCAATTCAGGCGCACAATAGCAAATCCCATTCTGACAATCAAATATTCACCTCCCCAATCACACACCACCTTCGTCAAATACATGCGCCTCACATTCTGGATCTATTTCTACAAAGCTCTACGAAGCTGTCATTTCAATTATCCTCTCGACGCAGAAGCAGAAGGCGTTAGCTAAATCGAGAGACTCTGAGCTTTTATTACGAATTCAAGAACATTGTGAGTATGTATTAAATCATTAATGCATGTGCTATTTTTGTGTATTCTATTGATTACAAATTCCAAACAGTTTGCAAAAACGAATTTTGTGTTAGAGCATAGCTACACAATCAACGATCCAGCTTGTTTTAGATGATGTCATAAGGTTTCTCTTTTAATAATATTTAGAGATTTGTTTTCTACGTGGAAATTATGACATAATGTTTGTGTAAATCGATTATTAAAAAGGTTTGAAATATATATACAAGTCAATATGATGAAAATTAGCAGGTAATCAATTGAAATCACATTTGAACTTAAAATAGAAGACATCATGCTTGAAAGTGTATTGGTTCATAAAAATATCTGAAACTTTTGAAATTTGAAATTAATAGTTTCCGAGATTTCAACATATAATGTATTTGGAAAGCAATTTTGAATGAAAATAGAGCCTAAATTTAAGGTTTACATTAATAAGGATCCAATTTTATAGTTGTAAGTTTGGATAGAATTCAAGTATCATTTTCATTCAATTCCTACATTTAATTTCCTAATATAACGGATTGACATCTTGTTTGATCAAGGTGACGTAAGCAAATTGATATAAGGGTGTAAAACCTATAAACAAAACACAATCAACGGTCCAGATTGTTTTAGATAATGTCATAAGGTATCTCTTTTAATAATATTTAGAGATTTTTGTTTCCTACGTGTAAATTATAACATAATGTTTGTGTAAATCGATTATTAAAAATGTTTGAAATATATATACAAGTCAATATGAAGAAAATTAGCAGGTAATCAATTGAAATCTCATTTAAACTTATAATAGAAGATATCATGCTTGAAAGTGTATTGGTTCATAAAAATATCCGAAACTTTTGAAAATTTTAAATTAATTGTTTCCGAGATTTCAACATATAATGTATTTGGAAAGCAATTTTGAATGGAAATAGAGCCTAAATTTAAGGTTTACATTAATAAGGAACCCATTTTCTAGTTGTAAGTTTGGAAAGAATTCAAGTATCATTTTCAATCAATTCCTACATTTAATTTCCTAACATAACGGATTGACTTCTTGTTTGATCAAGGTGACGTATGCAAATTGATCTAAGGGTGTAAAACCTATAAAGAAAACACAATCAACGATCCAGATTGTTTTAAATGATGTCATAAAGTTTCTTTTTTAATAATATATATATATATATATATATATATATATATATATATAGAGAGAGAGAGAGAGAGAGTGAGTGAGAGAGAGAGACACGTTGGGAATGAGCGAGTGGGTTTGGAATTTTCATTTTATTTTTCATTTAAAAATAAGTTAAATAACTCAAAAGAATAATATATATATATATATATATATATATATATATATATATATACATATATATATATATATATATATATATATATATATATATATATATATAAAGGATAAAATAGTCACTATAACTTATTTCAAATCTTTCAAGGACCAAAGCTAAAATAAATTTTTTATATGGGGTCGACGGTACAATCCCAAAATATTTTGGAGATAAACCACAAGGACCAAATTTGCAATTTGGTCTTAAAAGTTTAAAAAAGAAAATTTCACCTGATTTGTCAATAAAAAAAAAGAATTGAAGGACCATTTTTTAATTTAAATATTATAGGAATAAAGGATAAAACATGAGGGGCCATTTCTGTCACGATGCATCCGTAAATAACACCATGATTCGATTCAGGCGCACAATAGCAAATCCCATTCTGACAATAAAGTATTCTCCGCCCCAATCACACACCACCTTCGTGAAATACACGCGCCTCACATTCTGGTTCTATTTCAACAAAGCTCTACGAAGCTGTCATTTCAATTATCGTCTCGACGCATAAGCAGAAGGCGTTAGCTAAATCAAGAGACTCTGAGCTTTTATTACGAATTCAAGAACACTGTGAGTATGTATCAAATCATTAATGCATGTGCTATGTTTGTGTATTCTATTGATTACAAATTCCGAACATTTTGCAAAAATGAATTTTGTGTTAGAGCATAGATACACAATCAACGATCCAGATTGTTTTAGATGATGTCATAAGGTTTATCTTTTAATAATATTTAGATATTTGTTTTCTACATGGAAATTATGACATAATGTTTGTGTAAATCGATTATTAAAAAGGTTTGAAATATATATATATATATATATATATATATATATATATATATATACAAGTCAATCTGATGAAAATTAGCAGGTAATGAATTGAAATCTCATTTAAACTTAAAATAGAAGATATCATGCTTCAAAGTGTATTGGTTCATAAAAATATCCGAAACTTTTGAAATTTGAAATTAATAGTTTCCGAGATTTCAACATATAATATATTTGGAAAGAATTTTTGAATGGAAATAGAGCCTAAATTTAAGGTTTACATTAATAAGGAACCAATTTTGTAGTTGTAAGTTTGGAAAGAATTCAAGTATCATTTTCATTCAATTCCTACATTTAATTTCCTAATATAACGGATTGACTTCTTGTTTGATAAAGGTGACGTAAGCAAATTGATCCAAGGGTGTAAAACCTATAAAGAAAACACAATCAACGATCCATATTGTTTTAAATGATGTCCTAAGGTTTCTTTTTTAATAATATATATATATATATATATATATATATATATATATATATAGAGAGAGAGAGAGAGAGTGAGTGAGAGAGAGAGAGACACGTTGGGAATGAGCGAGTGGGTTTGTATATATATATATATATATATATATATATATATATATATATAAAGGATAAAATAGTCACTATAACTTATTTCAAATCTTTCAAGTAACAAAGCTAAAATAAATTTTTTATATGGGGCCGACGGTACAATCCCAAAATATTTTGGAGATAAACCACAAGGACCAAATTTGAAATTTTGTCTTAAAAGTTGAAAACAGAAAAATTCACATGATTTGTCAATAAAAAAAAGAATTGAAGGACCATTTTTTGTAATTTAAATATTATAGGAATAAAGGAAAAAACGTGAGGGGCCATTTCTGTAACGATGTATCCGTAATTAACACCATCATTCGACTCAGGCGCACAAAAGCAAATCCCATTCTGACAATCAAATATTCTCCTCCCCAATCACTCACCACCTGCGTCAAATACACGCGCCTCACATTCTGGTTCTATTTCTACAAAGTTCTACGAATTTGTCATTTCAATTATCTTCTCGACGCATAAGCAGAAGGCGTTAGCTAAATCGAGAGACTCTGAGCTTTTATTACTATTTCAAGAACACTATGAGTATGTATTAAATCATTAATGCATGTGTTATGTTTGTGTATTCTATTGATTACAAATTCCGAACATTTTGCAAAAATGAATTCTGTGGTAGAGCATAGATACACAATCAACGATCCAGATTGTTTTAGATGATGTCATAAGGTTTCTCTTTTAATAATATTTAGAGATTTGTTTTCTACGTGGAAATTATGACATAATGTTTGTGTAAATCGATTATTAAAAAGGTTTGAAATATATATACAAGTCATTCTGATGAAAATTAGCAGGTAATCAATTGAAATCTCATTTGAAATTAAAATAATAGATATCATGCTTGAAAGTGTATTGGTTCATAAAAATATCTGAAACTTTTGAAATTTGAAATTAATAGTTTCCGACATTTCAAAATATAATGTATTTGGAAAGTAATTTTGAATGGAAATAGAGCCTAAATTTAAGGTTTACATTAATAAGGAACCAATTTTGTAGTTGTAAGTTTGGAAAGAATTCAAGTATCATTTTCATTCAATTCCTACATTTAATTTCCTAATATAACAGGTTGACTTCTTTTTTGATCAAGGTGACGTAAGCAAATTGATCTAAGGGTGTAAAACCTATAAAGAAAACACAATCAACGATCCAGATTGTTTTAGATAATGTCATAAGGTATCTCTTTTAATAATATTTAGAGATTTGTTTTCTACGTGGAAATTATAACATAATGTTTGTGTAAATCGATTATTAAAAAGGTTTGAAATATATATACAAGTCAATATGAAGAAAATTAGCAGGTAATCAATTGAAATCTCATTTAAACTTAAAATAGAAGATATCATGCTTGAAAGTGTATTGGTTCATAAAAATATCCGAAACTTTTGAAATTTGAAATTAATAGATTCCGAGATTTCAACATATAATCTATTTGGAAAGCAAGTTTGAATGGAAATAGAGCCTAAATTTAAGGTTTACATTAATAAGGAACCAATTTTGTAGTTGTAAGTTTGGAAATAATTCAAGTATCATTTTCATTCAATTCCTACATTTAATTTCCTAATATAACGGATTGACTTCTTGTTTGATAAAGGTGACGTAAGCAAATTGATCCAAGGGTGTAAAACCTCTAAAGAAAACACAATCAACGATCCATATTGTTTTAAATGATGTCATACGTTTTCTATTTTAATAATATTTAATATATATATATATATATATATATATAGAGAGAGAGAGAGAGAGAGAGTGAGAGAGAGAGAGAGACACGTTGGGAATGAGCGAATGGGTTTGGAATTTTCATTTTATTTTTCATTTAAAAATAAGTTAAATAACTCAAAAGAATAATATATATATATATATATATATATATATATATATATATATATATATATATATATATATATATAAAGGATAAAATAGTCACTATAACTTATTTCAAATCTTTCAGGGACCAAAGCTAAAATAAATTTTTTATATGCGGTCGACGGTACAATCCCAAAATATTTTGGAGATAAACCACAAGGACCAAATTTGCAATTTGGTCTTAAAAGTTTAAAACAGAAAAATTCATATGATTTGTCAATAAAAAGAAGAATTGAAGGACCATTTTTTTGTAATTTAAATATTATAGGAATAAAGGAAAAAACGTGAGGGGCCATTTCTGTAACGATGCATCCGTAAACAACACCATCATTCGATTCAGGCGCACAATAGCAAATATCATTCTGACAATCAAATATTCTCCTCCCCAATCACTCACCACCTGCGTCAAATACATGCGCCTCACATTCTGGTTCTATTTCTACAAAGCTCTACGAATTTGTCATTTCAATTATCCTCTCGACGCATAAGCTGAAGGCGTTAGCTAAATCGAGAGACTCTGAGCTTTTATTACGAATTCAAGAACACTGTGAGTATGTATTAAATCATTAATGCATGTGCTATGTTTGTGTATTCTATTGATTACAAATTCCGAACATTTTGCAAAAATAAATTCTGTGTTAGAGCATAGATACACAATACACGATCCAGATTGTTTAAGGTGATGTCATAATGTTTCTCTTTTAATAATATTTAGAGATTTGTTTTCTACGTGGAAATTATTACATAATGTTTGTGTAAATCGATTATTAAAAAGGTTTGAAATATATATACATGTCAATATGATGAAAATTAGCAGGTAATCAATTGAAATCTCATTTGAACTTAAAATAGAAGATATCATGCTTGAAAGTGTATTGATTCATAAAAATATCTGAAACTTTTGAAATTTGAAATTAATAGTTTCCGAGATTTCAACATATAATGTATTTGGAAAACAATTTTGGATGGAAATAGAGACTAAATTTAAGGTTTACATTAATAAGGAACCAATTTTGTAGTTGTAAGTTTGGAAAGAATTCAAGTATCATTTTCATTCAATTCCTACATTTAATTTCCTATTATAACGGATTGACTTTTTGTTTGATCAAGGTGACGTAATCAAATTGATCTAAGGGTGTAAAACCTATAAAGAAAACACAATCAACGATCCAAATTGTTTTAGATAATGCCATAAGGTATCTCTTTTAATAATATTTAGAGATTTGTTTCCTACGTGGAAATTATAACATAATGTTTGTGTAAATCGATTATTAAAAAGGTTTGAAATATATATACAAGTCAATAGGAAGAAAATTAGCAGGTAATCAATTGAAATCTCATTTAAACTTAAAATTGAAGATATCATGCTTGAAAGTGTATTGGTTCATAAAAATATCCGAAACTTTTGAAATTTGAAATTAATAGTTTCCGATATTTCAACATATAATGTATTTGGAAATCAATTTTGAATGGAAATAGAGCCTAAATTTAAGGTTTACATTAATAAGGAACCAATTTTGTAGTTGTAAGTTTGGAATGAATTCAAGTATCATTTTCATTCAATTCCTACATTTAATTTCCTCATACAACGGATTGACTTCTTGTTTGATCAAGGTGACGTAAGCAAATTGATCTAAGGGTGTAAAACCTATAAAGAAAACACAATCAACGATCCAGATTGTTTTAGATGATGTCATAAGGTTTCTTTTTTAATAATATTTAAATATATATATATATATATATATATATATATATATAGATATATATATATATATAGAGAGAGAGAGAGACGTTGGGAATGAGCGAGTGGGTTTGGAATTTACATTTTATTTTTCATTTAAAAATAAGTTAAATAACTCAAAAAATATATATATATATATATATATATATATATATATATATATATATATATATATATATATATATATATATAAAGGATAAAATAGTCACTGTAACTTATTTCAAATCTTTCAAGGACCAAAGCTAAAATAAATCTTTTATATGGGGCCGACGGTACAATCCCAAAATATTTTGGAGATAAACCACAAGGACCAAATTTGCAATTTGGTCTTAAATGTTTAAAAAAGAAAAATTCACATGATTTGTCAATAAAAAAAAGAATTGAAGGACCATTTTTTGTAATTTAAATGTTATAGGAATAAAAGAAAAAACATGATGGGCCATTTCGGTAACGATGCATCTGTAAATAACACCATCATTCGATTCAGGCGCACAATAGCAAATCCCATTCTGACAATCGAATATTCTCCTCCCCAATCACACACCACCTTCGTCAAATACACGCGCCTCACATTCTGGTTCTATTTCTACAAAGCTCTACGAAGCTGTCATTTTAATTATCCTCTCGACGCATAAGCAGAAGGCGTTAGCTAAATCGAGAGACTCTGAGCTTTTTTTACGAATTCAAGAACACTGTGAGTATGTATTAAATCATTAATGCATGTGCTATCTTTGTGTATTCTATTGATTACAAATTCCGGACATTTTGCAAAAATGAATTTTGTGTTAGAGCATAGATACACAATCAACGATCCAGATTGTTTTAGACGATGTCATAAGGTTTCTTTTTCAATAATATTTAGAGATTTGTTTTCTACGTGGAAATTATGACATAATGTTTGTGTAAATCGATTATTAAAAAGGTTTGAAATATATATATACAAGTCAATATGATGAAAATTAGCAGGTAATCAATTGAAATCTCATTTGAACTTAAAATAGAAGATATCATGCATGAAAGTGTATTGGTTCATAAAAATATCTGAAGCTTTTTAAATTTGAAATTAATAGTTTCCGAGATTTCAAAATATAATGTATTTGGAAAGCAATTTTGAATGGAAATAGAGCCTAAATTTAAGGTTTACATTAATAAGGAACCAATTTTGTAGTTGTAAGTTTGGAAAGAATTCAAGTATCATTTTCATTCAATTCCTACATTTAATTTCCTAATATAACGGATTGACTTTTTGTTTGATCAAGGTGACGTAAGCAAATTGATCTAAGGGTGTAAAACGTATAAAGAAAACACAATCAACGATCCAGATTGTTTTAGATAATGTCATAAGGTTTCTCTTTTAATAATATTTAGAGATTTGTTTTCTACGTGGAAATTATAACATAATGTTTGTGTAAATCGATTATTAAAAAGGTTTGAAATATATATATACAAGTCAATATGAAGAAAATTAGCAGGTAATCAATTGAAATCTCATTTAAACTTAAAATAGAAGACATCATGCTTGAAAGTGTATTGGTTCATAAAAATATCCGAAACTTTTGAAATTTGAAATTAATAGTTTCCGAGATTTCAACATATAATGTCTTTGGAAAGCAATTTTGAATAGAAATAGAGCTTAAATTTAAGGTTTACATTAATAAGGAACCAATTTTGTAGTTGTAAGTTTGGAAAGAATTCAAGTATCATTTTCATTCAATTCCTACATTTAATTTCCTAATATAACGGATTGACTTCTTGTTTGATCAAGGTGACGTAAGCAAATTGATATAAGGGTGTAAAACCTATAAAGAAAACACAATCAACGATCCAGATTGTTTTAGACGATGTCATAAGGTTTCTCTTTCAATAATATTTAGAGATTTGTTTTCTACGTGGAAATTATGACATAATGTTTGTGTAAATCGATTATTAAAAAGGTTTGAAATATATATATACAAGTCAATATGAAGAAAATTAGCAGGTAATCAATTGAAATCTCATTTAAACTTAAAATAGAAGACATCATGCTTGAAAGTGTATTGGTTCATAAAAATATCCGAAACTTTTGAAATTTGAAATTAATAGTTTCCGAGATTTCAACATATAATGTCTTTGGAAAGCAATTTTGAATAGAAATAGAGCTTAAATTTAAGGTTTACATTAATAAGGAACCAATTTTGTAGTTGTAAGTTTGGAAAGAATTCAAGTATCATTTTCATTCAATTCCTACATTTAATTTCCTAATATAACGGATTGACTTCTTGTTTGATCAAGGTGACGTAAGCAAATTGATATAAGGGTGTAAAACCTATAAAGAAAACAGAATCTGCGATCCAGATTGTTTTAGATGATGTCATAAGGTAAGGTTTCTTTTTTAATAATATATATATATATATATATATATACACACACACACACACACACACAGAGAGAGAGAGAGAGAGAGAGAGAGAGAGAGACACGTTGGGAATGAGCGAGTGGGTTTGGAATTTTCATTTTATTTTTCATTTAAAAATAAGTTAAATAACTCAAAAGAATAATATATATATATATATACATATATATATATATATATATATATATATATATATATATATATATATATAAAGGATAAAATAGTCACTATAACTTATTTCAAATCTTTCAAGGACCAAAGCTAAAATAAATTTTTTATATAGGGACGACGGTACAATCCCAAAATATTTTGGAAATAAACCACAAGGACCAAATTTGCAATTTGGTCTTAAAAGTTTAAAAAAGAAAAATTCACATGATTTGTCAATAAAAAAAGAATTGAAGGACCATTTTTTGTAATTTAAATATTATAGGAATAAAGCAAAAAAACGTGAGGGGCCATTTCTGTAACGATGCATCCGTAAATAACACCATCATTCGATTCAGGCGCACAATAGCAAATCCCATTCTGACAATCAAATATTCTCCTCCCCAATCACACACCACCTTCGTCAAATACACGCACCTCAAATTCTAGTTCTATTTCTACAAAGCTCTACGAAGCTGTCATTTCAATTATCCTCTCGACGCATAAGCAGAAGGCGTTAGCTAAATCGAGAGACTCTGAGCTTTTATTACGAATTCAAGAACACTATGAGTATGTATTAAATCATTAATGCATGTGTTATGTTTGTGTATTCTATTGATTACAAATTCCGAACATTTTGCAAAAATGAATTCTGTGTTTCAGCATAGATACACAATCAACGATCCTGATTGTTTTAGGTGATGTCATAAGGTTTCTCTTTTAATAATATTTAGAGATTTGTTTTCTACGTGGAAATTATGACATAATGTTTGTGTAAATCGATTATTAAAAAGGTTTGAAATATATATACAAGTCAATATGATGAAAATTAGCAGGTAATCAATTGAAATCTTATTTAAACTTAAAATAGAAGATATCATGCTTGAAAGTGTATTTGTTCATAAAAATATCCGAAACTTTTGAAATTTGAAATTAATAGTTTCCGAGATTTCAACATATATGTAACACCGTAAGATTTCAAAACAAATTTTTCGCATTTTATAAAAACATAATTCATTTAATATTCATCAAAAAAAACATCAATGTTTGAAACTCAATCCTTGATATATAAAAATCCTAAGATCTCATAACATAAAAATCCCGTGTGTGTACTGATCAAGCCGACGCCTTTCCACGGTCATCGCTAGTACTTGAAACAAATAACACCAAACACTGTAAGCACAAAGCTTAGTGAGCTCCCCAAAATACCAGAAATATCACATATTAGCCACTCGAGGCTATAACTCTGTGGGTCCGTAGACCCTACTCTGTGAACCCTCTGGTTCTAACTCTATGAACCTTCCGGTTCCAACTCTATAAACATGCACAACATAAATCACATAGAAATAATGCAGTACAACACATAACATACATATAGCATACAATTACTCTATCACATAACTCTGGTTACCTACTTAAGGTAAAGTATAGTGAGAAGACTCACCTCGCGTATCTCGATAACTCGCAAATCCCTGAAATCACTAGCGCTCGATCTCCCGAGCTATAGTCCTCCTATAACACAATATATCTCTAATTAACACTTTCACAACTAAGGTTGACTAACCCTATCAAGTCAACGCTGGTCAACTCTGGTCAATGGTCAACGGTCAACTTTGACCGGACTCGGCGAGTGCACTAGAGCGACTCTGCGAGTCTATACGTGTTCACTGACTCCCTCGGATCCTCTCTTGACACGTCGAGTACTTCCCTAACTCGACGAGTTCCACCTGGCATGAATCGCGGGGCCACCACGACTCAACTCGTCAAGTCTCAAGAACAACTCGGCGAGTTCCGGCTTGACTCAGCCCCCCTTTGACTCTCCCTTACTCACTGGGTCATCCCCCAACCCGGCAAGTCTACTCGATGAACAAATTATGTGAAACCCAAACCCTATTCGCCGAGTCTCAAGAACAACTCGGCGAGTTCATGCCATGCACAAACTCTATTGACCTCCTGAGGTCCGATATGTTTCCCCAAACCATAGATCTGGTCTTCCCAAGCATGAAAGTTACGTAAAGTTCGAAACTTGATGCTTGTATAACCACAACAAGGCATCAAAAGGAGATTTGGTCCCAAAAATGACAACCTAAGTCCAATAACTCCATACTAACCCAAAAAGCTCCAAGGATTAAGGTCTCTGGACCTCTTTGAGTCCAGATCCAAGGCACAAACTCGAAGAGGGACCATTTGCTTCACATAATCACTCTCTAAAGGGGTTAGAAAACCCTAACTCTAAAAATCAACCCTAAAACTGAAGGAGGTTCGAACTATTACCTCAAAATGAAGCCTCTGGACTCTGGATCTGCTTGAATCTCACCTCCTCCTTGCTCTTGTCACCTTCTTCTTGCTAAACAAAGGATACAAAGATCCAAAAGTGACTTCTTCTCTCTCAAAGCGATTTAGCTCTCATAGGGTTCTCTCAAGGGACTGGTAGCCGCAATGGGAGGCTATAAGTGCCCTTAAATCGGCTCCAAATCCAGGGAATTAGGGTTTCATTAAACAGTGTGGACTCGCCGAGTCCAGACGCGAACCCGCACCCATAACTGCGATCATACTCGGCGAGTTTGGGTTCCAACTCGCAGAGTCTCCTCACAAATCACCAAAAATACAATAATAAATAATACCTGGGAATTCGGAATGTTACAATATGATGTATTTTGAAAGCAATTTTGAAAGGAAATAAAGCCAAAATTTAAGGTTTACATTAATAAGGAACCAATTTTGTAGTTGTAAGTTTGGAAAGAATTCAAGTATCATTTTCATTCAATTCCTACATTTAATTTCCTAATATAACGGATTGACTTCTTGTTTGATCAAAGTGATGTAAGCAAATTGATCTAAGGGTGTAAAACCTATAAAGAAAACACAATCAACGATCCATATTGTTTTACATGATGTCATAAGGTTTCTCTTTTAATAATATTTAGAGATTTGTTTTCTACGTGGGAATTATGACATAATGTTTTTGTAAATCGATTATTAAAAAGGTTTGAAATATATATACAAGTCAATAAGATGAAAATTAGCAGGTAATTAATTGAAATCTCATTTGAACACAAAATAGAAGATATCATGCTTGAAAGTGTATTGGTTCATAAAAATATCCGAAACTTTTGAAATTTCAAATTAATAGTTTCCGAGATTTCAACATATAATGTATTTGGAAAGCAATTTTGAATGGAAATGGAGCCTAAATTTAAGGTTTATATTAATAAGGAACCAATTTTGTAGTTGTAAGTTTGGAAAGAATTCAAGTATCTTTTTCATTCAATTCCTATATTTAATTTCCTAATATAACGGATTGACTTCTTGTTTGATCAAGGTAAAGTAAGCAAATTGATTTAAGGGTGTAAAACCTATAAAGAAAACACAATCAACGATCCAGATTATTTTAGATGACGTCATAAGGTTTCTCTTTTAATAATATTTAGAGATTTTTGAGATTTGTTTTCTACGTGGAAATTATGACATACTTTTTGTGTAAATCGATTATAAAAAATGTTTGAAATATATATACAAGTCAATATGATCAAAATTAACAGGTAATCAACTGAAATCTCATTTAAATTTAAAATAGAAGATATCATACTTGAAAGTGTATTGGTTCATAAAAATATCCGAAACTTTTGAAATTTGAAATTAATAGTTTCTGAGATTTCAACATATGATGTATTTGGAAAGCAATTTTGAATGGACATAGAGCCTAAATCTAAGGTTTACTTTAATAAGGAACTAATTTTGTAGTTGTAAATTTGGAAAGAATTCAAGTATCATTTTCATTTAATTTCCTAATATAACGGATTGACTTCTTATTTGATAAAGGTGACGTAAGCAAATTGATCTAAGGGTGTAAAACCTATAAAGAAAACACAATTAACAATCCAGATTGTTTTAGATGATGTCATAAGGTTTCTCTTTTAATAATATTTAGAGATTTGTTTTCTACGTGGAAATTATGACATAATGTTTGTGTAAATCGATTATTAAAAAGGTTTGAAATATAATTACAAGTCAATATGATGAAAATTAGCAGGTAATCAATTGAAATCTCATTTAAACTTAAAATAGAAGATATCATGCTTGAAAGTGTATTGGTTCATAAAAATATCCGAAACTTTTGAAATATGAAATTAATAGTTTCAGAGACTTCAACATATAATGTATTTGGAAAGCAATTTTGAATGGAATAGAGCTTAAATTTAAGGTTTACATTAATAAGGAACCAATTTTGTAGTTGTAAGTTTGGAAACAATTCAAATATCATTTTTATTCAATTCCTACATTTAATTTCTTAATATAACGGATTGACTTCTTGTTTGTTCATGGTGACGTAAGCAAATTGATCACACAGTGTAAAAACTATAAAGAAAACACAATCAACGATCCAGATAGTTTTAGATGATGTCATAAGGTTTCTCTTTTAATAATATTTAGAGATTTGTTTTCTACGTGGAAATTATGACATAATGTTTGTGTAAATCGATTATTAAAAAGGTTTGAAACATAATTACAAGTCAATATGATGAAAATTAGCAGGTAATCAATTGAAATCTCATTTAAACTTAAAATAGAAGATATCATGCTTGAAAGTGTATTGGTTCATAAAAATATCCGAAACTTTTGAAATATGAAATTAATAGTTTCAGAGACTTCAACATATAATGTATTTGGAAAGCAATTTTGAATGGAATAGAGCTTAAATTTAAGGTTTACATTAATAAGGAACCAATTTTGTAGTTGTAAGTTTGGAAAGAATTCAAATATCATTTTTATTCAATTCCTACATTTAATTTCCTAATATAACGGATTGACTTCTTGTTTGATCATGGTGACATAAGCAAATTGATCAAGGGTTTAAAAACTATAAAGAAAACACAATCAACGATCTAGATTGTTTTAGATGATGTCATAAGGTTTCTCTTTTAATAATATTTAGAGATTTGTTTTCTACGGGGAAATTATGACATAATGTTTGTGTAAATATATTATTAAAAAGGTTTGAAATATATATACAAGTCAATATGAAGAAAATTAGCAGGTAATCAATTGAAATCTCATTAAAAATTAAAATAGAAGATATCATGCTTGAAAGTGTATTGGTTCATAAAAATATCCGAAACTTTTGAAATTTGAAATTAATAGTTTCCGAGATTTCAACATATAATGTATTTGAAAAGCAATTTTGAAGGGAAATAGAGCCTAAATCTATGGTTTACATTAATAAGGAACCAATTTTGTAGTTGTAAGTTTGGAAAGAATTCAAATATCATTTTTATTCAATTCCTACATTTAATTTCCTAATATAACGGATTGACTTGTTGTTTGATCATGGTGACATAAGCAAATTGATCAAGGGTTTAAAAACTATAAAGAAAACACAATCAACGATCTAGATTGTTTTAGATGATGTCATAAGGTTTCTCTTTTAATAATATTTAGAGATTTGTTTTCTACGGGGAAATTATGACATAATGTTTGTGTAAATCGATTATTAAAAATGTTTTAAATATATATATATAAGTCAATATGATGAAAATTAACAGGTAATCAATTGAAATCTCATTTAAATTTAAAATAGAAGATATCATGCTTGAAAGTGTATTGGTTCATAAAAATATCCGAAACTTTTGAAATTTGAAATTAATAGTTTCCGAGATTTCAACATATAATGTATTTGGAAAGCAATTTTGAAGGGAAATAGAGCCTAAATCTATGGTTTACATTAATAAGGAACCAATTTTGTAGTTGTAAGTTTGGAAAGAATTCAAATATCATTTTTATTCAATTCCTACATTTAATTTCCTAATATAACGGATTGACTTGTTGTTTGATCATGGTGACATAAGCAAATTGATCAAGGGTTTAAAAACTATAAAGAAAACACAATCAACGATCTAGATTGTTTTAGATGATGTCATAAGGTTTCTCTTTTAATAATATTTAGAGATTTGTTTTCTACGGGGAAATTATGACATAATGTTTGTGTAAATATATTATTAAAAAGGTTTGAAATATATATACAAGTCAATATGAAGAAAATTAGCAGGTAATCAATTGAAATCTCATTAAAAATTAAAATAGAAGATATCATGCTTGAAAGTGTATTGGTTCATAAAAATATTCGAAACTTTTGAAATTTGAAATTAATAGTTTCCGAGATTTCAACATATAATATATTTGGAAAGCAATTTTGAATGTAAATAGAGCTTAAATTTAAGATTTACATTAATAAGGAACCAATTTTGTAGTTGTAAGTTTGGAAAGAATTCAAGTATCATTTTCTTTCAATTCCTACACTTAATTTCCTAATATAACGGATTGACTTCTTATTTGATCAAGGTGACGTAAACAAATTGATCTAAGGGTGTAAAACCTATAAAGAAAACACAATCAACGATCCAGATTGTTTTAGATGATGTCATAAGGTTTCTCTTTTAATAATGTTTAGAAATTTAGAGATTATTTTATTACGTGGAAATTATGACATAATGTTTGTGTAAATCGATTATTATTAAGGTTTGAAATATATATACAAGTCAATATGATGAAAATTAACAGGTAATCAATTGAAATCTCATTTAAATTTAAAATAGAAGATATCATAATTGAAAGTGTATTGTTTCATAAAAATATCCGAAACTTTTGAAATTTGAAATTAATAGTTTCCGAGATTTCAACATATAATGTATTTGGAAAGCAATTTTGAATGGAAAAAGAGTCTAAATCTAAGGTTTACATTAATATGGAACCAATTTTGTAGTTGTAAGTTTGGAAAGAATTCAAATATCATTTTTTTTGAATTCCTACATTTAATTTCCTAATATAACGGATTGATTTCTTGTTTGATCATGGTGACGTAAGCAAATTGATCACACGGTGTAAAAACTATAAAGAAAACACAATCAACGATCCAGATAGTTTTAGATGATGTCATAAGGTTTCTCTTTTAATATTATTTAGAGATTTGTTTTCTATGTGGAAATTATGACATAATGTTTGTGTAAATCGATTATTAAAAATGTTTTAAATATATATACAAGTCAATATGATGAAAATTAACAGGTAATCAATTGAAATCTCATTTAAATTTAAAATAGAAGATATCATACTTGAAAGTGTATTGGTTCATAAAAATATCCGAAACTTTTGAAATTTGAAATTAATTGTTTCCGAGATTTCAACATATAATGTGTTTGGAAAGCAATTTTGAATGGAAATAGAGCCTAAATCTAAGGTTTACATTAATAAGGAACCAATTTTGTAGTTGTAAGTTTGGAAAGAATTCAAATATCATTTTTATTCAATTCCTACATTTAATTTCCTAATATAACGGATTGACTTCTTGTTTGATCATTGTGACATAAGCAAATTGACCAAGGGTGTAAAAACTATAAAGAAAACACAATCAACAATCCAGATTATTTTAGATGATGTCATAAGGTTTCTCTTTTAATAATATTTAGAGATTTGTTTTCTACGTGGAAATTATGACATAATGTTTGTGTAAATCGATTATTAAAAAGGTTTGAAATATATATACAAGTCAATATGATGAAAATTAGCAGGTAATTAATTGAAATCTCATTAAAACTTAAAATAGAAGATATCATGCTTGAAAGTGTATTGGTTTATAAAAATATACGAAAGTTTTGAAATTTGAAATTAATAGTTTCAGAGATTTCAACATATAATGTATTTGGAAGGAATTTTGACTGGAAATAGAGTCTAAATTTAAGGTTTACCTTAATAAGGAACAAATTTTGTGGTTGTATGTTTGGAAAGAATTCAAGTATCATTTTCATTCAATTCCTACATTTAATTTCCTAACATAACGGATTGACTTCTTGTTTGATCAAGGTGACATAATCAAATTGATCTAAGGGTGGAAAACCTATGAAGAAAACACAATCAACGATCCAAACTGTTTTAGATGATGTCATATGGTTTCTCTTTTAATAATATTTAGAGATTTAGAGATTTGTTTTCTACATGGAAATTATGACATAATGTTTGTGTAAATCAATTATTAAAAAGGTTTTAAATATATATACAAGTCGATATGATGAAAATTAACAGGTAATCAATTGAAATATCATTTAAATTTAAAATAGAAGATATCATACTTGAAAGTGTATTGGTTCATAAATGTGACAACCCCAAATCTATTTCCGTTACAAATCCCATCTTCACTAACGGAATGCGTCGCTATATGTTATTTTCTGTAATATTTGGAGTCGTCAATAAACGAATATCTAGTATTTACAAGTCTTGATATTATCATAAGTAAATATAACTTATATGTGTTAACCCCGTTTAACCAAATAGAATTATATTACTTTTCAACCACTTCACCCGGGTAAAAAGTTTTAACCCCGTTAAACTTTAGCATCGGATAGCCACGTATCGGGTGTAATACCCGAGACATATATAAACAAAGGGACACTACATTTAAGCTCTTTTACCACACCTTCACTCTCTCTCACTACTTTCTCTCTCTAGACCCGAACCCGACTCCAAAACCGCGAATTCCGACTTCCAAACGTAAGGTTTCATTCCCTATCTTATTCTAAACATACTTCATTGTATTTAGAGGCTAAAAATCATAGAAATTAGAGGATCAAGTGGAGTTTACGGCCTAAGAAGCCCCTTAGGCCGTAAACACCCAATACTTGGCCGAATACCCCATGTTTCCTTCCTTTAAGCTCATATACTAATTAAGGGATATACCTAGGGGAGTTTGGACATGAAAACTTAAGTTTTTGAAGCCTAAAAAGGAGTTTACGGCCCAAGCTTATGCTTAGGCCGTAAACACCCAAAAATCTTGGATTTAAGTCCCAAAGACTCATCTTGGGCATGTAGGAATTGAGCTATGACCCTAGGAAGTGCTTTAGTACAATAGACAACACCATTTAGAGGCAAAAAGAGGAGTTTACGGCCAAGTCTAAGCTTGGGCCGTAAACACCCAATAAAAATGCCATAATGCCCCTAAAACTTCACCTAAGGTCTTCTAGTAATTATCTAAGGTGAAGGGAAGTGTGTTGTACCATTAAGCATCTCATTTTGAAGCCAAAAGAAGAGTTTACGGCCAAGGCTATGCTTGGGCCGTAAACTCCCCAAATTTTATGTCAAAATGTCCCAAAACTCCATTTAAGGCCTTCTAGTATTTATCTAAGGTGGAGGGAAGTGTGTTGTACCATTTAAACATACATTTTGAAGAAAAAAATGGAGTTTACGGCCTAAGCACAAGCCTTGGCCGTAAACTCCCCAAAATGTCCCTAAATGAGGGCTTAAACCCTCCAAATTGGTTCAAAACACTTGCTAGTAATTTAGGGAAGTGAAATAAGGCCTTAAACTTGCACTTTGGAGGGATACATGAGTTTACGATCAAGCCTTGGGGGCTTAGGGCTGTAAACTCCCAAGGAGTGGCCTTTGGGCCGTAAACTCCAAGGGAGTGAACTCATGGACCCTCCCGTAAATCATTCTTGGCCTTGTACCACTCCCGGGAACCCCTTCTAGGCCCTAAAACCCCGAAACGATGCTAGAATGCCCAAATACTTTAATGAAAAGCATAAGATGATTAATTGATTGTAAAATACATATTTCATATGACATTAGGGTCTTAAAAAGGTGCTCAATTCGTTATTCGGTACCAAACGCTCAACCGACACTTTTACCCGATTTACGCGATTTCAGGTGAGTTCATACCCCTTTAATGAACCTTTCAAATATTTTATATGTTTTAGGGTGGGATACAAGTTGATTATACATGTTTATGGAAAGTTATATAGAACGATTTTCCACGTTACGAGAATTAATCACATGTGATTTACTATCCGTAGTTCAAATCACATGTGATTTACCACTATGCCTTATAAAATGATTTTACATTTTCAAAACTATTTTGGATAAATGAACAGGTTTTTAAGTGTTTCCTTTGGAAAAGATTTTCATTAAATAAATTTTCTTATAAAATGTATCCACTCTAATATATTTATATAAGTAAGACTTGAAGGGCTTAGGACCGGTAGCACGCCTTATTTCCTGTTCTTGTTCGATTGTGGGCTTAGGGTAGTTGTTATCCGTCCGACTGTCGTTGACTTCTTAGTTATATATCATGTATATTAGAATAGGATACGAGTGTTTCACTTCATTAGATGCCTAAACCACTAGTGATAAGAACCATACACACTAAGTTAACTATGATAGGCATAGTTAATACTACTACTACTCGCTATAGCCACTACTCTATGCACTATAATACACACTATTATGAGGCTGTACACGGACAAAAGAACACACTATGAACTATACTAAAGACTACTACACTATAACATAAAGGAAAGCACTAAACAGGCGATAACACGCTAATCCACTACGAGATACTCTATTCGCTATCCACTACGCCCGGAGTTTTCCGACAGGAAGACAACACTACATGTATAGATCTATACGGGGCAGACGCTATTACATCCCGACTGTTAACTTCAGTCCGCGCCGTACAGGCCTAGGGATGCCGCTACTTCACTATACTGTTCATGACTGGGAAGGTCATGGGATCCTCTATTATCCTCACTATCAGTAATATACAAGGAATACACTATAACCACACTAAATGCTAAGCTACATCCCGAAGTAAGTAAGTATCTATCACTAAAGGAAGCTTGCACCTCTATCACTAATTACAGGCTTAACCTATTCTATCACATTACTATTTGGAGATTTGCTAATATACTTTTACAATAAACCGTTTCAAAAATGAAGATTGCATACTTTTTCATAGATTTTCACTTGCAGTGTATTTTCTGGAAAATATAGGATTTTCTAGGTTTTCTACTGCTTATGAATGTAAATTGCACATTTTTCGTACTATTGGTTCTAATGCTTTTTATACAAAAACTCACACTAAACTCTTATGAACTCACCAGCTTTATGCAGATATTCGTTTTCAAAATAACTTGTATCCTCAGGTCAAAGATAGACAGGTACAGGTGCAGCATTTTGGAGAAGGTGGAGCATACAAGATCCATCTCTTATTTTTGCTTTAATTTTGGTGTTTGTTGAACAATACGAAACACACTTGTAATTAAATTCACTATGTAAATGCAATGGTTGTATGTTTCTTGTTTTTACTATTATGCAATTGTGATGATACTGTACATGACGTCCTCCACCCCGAAACGTATTTCGCCGTTATCGGTTTTGGGGTGAGACAGATTGGTATCAGAGCATTTTTTATAGTGAATCAAGTATATCAACCTATAAAAGATATACGAACTATAAACACTTCGGGACTCAAACACTCTGACCAAGAATATATACTGTTAAGTACCTAAAGGATCTAACTAAGTATATATATATATATATATATATATATATATATATATATATATATACACACATCACTATGAAACACAGAAATCAGTATCACACTAGAACAGAACAAAAGTATTAAGATTGTTGGGCAGCACAATTGAGCTTAGAGACATATAGTCACATTCGGGGTGATGTAGCCTGATCAACTACATTTTCCTGAGAGTGACTAGCATGTGCCTAAGTTTGGCTGTGGTGTTACAACAAGTCTAAAACTTACCAACACTACCACAATAATGTTATCATAAGAATACTATAGGAGTATTCTGTATCTCTAGATTTTAAGTATGTGACAACAAAAAGGGTCGTTACTAGTAGGACAATAGTTGCTAAGTGGATACACCACGATTACATGTGACTAGGGCGCTATAGACTCAGGATCTGCAGCCTTTGCTTCATTCCCTGTTCTTGTTTGATTGGGGGTCTGAAGTTAGGGTGGTTTATTCGAAGGACTATCTTGCTTCGGTTACATGTAATTGGTATGCACTATGCAAGTATTGGGTCGACTAATAACGATTCATCCTATAAGTATCTTAGAATAGTACGTCTATTAATCTTCTTTTCCTCTTTCTCGCGTAGATAGCATGGCTGGCTTCCACCTACCCGGCGATCCGTACTTTCCGAACCAGGGCAATGGAGGATGGCTCGAAGAGGAGTCAGACGATGATCACCCGATCCCTCTGGATGATCATCATGCTGAAGGCTTCTCGGATAGCTCGAGCTCCGAGCCAGAAGTCAACAACTAACCTCCTGAAGCCCCGAACCCTAACCCCCGTCCAGCATTTCAGGGCCCCACTCCTATGTGGGCCATATCCTTGCATCGTTGTAGCGAGGAGCAGGGTCAGCCCTTGCCTTACAATGGAGACCAAAGCTTTTACAACGTAAGCGAAGGAGGATCAGCGGATTAGGTTCTGCCCATCATGATCCGAAGGATTGCCAGGAATGTTGAGCAGGGTCAAGCTGCTATTGGTCGAGTTGTAGAAGTGGATGCCAACTCGAATCTCAACACTTTTCGCATCCGCCAACTCGAAGAAGCCATGGACAGGACAAGGAGGACCAACGAGGCTCTGCAGCATCAGCTGGCTGCATCCCGAGCTGAGGTTAGGGAACTCCGTGCACGTCAAAGGACTCATGATCGACATCTTCAAGAAGTTATGCGTCAACTAGCGGATCTGAGGATTCGCCCAACAAGGAACCGTCGCCAGTAGAAGATGTTTAACTACCTCACTTTTTTGTTTAAAGGACTAGCCTTTTTATCTCTATGTTTCGTACATCTCGTGTCTGTAAACATTCCTAGTTTAAAAGTACTCTAGTTGAACCTCTAAACTGCCAACATTTTCTCTATGGTATGATGCAAGACCTACTGCTAGGTCAATTTTCATGAACTTGTGTTGCATCCTTAATACCAGTATATTGGCAGTTGATTTTCTCTATTGATGTGACTCTCATTCTGATCTTGGATTATGTTGATTTAATCCACGAAACACTCTATTCATATTCGCAATAGGCTTTTACTATTGCTATCATTTCTATGATCTTCCAGTAAAGGATGCCTCCACGAAAGCGTCCCAGCAGAGGAAGACCCGCAACTCAAACCCCTCCTCCACCACCTCATCCTCCGCAGTTCGACCCGGTGTTATTCCAAACGGCTGTGACTGCGGCTGTAACAGCAGCCATGGCCCAAAGGAACTCGGGTGATGCGAGTGGTGGTAACTCCAGGTTCGGTGAAGTCCATCAACGGGTGCAGGGATGCACTTATAAGGATTTCATGAACTATAAACCTACCTTCTTCGACGGTACGGGAGGAATTCTGGCATTGTCCCAATGGTTCAAAAGAACCGAAGCCGTATTCGAGATGTGCTCTTGTCCCAAAGAGAGCAAAATTAAGTTCGCTACTGCTACCCTCACTAACAGGGCCTTGTCATGGTGGAACGGCCATGTCAGTGCTCTCTCCTTGGTCACAGCCAATGCCATGGGCTGGGACACTCTAAAAGATCTCATGAGAGGAGAGTACTGCCCTAGGGGCGAAGTTCAGAAACTTGAGGAAGAACTCTGGAACCTCAAGATGAAAGGGACCGACATAGTGGCTTATACGGCCAGGTTTTGCGACTTGGCGGCTATGTGTCCCAACATGATCCCCTCTAAAAGCAAGAAAATTGAACGATACATCTGGGGTTTAGTGCCCCCGTATCGAGGAAATGTTCTGGCCTCACGCCCTACCACTTTTGACAGCGCCAAGGAATTGGCCCAGAGTCTGATCAACCATGAAATCTCCTCCACTCCAGCAACAACAACCACAACAACCACTGCACCACCCGATTCATCTGACCGAAAAAGGAAACGATGGGATAAGAAGAAAGGCAATAAAACTCAAGCCGCCTCTAAGGGCCAGCAAATCGTGGCGGTCCATGATGCCACCACCCCAGCCACACCAGCTGCTCCAACCCCGCCAAAAGCTTACAGTGGAAACTTGACTAAGTGCCCCAAGTGCCCTTTCCACCACAACGGCCCCTGCCGTGAATTGCAGTGTTCCAACTGCGGCCGAAAGGGCCATACTGTCCGATTTTGGAAGGCCCCTCCCAAACCCATCACACAGGTTCCTGGTACGGGAGTGACCCCAACTTGTTATGGTTGCGGTGAAGCGGGTCATTTTAAAAAGAACTGTCCGAAGGCTGCAAATGCTGGGGGAACTGGAAGGTTACTCGCTATCGGTCACAATGAAGCGGTAGCTGATCCCACGGTGGTCACGGGTATGTTTCTTCTCAACAACTCTTATGCATGTGTCTTATTCGATAGTGGTGCACAAAGAAGCTTCATAAATCAAAACTTTAAACACTTACTCAAACAAACCCCTCAACCACTAAAAGAAACATTCGTCGTAAAAATGGCTAATGGGAAGACAGAAAGCTCTAATGAAATCTATATAGGTTGTACTCTCACGTTAGATGATCACCCCTTTTCAATCGACCTTATACCAGTCTCAATCAAAAATTTTGATGTCATTGTTGGTATGGATTGGTTAAGTCTTCACTACGCCGATATCCTATGCTCCGACAAAGCCATTCGCCTGAACCTTCCGAATCGCGAAACCCTATTGATATACGGAGATAAGCCAAGTACGAGCCTTCGTATCATCTCTAGTATCCAGGCTCAGAAATACTTGCGCAAGGAATATCGCGCCTTTCTTGCTCACGTTGTCGACACTAACCAGAAATCGAAAGATCCAAAAGACATTCCCATAGTATGCGATTTCCCTGATGTCTTCCTGGAGGATCTTCCAGGCCTACCTCCCAAACGACAGGTTGAATTCAGAATCGACCTAGTCCCAGGAGATACCCCCGTAGCTAAGTCTCCCTACCGTCTAGCGCCCGCCGAAATGCAAGAGCTATCCGGCCAACTCAACGAACTGCTCAGCAAGGGCTTTATAAGACCGAGCTTCTCACCTTGGGGAGCCCCGATCTTGTTCGTGAAGAAAAAGAATGGATCGTTTCGGATGTGCATCGATTATAGGGAACTCAATAAACTCACGGTCAAAAATCGCTATCCTCTCCCTCGTATCGACGATCTATTCGACCAACTCCAAGGAGCAAGTTACTTCTCCAAGATTGATCTTAGATCCGGGTATCATCAATTACGGGTGCTTGAGGAAGATGTTCCGAAAACAGCCTTCCGAACCCGCTACGGGCATTTTGAGTTCGTAGCAATGCCCTTTGGACTGACTAACGCCCCCGTCGTATTCATGGACTTGATGAACAGGGTTTGTCGTCCATATCTAGATCAGTTCGTCATCGTCTTTATTGATGATATACTCGTCTACTCTCGGAGCGAGGAAGAACACGGGGATCATTTACGACGAGTCCTGGAAACACTGCGATCCGAGAAGTTATGTGAAGTTCTCTAAGTGCGAGTTTTGGATCCGAAGAGTTGAATTCTTAGGACACGTGGTCAGTGAAGACGGAATCCACGTGGATCCCTCCAAAATTAAAGCTATTGAGAACTGGTCAGCACCGAAGACGCCTACAGAAATTCGTCAATTTCTAGGCCTCGCTGGCTACTACCGCAGATTCATCCAAAATTTCTCTCGAATTGCGAAGCCTCTCACTATGTTAACCCAGAAGGGTGTATCATTCGACTGGGAAGAGAAACAAGAGAAGGCATTTCAGACCCTGAAGCGAGCCCTATGCACCGCACCAGTATTATCCCTTCCCGAAGGGACAGAAGATTTCGTTGTATACTGTGATGCATCCAATCAGGGGCTCGGTTGTGTCTTGATGCAACAAGGCAAGGTTATCGCCTATGCCTCAAGGCAGCTAAAGACCCATGAAGTGAACTACACTACTCACGACCTCGAGTTAGGAGCGGTTATCTTCGCACTAAAAATCTGGAGACACTACTTGTATGGGACGAAGAGCGTGGTGTACACCGACCATAAAAGCCTCCAACATATACTGAACCAAAAAGAACTCAACATGAGACAGCGTCGATGGGTCGAGCTACTTAACGATTACGACTGTGAAATTAGATATCATTCGGAGAAAGCCAACGTAGTGGCCGACGCCCTGAGTAGAAAGGAATATTCTGGTCGAAGGACCAAGTCATTGACAATGACTATCCATTCGCATCTATCCACACAGATCAAAGAGGCCCAGCTGGAAGCCTTAAAGCCCGAGAACGTGACAAGAGAATCCCTGCGCGGAATGGATAAAAATCTGGACGTTAAGGGTGACGGAGCCTACTACTTCATGGACCGAATCTGGACTCCACGCCATGGAGGTTTCAGAGACTTGGTTATGAGGGAAGCACACAACACTCGTTACTCCGTCCACCCGGGTTCAGATAAGATGTATCTGGATCTCAAAAAGCTATATTGGTGGCCGAACATGAAAGCGGAGATCGCTACCTTTGTGAGTAAGTGCCTTACTTGCGCGAAGGTCAAAGTCGAATATCAAAAGCCATCAGGACTCCTCCAACAACCTGAGATACCGGAATGGAAGTGGGAGCGGATCACAATGGACTTTATCACCAAACTACCCAAGACAGCGGGTGGATTAGATACCATTTGGGTCATCGTTGACAGGTTGACCAAGTCCGCACACTTCCTACCCATCAAGGAGACGGACAAGATGGAGAAGCTCACGAGAACATACATAAAAGAAATAGTACGACTGCATGGCGTCCCTATATCTATTATCTCGGACAGAGATAGTAGATTCACCTCTAGGTTTTGGCAATCATTGCAAAAGGCACTAGGGACAAGGTTGGACATGAGCACAGCCTACCATCCGCAGACCGACGGACAAAGTGAGAGGACGATCCAAACCTTAGAAGACATGCTGCGAGCTTGTGTGATCGACTTCGGGAAATCGTGGGATACACACTTGCCTCTTGTGGAGTTTTCCTACAAAATTAGTTATCATACGAGCATCAAGGCAGCCCCATTCGAAGCCCTTTACGGCCGAAAGTGCAGATCCCCTCTGTATTGGGCTGAGGTGGGTGACTCTCAGCTAGCTAAAGGACGAGTTCCTGACAGCGCCCTCACTGGTCCGGAGATCATTCGAGAGACGACCGAGAAGATTGTACAGATACGTGAACGACTAAAAGCCGCTAGGGATCGATAGAAAAGCTACGCCGACAAACGAAGAAAACCCTTGGAATTCCAGGTGGGAGACCGAGTCTTGTTAAAAGTCTCGCCCTGGAAGGGCATGATATATTTGGAAAGCAATTTTGAATGGAAATAGAGCCTAAATTTAAGGTTTACATTAATAAGGAACCAATTTTGTAGTTGTAAGTTTGGAAAAAATTCAAGTATAATTTTCATTCAATTCCTACACTTAATTTCCTAATATAATGGATTGACTTTCTTATTTGATCAAGGTGACGTAAGCAAATTGATTTAAGGGTGGAAAACCTAAAAAGAAAACACAATCAACGATCCAGATTGTTTTAGATGATGTCATAAGGTTTCTCTTTTAATAATATTTAAAGACTTGTTTTCTACGTGGAAGTTATGACAAAATGTTTGTGTAAATCGATTATTAAAAAGATTTGAAATATATATACAAGTCAATATGAAGAAAATTAGCAGGTAATCAATTGAAATTTCATTTAAACTTAAAATAGAAGTTATCATGCTTGAAAGTGTATTGGTTCATAACAATATCCGAAACTTTTGAAATTTCAAATTAATTGTATTCGAGATTTCAACATATAATGTATTTGAAAGCAATTTTGAATGGAAATAGAGTCTAAATTAAATGTTTACATTAATAAGGAACCAATTTTCTGGTTGTAAGTTTGGAAAGAATTCAAGTATCAGTTTCATTCCATTCCTACATTTAATTTTCTAATATAACAGATTGACTTCTTGTTTGATCAAGGTGACGTAAGCAAATTGATCTATGGGTGTAAAACCTATAAAGAAAACACAATCAACGATCCAGATTGTTTTAGATGATGTCATAAGGTTTCTCTTTTAATAATGTTTTGAAATTTAGAGATTATTTTTCTACGTGGAAATTATGACATAATGTTTGTGTAAATCGATTATTATAAAGGTTTGAAATATATATACAAGTCAATATGATGAAAATTAACTGGTAATCAATTGAAATCTCATTTAAAATTAAAATAGAAGATATCATACTTGAAAGTGTATTGGTTCATAAAAATATCCGAAACTTTCGAAATTTGAAATTAATAGTTTCCGAGATTTCAACATATAATGTATTTGGAAAGCAATTTTGAATGAAAATAGAGCCTAAATCTAAGGTTTACATTAATATGGAACCAATTTTGTTGTTGTAAGTTTGGAAAGAATTCAAATATCATTTTTATTGAATTCCTACATTTAATTTCCTAATATAACGGATTGACTTCTTGTTTGATCATTGTGACGTAAGCAAATTGATCAAAGGGTGTAAAAACTATAAAGAAAACACAATCAACGATCCAGATATTTTTAGATGATGTCATAAGGTTTCTCTTTTAATAATATTTAGAGATTTGTTTTCTACGTGGAAATTATGATATAATGTTTGTGTAAATCGATTATTAAAAAGGTTTTAAATGTATATACTAGTAGATATGATGAACATTAACAGTTAATCAATTGAAATCTCATTTAAATTTAAAATAGAAGATATCATACTTGAAAGTGTATTGGTTCATAAAAATATCCGAAACTTTTGAAATTTGAAATTAATAGTTTCCGAGATTTCAACATATAATGTATTTGGAAAGCAATTTTGAATGGAAAAAGAGCCTAAATCTAAGGTTTACATTAATATGGAACCAATTTTTTAGTTGGAAGTTTGGAAAGAATTCAAATATCATTTTTATTCAATTCCTACATTTAATTTCCTAATATAACGGATTGACTTCTTGTTTGATCATGGTGACGTAAGCAAATTGATCAAAGAGTATAAAAACAATAAAGAAAACACAGTAAACGATCCAGATATTTTTAGATGATGTCATAAGGTTTCTCTTTTAATAATATTTAGAGATTTGTTTTCTACGTGGAAATTATGACATAATGTTTGTGTAAATCGATTATTAAAAAGGTTTTAAATGTATATACAAGTCGATATGATGAAAATTAACAGTTAATCAATTGAAATCTCATTTAAATTTAAAATAGAAGATATCATACTTGAAAGTGTATTGGTTCATAAAAATATCCGAAACTTTTGAAATTTGAAATTAATAGTTTCCGAGATTTCAACATATAATGTATTTGGAAAGCAATTTTGAATGGAAAAAGAGCCTAAATCTAAGGTTTACATTAATATGGAACCAATTTTTTAGTTGTAAGTTTGGAAAGAATTCAAATATCATTTTTATTCAATTCCTACATTTAATTTCCTAATATAACGGATTGACTTCTTGTTTGATCATGGTGACGTAAGCAAATTGATCAAAGGGTGTAAAAAGTATAAAGAAAACACAATCAACGATCCAGATTTTTTTAGATGATGTCATAAGGTTTCTCTTTTAATAATATTTAGAGATTTGTTTTTTACGTGGAAATTATGACATAATGTTTGTGTAAATCGATTATTAAAAAGGTTTGAAATATATATACAAGTCAATATGATGAAAATTAGCAGGTAATCAATTGAAATCTCATTTAAACTTAAAATAGAAGATATCATGCTTGAAAGTGTATTGGTTCATAAAAATATCCGAAACTTTTGAAATTTGAAATTAATAGTTTCCGAGATTTCAACATATAATATATTTGGAAAGCAATTTTGAATGAAAATAGAGCCTAAATCTAAGGTTTACATTAATAAGGAACCAATTTTGTAGTTGTAAGTTTGGAATAAATTCAAATATCATTTTTATTCAATTCCTACATTTAATTTCCTAATATAACGGATTGACTTCTTGTTTGATCATGGTGACGTAAGCAAATCGATCACACGGTGTAAAAACTATAAAGAAAACATAATCAACGATCCAGATTGTTTTAGAAGATGTCGTAAGGTTTCTCTTTTAATAATATTTAGAGATTTGTTTTCTACGTGGAAATTATGACAAAATGTTTGTGTAAATCGATTATTAAAAAGGTTTGAAATATATATACAAGTCAATATGAAGAAAATTAGTAGGTAATCAATTGAAATCTCATTTAAAATTAAAATAGAAGATATCATGCTTGAAAGTGTATTGGTTCATAAAAATATCCGAAACTTTTGAAATTTGAAATTAATAGTTTCCGAGATTTCAACATATAATATATTTGGAAAGCAATTTTGAATGGAAATAGAGCCTAAATTTAAGGTTTATATTAATAAGGAACCAATTTTGTAGTTGTAAGTTTGGAAAGAATTCAAGTATCATTTTCATTCAATTTCTACACTTAATTTCCTAATATAACGGATTGACTTCTTATTTGATCAAGGTGACGTAAGCAAATTGATCTAAGAGTGTAAAACCTATAAAGAAAACACAATCTACGATCCACATTGTTTTAGATGATGTCATAAGGCTTCTCATTTAATAATGTTTAGAAATTTAGAGATTATTTTTCTACGTGGAAATTATGACATCATGTTTGTGTAAATCGATTATTATAAAGGTTTGAAATATATATACAAGTCAATATGATGAAAATTAACAGGTAATCAATTGAAATCTCATTTAAATTTAAAATAGAAGATACCATACTTGTAAGTGTATTGGTTCATAAAAATATCCGAAACTTTTGAAATTTGAAATTAATAGTTTCCGAGATTTCAACATATAATATATTTGGAAAGCAATTTTGAATGGAAATAGAGCCTAAATCTAAGGTTTACATTAATATGGAACAAATTTTGTAGTTGTGAGTTTGGAAAGAATTCAAATATCATTTTTATTCAATTCCTACATTTAATTTCCTAATATAATGGATTGACTTCTTGTTTGATCATGGTGACGTAAGCAAATTGATCAAAGGGTGTAAAAACCATAATGAAAACACAATCAACGATCCAGATTTTTTTAGATGATGTCATAAGGTTTTTCTTTTAATAATATTTAGAGATTTGTTTTCTACGTGGAAATTATGACATAATGTTTGTGTAAATCGATTATTAAAAAGGTTTGAAATATATATACAAGTCAATATGATGGAAATTAGCAGCTAATCAATTGAAATCTCATTTAAACTTAAAATAGAAGATATCATGCTTGAATGTGTATTGGTTTATAAAAATATCCGAAACTTTTGAAATTTGAAATTAATAGTTTCCGAGATTTCAAAATATAATGTATTTGGAAAGCAATTTTGACTGGAAATAGAGCTTAATTTAAGGTTTACCTTAATAAGCAACCAATTTTGTAGTTGTAAGTTTGCAAAAGAATTCAAGTATCATTTTCATTCAATTCCTACATTTAATTTCCTAATATAATGGATTGACTTTTTGTTTTATCAAGGTGACGTAAGCAAATTGATCTAAGGGTGGAAAACCTATAAAGAAAACACAATCAACAATCCAAATTGTTTTAGATGATGTCATATGGTTTCTCTTTTAATAATATTTAGAGATTTAGATATTTGTTTTCTATGTGGAAAATATGACAAAATGTTTGTGTAAATCGATTATTAAAAAGGTTTTAAATATATATACAAGTCGATATGATGAAAATTAACAGTTAATCAATTGAAATCTCATTTAAATTTAAAATAGAAGATATCATACTTGAAAGTGTATTGGTTCATAAAAATATCCGAAACTTTTGAAATTTGAAATTAATAGTTTCCGAGATTTCAACATATAATGTATTTGGAAAGCAATATTGAATGAAAATAGAGCCTAAATCTAAGGTTTACATTAATAAGGAACCAATTTTGTAGTTGTAAGTTTGGAAAGAATTCAAATATCATTTTTATTCAATTCCTACATTTAATTTCCTAATATAACGGATTGACTTCTTGTTTGATCATGGTGACGTAAGCAAATTGATCACACGGTGTAAAACCTATAAAGAAAACACATTCAACGATCCAGATTGTTTTAGATGATGTCATAAGGTTTCTCTTTTAATAATATTTAGAGACTTGTTTTCTACGTGGAAATTATGACAAAATGTTTGTGTAAATCGATTATTAAAAAGGTTTGAAATATATATACAAGTCAATATGAAGAAAATTAGCAGGTAATGAATTGAAATCTCATTTAAACTTAAAATAGAAGATATCATTCTTGAAAGTGTATTGGTTCATAAAAATATCCGAAACTTTTGAAATTTGAAATTAATTGTTTCCGAGATTTCAACATATAATGTATTTGGAAAGCAATTTTGAATGGAAATAGAGTCTAAATTTAAGGTTTACATTAATAAGGAACCAATTTTGTAGTTGTAAGTTTGGAAAGAATTCAAGTATCATTTTCATTCAATTCCTACATTTAGTTTCCTAATATAACAGATTGACTTCTTGTTTGATCAAGGTGACGTAAGCAAATTGATCTAAGGGTGTAAAACCTATAAAGAAAACACAATCTACGATCCACATTGTTTTAGATGATGTCATAAGGCTTCTCATTTAATAATGTTTAGAAATTTAGAGATTATTTTTCTACGTGGAAATTATGACATAATGTTTGTGTAAATCGATTATTATAAAGGTTTGAAAAATATATACAAGTCAATATGATGAAAATTAACAGGTAATCAATTGAAATCTCATTTAAATTTAAAATAGAAGATACCATACTTGTAAGTGTATTGGTTCATAAAAATATCCGAAACTTTTGAAATTTGAAATTAATAGTTTCCGAGATTTCAACATATAATATATTTGGAAAGCAATTTTGAATGGAAATAGAGCCTAAATCTAAGGTTTACATTAATATGGAACAAATTTTGTAGTTGTGAGTTTGGAAAGAATTCAAATATCATTTTTATTCAATTCCTACATTTAATTTCCTAATATAACGGATTGACTTCTTGTTTGATCATGGTGACGTAAGCAAATTGATCAAAGGGTGTAAAAACCATAATGAAAACACAATCAACGATCCAGATTTTTTTAGATGATGTCATAAGGTTTTTCTTTTAATAATATTTAGAGATTTGTTTTCTACGTGGAAATTATGACATAATGTTTGTGTAAATCGATTATTAAAAAGGTTTGAAATATATATATACAAGTCAATATGATGGAAATTAGCAGGTAATCAATTGAAATCTCATTTAAACTTAAAATAGAAGATATCATGCTTGAATGTGTATTGGTTCATATAAATATCCGAAACTTTTGAAATTTGAAATTAATAGTTTCCGAGATTTCAACATATAATGTATTTGGAAAGCAATTTTGACTGGAAATAGAGCCTAAATTTAAGGTTTACCTTAATAAGCAACCAATTTTGTAGTTGTAAGTTTGGAAAGAATTCAATTATCATTTTCATTCAATTCCTACATTTAATTTCCTAATATAACGGATTGACTTCTTGTTTTATCAAGGTGACGTAAGCAAATTGATCTAAGGGTGGAAAACCTATAAAGAAAACACAATCAACGATCCAAATTGTTTTAGATGATGTCATATGGTTTCTCTTTTAATAATATTTAGAGATTTAGAGATTTGTTTTCTACGTGGAAAATATGACATAATGTTTGTGTAAATCGATTATTAAAAGGGTTTTAAATATATATATACAAGTCGATATGATGAAAATTAACAGTTAATCAATTGAAATCTCATTTAAATTTAAAATAGAAGATATCATACTTGAAAGTGTATTGGTTCATAAAAATATCCGAAACTTTTGAAATTTGAAATTAATAGTTTCCGAGATTTCAACATATAATGTATTTGGAAAGCAATTTTGAATGAAAATAGAGCCTAAATCTAAGGTTTACATTAATAAGGAACCAATTTTGTAGTTGTAAGTTTGGAAAGAATTCAAATATCATTTTTATTCGATTCCTACATTTAATTTCCTAATATAACGGATTGACTTCTTTTTTGATCATGGTGACGTAAGCAAATTGATCAAAGGGTGTAAAAACTATAAAGAAAACACAATCAACGATCCAGATTGTTTTAAATGATGTCATAAGGTTTCTCTTTTAATAATATTTAGAGATTTGTATTCTACGTGGAAATTATAACACAATGTTTGTGTAAATCGATTATTAAAAAGGTTTGAAATTTATGTACAAGTCAATATGATGAAAAATAGCAAGTAATCAATTGAAATCTCATTTAAACTTAAAATAGAAGATATCATGCTTGAAAGTGTATTGGTTCATAAAAATATCTGAAACTTTTGAAATTTGAAATTAATAGTTTCCGAGATTTCAACATATAATGTATTTGGAAAGCAATTTTGAATGGAAATAGAGCCTAAATTTAAGGTTTACATTAATTAGGAACCAATTTTGTAGTTGTAAGTTTGGAAAGAATTCAAGTATCATTTTCATTCAATTCCTACATTTAATTTCCTAATATAACGGATTGACTTCTTGTTTGATCAAGGTGACGTAAGCAAATTGTTGTAAGGGTGTAAAATCTATAAAGAAAACACCATCAACGATCCAGATTGTTTTAGATGATGTAATAAGGCTTCTCTTTTAATAATATTTAAAGTTGTAAAAAAATTCAAATAAAGTGTGTAAAAAATTCACAATCTAAATATATATCTAAAGTAGTTTTTCTTTTTGGCGGATATCAATTACGCACAAAGAAGCGTGATACGAACCAAAAAAAAGGACATGCGTTGATTGAGTGAGAAAATATGGACCATATTCAGCAACTACATCATCTGCTTGTTATAAACCGGAAGGTCTAAACTAGTCATCTTCTCGAAGATATCGACTGCAAAAGCAATCGGATAACATGACGACGGCGGCAGCGGCGGAGAGCAGTTCTAAAACTAGAAATTCCAGATGGTCTCTCGCCGGCATGACTGCTCTCGTCACCGGCGGCACACGTGGGATCGGCTGCGCTGTGGTGGAGGAATAGGCAGAGTTAGGGGCGGCAGTACACACCTGCTCTCGCAACGAGGCTGAGCTCAACCACCGCTTACAAGAATGGTCTTCCAAGGGCTTCACCGTCACTGGATCCGTCTGCGACGCAACTTCTCGACCTCAACGCCAACAGCTTCTAGAAAAAGTCTCCTCTATCTTCAATGGAAAGCTCAACATTCTAGTAAGTTCTTTTGATTTTATTTCACCGATAAATTAGGGAATTCTTCGATACATCAAGTTTCATCTTATTTTGCAGGAATTCCTAATCTTCTGAAACGAACACATTCATTATTCATTCTTGTGTTACTAATTGTATTCTTACAAATAATTATACAAACTTCGAAACTGTAGATAAACAATGTTGGGACGAACATAGTGAGACCCAGTTTGGAGTATACTGCAGAAGAGTATTCCCTGGTCATGGCTACAAATTTGGAATCGTGTTACCATATCTCTCAACTTTCACATCCTCTTTTAAAAGCTTCTGGATTTGGAAGCATTGTCTTCATTTCCTCTGTTGCAGGTTCTGTATGTTCATGTTAATTATACATCTATCTACGGACCCACTAAAGGTAATACTTTGATTTTCCTGATCATTGTAATTGGTGTTACAAGAAATTTTAAGCTTCCATTTTCTGTTCGTAGCTGCTATGAATCAACTTGCAAAGAATTTAGCTTGTGAATGGGCTAAAGATAACATTCGGAGTAATGGTGTAGCTCCAGGGTGCACTAGGACCCCGCTTGTGGAAAGTGTAATATACCTCAATTTTAGCCTTCTTTCTATTTGTATTATTTTGATCGTATTGTAAGAATTTATTTTGTGTTGTGTAGTTGCTTAATAGTGAGGAGTTTTTAAATACAATGGTATCAAGAATACCTTTGAAACGCGTGGCTGAAGCGAATGAAGTGTCATCAGTGGTCGCGTTTCTTTGTATGCCTGCTGCTTCTTATATCACTGGCCAAACGATTCTTGTTGATAGAGGATTTTCCATTAATGGTTTCCCGTGAGTCGACTTCCAAAATGGTTCATTCGTTCGGACTTTGGATTGATTAAATTAACAGAAATTTGTTGGTACGTAAAGTTTTTTTTTGAAAGAGACTAAAGTCTCGGCAAATGTTGGTATGTAAAATTACTTGAAGATAAAGATGATCTATTTGTTAAAGCAAGTAATAGATAATTATATATTTATTATATAATAATAAGTAAAATGAGAAAAAAAAAAGACCAAAATTGTAATTTTCTAAATTAAAAACTAAAGAGTATAAATTCTTAAATTTGAAAAATTATAGTGACCAAAACTATAACTATTCTGTTTTCTTATAGATTAAAAAAAAACTATACGAACTAAAAATGTTATTTTATAAGTTAAAAACTATAAGGACGAAACATGAATTTCAGTCATTTTCTACATTATAAACTAAAGAACTAAGAAGAGAAAATAATATAAGAGTCATTAAGTTTACACTTAAATTTTAATTTGAGGTTGTGTTTATATATTATTATATTTTAGTCTCAAATTTGAGAACGTGTTATTAATTTTATTTTAAATGTAACCATTGTACATGTTGTCTTAAGGTCAAACAGTTTGCACTTTAATGACTAGGTCATTAGCTTATGTGGCATCCATCTAATATCTTAGATGGCAGTAACAACTTTATAAATGAATATTAACCTCCTTCACTCTTATTTCCCTTGATCCATCGTTACTTTTCTTCTCAGTTATTCAAGAGCACTATGCAATGGTCTCTCTCTCTCTCTCTCTCTCTCTCTCTCTCTCTCTATATATATATATATATATATATATATATATATATATATATATATATATATATATATATATATATCCCACAATGGGGTAATTAAATCAACCAGTGGTCCCTCTAGGACGTGCTACTATGGACCAGAAGTTCCTTTAGCTGCAAGTACCGACCTGATGAAGATGAAGAATGTGGTTAATCTGGTGAAGTAAGTTCATGGTACAAGGAACTTATGTGTGAAGTTATGTCAAAAAGAAAAAAAAACCATTGGAAAAGGAAAAGAGAACCCTTATCATGGTGAAATAACTATGCTAGCTCTTCCTAGGGTTGTGATTGCCTTGCTTGTCTTTTTAATAATCATGGTAGGGATTTGGATATGGATGGCATATAATGGGCAAGTAGTATATTGTGGTAGGTTGTTAAGTTTGAAGTAGTGTCTGGTAATGTCCAATGTTAACCATTTTTGTGTGTGTGTAGATAGATGTACAAAATTGTAGTTTGTATAGTCCAGATCGATTTTGATATATATATATATATATATATATATATATATATATATATATATTACTACTGGATTTTTATGAGAATGATAGGGAAGTTTATATGTTTATGACAATGATATATGATGCAAGTGGACCAAACTACCCTTACCTTATGTACCAAACCATTGACCAAAATAGAAAGGACCAAACTACCCTCATGTAAAAAGTATGATGCTATATGATGCAAGTATGCCAAACTATCCTTACCTTATGTACCAACAAAAAAGACCAAACTACCCTTATGTAAAAAGTTTGATCTATATGATGCAAGTGGACCAAGCTACCATTACCTTATATACCAAATCAGTGACCAAAATAGAAAAGACCAAACTACCCTTACCAATGTAACCAAAATACACATACATGTTGAAACCAATGTGAACAAAACCATATACACATACCAAATAACAAAAACCATATACACTATAATGACCATAACACAAATAACCAAAAAAATATTGAAAAATGATGATCAAAATGAAAATAATTAAAATAACAACTAGATCGCCATAATGACCATAATCATCATAACAAGGTAACATAAATTGTTACCAACAAAATCCATATATGTTGACCATATTAACCAATACCATTTACAAAAGGGGTAGTAATGTTTGGGTATAGCATATATGTTGACCAGATTGACCCATACCATTTACATACTCTCATATTGAGTATACATGTTAATTATCAAATGGGTTAAGATCACAGAATATCAACTTACTTACTAGAGAACCACAATAGTAGCTTTTTAAAAGCTTTTGCAAACCAAAAAGCTTTTAAGAAATGAAAAAGCTATTGGATGAGCTTTTTCAAAGAACTTGTTAATTAACAAGCTCTTGCAATGAGCTTTTTTAATTGTTGTGTAGTTCCCAAATTGTGGATGCTAGTCATTACACTTACATGCCACATAGACACCATGTCAGCAAAGCTTAGTTGTATACCTGTTAACTAGTGACCTACTTGGAACATTCTTGTAATTAGAATGATAACTTAACTGTTATTAAATTGTTTTTTCGCGATTTTATTCTTACATTTGGCAATCCATCTAACAACTTGCAAATTTTTTGAAAGACAAAGGTGTTAAAAATGGGAAACTGCCAATCACAATGATGGCTTGTGCTCACATTGGTGTTGTCCACTCGGTAAAAGCCATTCAAATTACATAGTGTTTACTATTATAATTTTATTTAACATTGAATTTCATTTTGATTTTCAGGTTGTTTTTGTTGGATACTCTGTAGAATCACTTCTTCAAAGAATTATGGATTGCAAACCAAAGATTGTAGTAGCTTGCAATGTGGTTAAAAGAGGGAAAAAAGTACTCAATCTCAAGGATATTGTTGATGTTGCACTCTCAGAATCATCTAAAAATGGAATATCAAGGAAATGTTATCAGAAAGCATATTTATATTTATTTACCTCTTCATGAAATTGATTTCTATGTTGCAAAATGGATTCATTTTAGACGTATGAAAATGAATCAGCCATGAAGAAGGAAGATACTAATTGGCAAAAAGGAAGAGATATTTGGTGGCATGTAGTACTACTAATACTATTTAATTTCACAGATATTATTATATGATCATGTTGATTAAACTTTAGGCCTTTTGGTCTTTTTTTCCATTATACTTTTTTTTTGCAGGATGTTGTTCCTAAATACTCTACTATGTGTGATGTGGTGTGGATAGATGCAGAGGATCCACTTTTTCTTCTTTGTACAAGTGGAAGAACCGAAAAGCCGAAGGTATTTAAGTTTGTTATAATTTTGAACTACTTTTATTTTCTCATATTTTTTAATGAATCATGTCGGTGCACGTGATAGGGTGTTCTGCATAACACACAGGAGAATACATGATCAAATATGCATTTGATTACAAAGAATCTGATATGGCATTGCACTTTCCGAGGCAATTGGAATTGACTATACTGACACTGAAGAGGTCAGTAGAAAAAAGAAACCATAATACAAATTTCAATTTAAAAAAAATGAAAGTAGGAGTCTAACTCAATCTTTTGCAGCTGGAGTTGTTGGTTACAACGCTAACTGATCTTAATACAATGGATGGTAAATGGAATGTGTCTTTATTGACAGAGTGTTCAAGTTCTCTTGATGTCAATACAAGGTACATCTTTTCGTACAAAATGACTAAAACATGCTTCTTCAATGAGGGGGTATTTAGGTCATTTGGACAATCTGTTGTGTCATGTCTTGACAGATTGGAACATTATTGCGGAAAAGCATTGGCTAATGCTTTGTCAGCTGCACCATCGATGTGGACCCTTGGCAATGCAGGCATGAGAGCGTTATAGGTAACTGATTTTATTTTCATGAGGATTGTGTTTTTATAAAATATTGGAGTTTAGGATAGTGATAGCTTTGATGTTGGGTACTTTTTAAGTTTTTTAAAATAATATTTCATGATATAAACTTTAAATAATATGTGCATATTTTTTTTTTCATATTTGTCAGCATTTGATTTCCAGAGCTCTTGGGTGGTACCAACAACTTTATTGATAAGGTTGGTTGCGATCAAAAAAGGGCCAATGGCACCAGAGACCATGAAGGTTAGTTCTGTAATTTTCATCCAAATTAAAAAATTATGCATCCATTTTTATAAATGCTTAATGTGCTATTAGTTTTGGTATGTGGTAGATGGTCCATAATGGTCAATACAAATGTTCAAAGATCAAATCCTAAAAGAGAAATTTTTGAAGACCAATATGCAAACACATTATTTTCTTTCAACAACATGTTTTTATATATATTTTTTGGTCGGAATCGGAATTCAATTCCATTCTAGTCCTGCATTTAGTTTAGCTTCAAATGAGTAGACAATAATGTCCATTGCAGAAAAGCATGCTTCCAACAAATACCATGTCTCCTTCCATTGCAGGAAAAAGTAACTAGAACTTGGTTCGCCTAATTCCATGGGATTTAACAGGAATCGGAATCCAATTTCATTATGGTCATTCTTTCGGATGCTATGCAAGATATGAAGCAATAGAGAATATGTATGTGGAAATGCAAAATATGAGACAAAATTGAGATTATGGTACATTATACTTAGAAATAAATATCAATCAATATTAAACTTTGATATTTGATGATTTTGATCGTTTTGGTAAACATTGATATTTGACGTTTGGTTAAACTTTGATATTTGATTTTGGTATTTTAATATTAGAGTTTTGTTTTGGATTGTATAATTATTTTGATTCCTTTGGTATTAATTTGTTATTGATTGTATAATTATTTGATGTTTTTAGTATTTTTTTTATTTGTAATAAAAAATAATTACTACTATATATTTGCGAGGGATTAACGACGGAAACAAAAAAAAATCACATATAAAATTTCCTAGTGATCAGCGACGGAATATAAAAAGACAGATATAGAGGTTTGCAAGGGATTAACGACGAAAATTTTTTGTTGCTGATGTCCTAAATAAAGGTATTAAGGGACGAATTTGCGATGGATATTCCGTTGCTAAAGTCGTCGCAAGGAAAAACAAGTCCGTTGCTAAATCTCTAGCTAAGTCATTAGCCACATTTTATTTGGCTATGGAGTAAGTCTGTCACAGATCTGTCACAAGAGACCTTTAGTGACGGAATTGCAACGGATTCATACTTTGCAAAAACCCATGTTTCTAGTAGTTATATGTTTTATTACATATTCATATATAATTTTTTGTATTTATTTTCTAGTTACAAAATATATATTATCTATTCTTATACAATGCTCCGTTATTTATTTCATCAAAAGTTCAAGAAAACGCATGTGATTCTAGTGGTGATCATTCAGTTAGAGTTACAGAGAAAAATGATATAGGTATGTGTTTGATTAATATATTATTAGTCATTTAGTTGTATTTCATTTTGTAGTTTTTGTTAGCATAATTATATTAAGCTTGATTATTAATTGTGTTTATTATATTTTGAGTGCAGCCCATTCGTGGCATTTATGTTATGTATTCTGTATATATACAATTCATTAATGAAAGTATGATTAACGGGAAAATACATATTAACATGATATCATACTAGGTAATCTAACCCTAGATGATCCTTGATTCCCACTTCCTATTCTCTTCATCTCGGAGGTTGCTCTCTTCCTTCTTCTCTTTTCTTCTCATGGCTACAAATCTTAACGATAAAACTTCTTCCACCATTAATATCAAGACTCTGTCCCTCTTGTTCTTGATCTTGATCGTATGAATTATGATATATGAAGAGAATTATTTGAAACTTATTGTCTTGAGTTTGCTATTTATTAGCCAACATTAATGTCTCCTGTACATCTTCTATTTTGTGTGTATGTAATTGTATGTTTTCTAATTCTTTGAGGATGTATCTTGTAAATTCCTTTTGTATAAATCTATTGTCTCTCCACCTTATTTGGTGTGACGAGTTATATTCTCATGGTATCAGAGCTTAGGTCGGCTCACTTTCTTCCCTAATCAATCCATCCGTATCTCTTCTTCTTCCCTCTGTTACTTCCTGTCTCCTCTTTCTTCTTCATCTATGGCTTCCTCTTCTCAAGATTCTACCCTCCCAATGAACACAATTTTTCATCTTATCACCAATCGATTATCCTCTTCTAATTATCTCCTTTGGAAAAACCAAATGACCCCTCTTTTCACATATCAAAATCTTATGGGACATGTGGATGGAACTCTCTCAAAACCAGCCCCTGAAATTCTTGTTGATGGGAAATCTGTACCAAATCCGGCTTGTTCTTCTTGGGTCTTGGCTGATCAGCGAGCAATTATTCTCCTTCAAGCCTCTCTAACAGAGGAAGCATTCTCATAAATTGTTGGCTTATCTACTGCCTATCAGATTTGGACAACACTTGAATGTACTTACAACAATTCCTCAATTGAGCGTGTTCAAGCCTTGCGTGATCAGCTTCGCCAAAACTCCAAAGGTTCGTCTACTGTTGCTGATTTTGGTCGTAAGTTTAAATCTATTTGTGATCAGTTATCTGCTGTTGGTCACCCGGTTGATGAATCGGATAAAATTCATTGGTTTTTATATGGTATCGGGTCTGTTTTTGAGACTTTTTCTACTGCTGTTCGTGCTTCTCGATCTCCTACTACACTTCGAGATCTTGCCCGAGAGAAGCACATGAATTATTTTTACAATTCTTTCACGGAACTACCTCTTCTGCTGTTGCATTCACTGCTGACACCAGACCACCAAATTCCTACTGTGGTCGTGGTGGTCGGTTTAATAAGGGTGGTCGCGGTCGCGGTCGCCGTCCTCCACATTGCCAGTTGTGTCGTAAGGATGGTCACTACGCCAATACATGTCCACATCTTTCTTCCTATGCCACTCATAAACCCGGCACAGATACGGAATTAGCAAAAGCTTTCCATGCTCAGTGTCATGTTACTACAAACGCTCCAGACTGGTTTGTTGATTCCGGAGCTACAAATCATATGACGGCTTCCACAAATTCTGTTACACAACCTGCTCCCTATGATGGTCATGCAAATGTTATTTTTGGAGATGGTAATTCTCTTCACATCTCCCATGTTGGTCAATATGTCCTTCATAATAATGGTCGGCTACGGGATGTGTTGGTAGTCCCAAATATTACCAAAAATTTATTGTCTATTAGCAAGTTGACAACTGATAACAATGTGGATGTTTTGTTTTCCCAACCCAATTTTTTTATTCAGGATCGAGCAACGAAGCGGATTCTAGCAAAGGGCCGATGTGAACAAGGACTATATGTTCTCTCTCATGAATCTCAAGCACTTACAGCTGTTGCACCTTCAAGACTGAGGGCATCATTTGAACTTTGGCATTCCCGTTTGGGTCATGTCTCTTTTGATACTATTTCTCTATTAAATAAATTGGGACACTTATCGGTGACATCTCTATTACCGTCACCCGTTGTATGTTCTCCTTGTGACATCTCTATTACCGTCACCCGTTGTATGTTCTCCTTGTCAACTTGCTAAAGCACATCACTTACCTTTTAAACTTAACGATAAACGCGCTTTACATGTGTTAGATTTAGTTCATTGTGATCTATGGGGACCCTCACCCGTGGATTCTATTGATGGTTATCGCTATTACGCTCTCTTTGTGGATGATTATTCGAGATTTATGTGGTTCTATCCTCTCAAAACCAAATCAAGTTTTCATATGGTTTTTAGGGCTTTTATCAATTTTGTTCAAACACAATTTTCTTCAAAAATCAAGGTTTTTCAAAGTGATGGGGGCACGGAATTCATAAATCATCATGTTAGCAATTTGCTTGAAAAAATGGCACATTTCATCGCATTTCTTGCCCGTACACTCCACAACAAAACGGGAGGGTGAAACGAAAACACTGTCACATCGTTGAAACCGGACTTGCTATGTTATTCAATGGGCACGCTCCTTCTTCTGATTGGGTTCATGCATTTCGTACTTCAGTCTACGTTATTAATCGTCTCCCTACTTGGGTGTTGCAAAATAAGTCACCTTTTGAAGCATTGTTTACTCGGGCTCCATCTTATGATCATTTTCGACCGTTTGGGTGTCGAGTATATCCGTACTTACGTAACTATGCGGATCATAAATTTTCTCCGTGAAGCCTTCCTTGTATCTTTCTTGGGTATTCCGTACAATATAAAAGCTATCTATGTCTCGAGCCTGCTTCATCTCGTATTTATGTTACCTGACATGCCAAGTTCGATGAATTCTCATTTCCCTTTTGTGGCTCTTCCTCTCCCACTTCACTTAATGACGTTCTTTTGGTCACTTTTCACGATGATACCCTATGTTCACAACCTTCATCTCCCATTACCTTTTCCCCTTCACCCACCAACTTCAATAATTGTGGCTTGTGTGATGAAAACCCACAACATGTGGGTTGTCTTGATGACTTAAACCAATCATCTTCAACCCCAACTGATCATGTTTCATCATCTCCATTACCTGAGGCAACTCAAACACCTCCAACCCCCTCGACACACTCACCAGCCCCCTCGGCCCAATCGTCGATTGTATGTTTTCTAATTCTTTGAGGATGTATCTTGTAAATTCCTTTTGTATAAATCTATTGTCTCTCTACCTTATTTGGTGTGACGAGTTATATTCTCACTATTAAAGATCATCTTCAACCCCCTGCCCATCCTGCTCCTGCATAAGTATCCTCCTCCTCAACTGATCCCAAGGACAAAGCCAAGGCTGTGGAAATTGATCTCAAGTAATGGACTAGAATCGACTCTATTGTTAAGTCTTGGATATACAATACCGTTTCTCAACCTCTTCTCCACAAGATCTTAAAGAAAAAGTCCACCGCCTATGGTGTTTGGAAATGTCTGGAAGATCTGTTTAGTGCTAATAAATACAACAAAGCTATGCAACTTGAGAACTAACTTAGGAATATGACAATGGGTGACCCGTCTATCACTTATTACTACACTAGAATCAACACCATCTATGACATGTTGGAAAATCTTGGTTCTCCTATTCCCGAACACAACCTCTTGTCCATCACGCTCAATGGCTTATCTCAGAAGTTTCATGTTATTGCCACCACCATCAAGTACACGAAACCTACCCCCTATTTTATGGAAGCTAGATCCATCTCGTGTCTTGAAGAACAAACTATGGTGCAGGATCAACAATAACAAATCACTCCTTCTCATTCAGACACTTCTTCTTTTTTAACGATTCTTGTGATAGAAGAGTCCAATAATGGTGGCGTACTTGGTTATTTACGGCGAGGCAGAGGGGGTCAACATGGAGGAAGAGGCAGTTGTGATCGTAGTGGTGGTCAGTTTGGTGGTGCGCGTCAACAACTGACAACCCCTAATGGGTGGGGTTTGGCTAATACCCTTTACCTAGAGGAAACAATCAATCGGGGCTTCTACCAAGCTCACATGTACCTGCATCAGGTAATGGAGATGACGAAACATGATCAGTTGGAGCCTAACTTCTGTTATCGTCTACCTGGCCAAATCCTAATTTGCTGTAGCCATTTAACTTTTTTGGCCAACAACAAAATCATCCTCATGCTTACTTCACTCAATTTCAGGTCCAATAGCCTTCATGGTGTGCTACAACATGCTTGAATTCTCCTCAACAGTCCACATCCATTCCTCAAGTTTTCAAACAACCTCGGTGACGAATCTAGGAACATAAGGGTGGTTCATTGACAAAGGTGCTACTTCTCATCTACATGCAGATGCATGTATTTTTCTAAAGTTTCTAATAAGAGTAATTATTTTTCCTCTGTTTTCGTTGGAGATGGATCTTCAATACCTGTAAGTAAAGTTGGTCATTCCGTTCTTTCGCCGTCTAACCCTTATCATACTCTTGTCTTACACAATGTCTTAATCACCCCTCAAATTATCAAAAATCTTATATATGTTCGTCAATTTTATTGTGAAAATAGTTGTTCCATTAAATTTGAATCTTATGGTTTTTCTGTGAAGGATTTCAAAACCAAGCAAACTCTCATGAGATGTGATAGCACCTAAGATCTCTATACGGTCACCACTCCTACTGCTCAAGCTCTTCTCACCATTACTCCTCTCACTTGGCATCAATGTCTCGGGCATCCCGATCATCATGTTCCCAAACACTTAGTTGATAGTCGTTTTATTTCAAGTTCTTCTAATAATATTCCTACTTTATATGAACCGTGTCAATTAGGAAAACATATTAAGTTACCGTTTTCTTTACCAAACACTTTTTCTCATTTTCCATTTCATATTGTTCATTTCAATATTTAGACCTCTCCAGTTGAAAGTTATAGTGGTATTAAATATTATGTCATCTTTCGTGATAACTGTTCTCATTATGTGTAGATTTATCCTAAACGTGTCAAATCTGATGTGCTCTCTAAATTTCTTCATTTTTGTGCCTTTGTCCAAAATCACTTCAATAGATTAAAATTATACAATGTGATAATGGTGGTGAATTCAATAATAACCAATTTCAGAATATTTGTGACCAAAACGACATCAAAATGTGTTTTTCGTATCCTTACACATCTCAACAAAATGGAAAATCTGAGTGTATGATTTGTATAATCGACAACATTGGTCGTACCCTTCTCTTACATGCTCGTCTTCCATCCGAATATTGGGTGGAAGCTCTTCATATGGCTGAACGTCTCCTCAACATTCTTCCTTCCATTACCCTTCACAACAACACTCGTTTCCATAAATTATACAAGAAAATACCCACTTATACTCATCTTTGTGTCTTCGGTTGTCTTTGTTTTCCTAATGTTGTCGAACCTCACAAAATCTCCCCTCGGTCGACCCCAAGCATTTTTCTTGGATATCCAACCAATCATAAGGGATATCGGTGCCTTGATCTTCAAACTAAAAAGACAATTATTTTCCACCATGTTTTCTTTGATGAATACTCTTTTCCTTTTCGTTCTTTGACACCCAATTCTGCTCCCTCACAATCTTTACTTAATTATATTGCACCGTTTTACCGAAATGTTCCTCACTTATACAGTCCCATTGATCCATCAGACCAATCTCCTAATATGAATATCCACACACCTCAACCAACCGACTCATCGGTTCACCCTCATGACTCATCGGCCCAAACAACTGATCTCATTCCTAATCTGTCTTACGACCAACCTTTCATAGTTGTTCTTTCGATAACCTCTTCTCAACCGGTTGCTACTCCTCTGTCTCAGCATCCTATGCTCACTCGTCTTAAAAACAGTGTTACAAAATATATTACACGATTAAATCTTCATGTTGATTCCTCTTCTCCTATTCCTAAGTCTTACTTACAAGCATTTGAAGTTCCAAATTGGGTAAATTCAATTCAAGAATAATACTCTGCTCTCATCACCAACAATACATGGGTTCTTGTTCCTTTCCCAGCTTCTGCAAATGTTATTAATTGCGTATGGTTGTTTAACAAGAAGCTAAATGTGGATGGTTCGTTGTCCTGGTATAAGGCACGTTTAGTTGTTAACGGTTGTTGTCAGCGACCTAGTAGTGATTATGATGAGACTTTTAGTACTGTGGTTAAACCAACTACCATTCGTACGGTTTTGAGCATTGCAGTTACTCATAAGTTACCTATCAGACAGTTTGTTGTGAAGAATTCTTTCTTTCATGGTCATCTTCAAGAGACAGTTTATATGCAACAATCTCCTATTTTCCGTGATTCTTCTCGACCTCATCATGTTTTCCTTCTTCAAAGGTCTTTATATGGTCTTAAACAGGCACCAAGGCATGGTTTCATAGATTTACTATGTTTATCTCTCGAATTGGTTTTATTAATAGAAAGTGTGATTCTTCTATGTTTATATGTTTATTTACAGGCAGGGCTCTCATATTGCTTACCTGGTACTTTATGTGGATGATATTGTCCATGGGTAGTTGTACACAGGCAGGGCTCTCTATTCATGAGTGAAAGTACCCGTTTCATGTTATCTAGTGTTCTGTACGGATAATGACTTAAAAGGGTAATATATTTTTCGATTTGCATACTGAGTCTTTTTTTCATCCACATTTACCCCCTTTAACTTGTTAAATTGTACACATTTAGTATTAATGACCGGTTACTCCAACTTAGCCGGTAAAAATGACTTAATAGGGTAATATGTTCTCTCACTTTGTACACATTTAGTCCTTAACATTTTTGTATACGTTTAGTACTTAATATTTTTTTTGTTGCAAAATAAGTCATTTTTGTTTTTGTATTCATTCAGTACTTATGAATGACTTCTTTAGGTTTTTCTCATGACATTTTACATGAGACAATTATTAATGAAGTGTTTAGGGCTTTTGATACTTATGTCTATCGCGATCTCGACTACTAGCTTGTTTAGGTCATGTGTTATGAACGTCATAACTTCTTCATACAATCTCGGATTTTAACGATCTTTATATCCATAAGTCCGTATTTTTACGTACGGTCTATATATCCATACGTTTTTCATGAATGCATGTATGGATGTTTTTTTAATAAAGTCGTAAGTAAAAAATATTACATTTTAACGGGAGCAATTATCGAAAGTTGTAGTAGATTCAAAAAACGAACAAGTGGATATAAAGATCGTTAATTTTTGATATCTTATGAAGAAGTTACGATGTTCAAAATACAAGACCTAAGTCAAACCACAATACCTACACAACCAAGCAGTCGATATTGCGATTGACATAAGCATCAATACCCCCAAACACCTCATCAATGATTGTCCCACGTAAGATGTCATGAGAAAAACCTAAAGACAACATTCATAAGTACTGAAAGAGTACAAAAAACAAAAATGACTTATTTTGAAACAAAAAATATTAAGGACTAAATGTGTACAAAAATATTAAGGACTAAATGTGTACAAAATCAGAATATTGCCCTATTAACAATTTAAAGGGATAAATGTGGACGAAAAAAATACTCAGTGACCAAATGTGTACAAATCAAAAAATATATTATCCTTTTAAGTCATTATCCCGTTCTCTATATTCATCATTTGTACTTGTTGGATATTAAGATATATAGGTGAGTTTTTGTAGTAACTTAGATGTTATTCTTCAGAAGAATATTTAAGTAATATCTACCTAATTTTGACTTCTAATGAATTCAAATTATAAGCCTTTTTAGAGTTTTTCAACCCCCAAATATTCATGAAAATTGAAAAACTAGTGGGTGAGTTTTTTTAAAAGCCATGTTATTTCATAAAACATATTAATTAACAAACTATTGTAAAAAAAATTTCAATAATTTGATGGCCTCATAAGTTTTCAACAAAATGTAAATGGATAACTTATATAAGGGCTCTAAAAAAACTAACTGATCTCATGCGGATAAAATGAATGTTTTCATTTGAAGTTTTTAGTGAAAAAAACTTCAACAAAAAATTCTCTAGAACCTCTTAGGGTTTATTGTTGTCCAAGGGTTTTATAATCATACTAAAACTAAATTATCAACAACATCGGAAAAAAGCCCTAAAATCGTCGAAAAGGACCCAAAATCGCCGGCAAAAACACCCTGATGATGTTCATGTTTGTGGGTGGTGATAATTATAGAAAACGAAATAAGGTTCAACTGGAACAATTGATTACAGTTTCTATCTTCTAATTTAATCGATAAAGAATCTATATACATCAAAATATCCAAACGGATATATATATGAAAACAAATTATAATCCAACCAAGAAACTAGGAATAAAAGAAGGATAAGATAAACATAAGAAAAGATAAGATAATCTCGATTATTTTCTTCACTCCCCCTCCAGATGGAACGTGAACGTGAAGATCACGAACGCCCATCTTGCCCGGTAGAGAACGAAATATGTCCGTCCCAAGAGGTTTAGTAAAAAGCTATGCTGTTAGTTGATCTTTAGTGTGGATATCAACTCGAAATATTTCTTTGGACTGAACTCGCTCACGAATGAAATACCGATCCATCTTCCCATGTTGAGTGCGTTCGTGAAATATCGGGTTGTTAGCAATATGTCGTGTAGCTTGATTATCATAATAAAGTTGAGTAGCAGCCATTTGAGGAGCTTGAAGGTCCTTTAACAACAAACGAAGCCATAAAATTTCATGCACTTTAGTGGCCATGGATCGATACTCAGCTTCAGCAGAAGAGCGAGACACTACGAATTGCTTCTTTGTCTTCCAAAAGATTGGAGCACCTCCAAGAGTAATAAAATAACCGGCCTTTGAACGTCTCGTAAAGGGCAACCAAGCCAATCATAATCACAATATGTAACCAACATTAAATCACCATCGACCGGAAGGAAAATCCCTTGACCAGGAGTGGCTTTAAGGTATCACAACACACGGAGAGCTGCGTTCCAATGATTTGTCGCAACAACTTGGTTGAACGTATTTAATGCAAACGTTATGTCAGGTCGGTGACTTGTAGGTACAGAAGACGACCAATAAGCCGCCTATACTTCCCAACATTAGTAGTAAGACGAATATTATGTTCCATAGGAAAAAAAAACCTTGGTCTACACCTGTAACGCCTGTGTTTCTAGGCTAGGCATTAATGTTGATGTAATAGTCTAGGTTAACCTTTGTAACTCGTTTTGAAATAATAAGAATGTATTATTTGAGTATTATGTGTTTTATGCTTAATTGTATGACTTAAATGAATTAAGAATAAAAATAAGTGTAGTAATAAAATATTAGATAAGCCCAATATCTATGAAGGAAGTTGTAGTGGTCGTGACAAGGGTTCCGAATATATAAAGAATGCCGAAATCCGAGTTATAACGAAGAAGTTATGACATGTCGAAGTTTCGCGACAGAACCGGTACGACACTGCGTGACGTAAATAGTAAATTTACGATAGAGCGATATTTAGCCTTAATGATCTAAACAAAAGTCGTAGAATACGTTAAACCGAGAGTGTACATAAAAAAACGTCTAAATCTGACTTCGTATAAGGAAATTATGATTTTTCGAATTTTCGACTTAGCAGTATGCAACCCAAAGTTCGAATATGAGATCGAGTGGTTTCTAGCCGGAACAATCTAAACGATAATTGAAGATCTCGTTGATAGTAGTCCAACGGTGAAAAGACAAACAAAAACGGACATCAGATGAAGAAGTTATGAATTTCTAATGGAGTTTTCCTGTCCCGGCCTACTAAAAATAATATAATAAAAATAAAGTCAAAATTAGCCGATGGAGTCTAAACAAGAGCTGTAGAGCATAATCTCACCTACGCGTGGGTATAAAGAACGTCGAAAACGGAGATCGAATGCGAGAGTTATGATTTTCTGAAGTTCGAGGCGCGCATCCCAAAAGGGAACGCCCCGCGTTCGTTACTTGGCCCCAGATTGGCCACGTCGATGCCGCATCAAACAGATAAGAGATAAGACAGAACCCCGCTCCTACGCGCCGTGTTCGAAGGGAACGCCCAACGTTCCTTTAGGGAACGCCCTGTGTTCGAGACCAACTCCAACCCTATAAATAGATGTCGTGGGTTGTCGAGTTTTATTGCTCAAATTCTTCTCTCTCACTCGTTATTGCCTCGTTTTGCGTGAAAGTTATACCCTGAACCCCCGGTATCATCCCGACACTCGAAGCAAGTCCCGAAGCCCCGAAGATCCCGAGAAATAGAGTTGTCGAGCCGAAACTCTGCCCGTGAGAAGCCCGGTTTTTGGAAGATATCCCGGTTTCATCGAAGATTATTATTTTAAGAGCCGTAGTGCTGTCCGAGCATCGTCTTATCAAGTGAGTGTATATTCCTTTTCTTCTAACACATAGATACGAAGTATTCTCTACAAAATACGTGTTATGTGTTTGTATATTATTTGCTTATTTGAAATAATTGTTGAATGAATGATTTGTAGAGGTTTTAAGTTGTATATAAATGTATATATTTTTATCTACTAATATGTTGGGTAGAACATGGGTAGACAGTTGTTGTGTGATGAAATAAAATGAACTCGATGTTGTTTTTGATCTAGTCATCTAGCGGAGTATGGATGACGACCACAGACTCTTTCTATACAGTGCAGTGGAACGCTGGTAGGTTCATAACCTGTAGGTGTTGTGAACGATGTGTTCACCGGTGTACTCTATCCCCCTCATGGTTTCCTTTAGGACAACTATTGTTGAGGAAACCCCTTTGCAGTAATGTCCGTCCCGATGAAAATCCTAGATTAGGTCCTTTGTAATAGTTGTTATCATAGGGACGTAAGGTGAGGATAACGAGAATGGGTAATCGGGTTATCGTTGGTTGGTGAAATTAAATATAATTAATTATTGTGGGTTGAAAACCCTATATGCTCACCAGGTTCCCAAGCCTGACCCACTCAGTTTTATTTGTATTACAGGTAGTGGCGCGAGAGCATAAGTTGGACAACTTGTGAAGATATTTTGTTTATAGGCTAGTAGTTGTGTATAATTGTTGTAAGGCTTATAATATGCCGTTTATGCTTTTGTGTCTGTATCGGAACATGACATCCCGAGTTTTGATATATAATGAAAATACATCCTTTAAGGAATGCTTTGATAAATTATATTTATCATATTTTGTTTTGGGAACAAATTCCGCAACTTTTTTAAATTAAAGGATTACTCTGAAAATTAGTTTAAAAGCATAAATTAAATCGGTCTTTTCTAGCCGTGATTTTGGGTATGTCACAACACCCTTCCAAACTGCTGCCAACAAGTATATCAGGAGTATACTTCCTTTGGCTAAGAACCATTCCATCCGGTGTTCGTGCCACTTCAATTCCAAGAAAATATTTCAACGTTCCCAAGTCTTTGATACTGAACTTGCTGTCGAGAAAAGTTTTAATTTTAGCAATGTGACGATCATTATTCCCCAAATGAATAACATTGCCAACATAGATAAGAGCTGAAATAAAAATATCCTTTTCTTTGAATAAAAAAAGTGAGCAATCAACCTTAGAATGCTTGAAACCAATTTAGAGAAGAGCTCCAGTGAATTTATTGTACCAATTTCGTGAGGCTTGTCATAAACCATACAAAGACTTTCGTAGACAACAAACTCGCGTATCCCCTTCCTTTGCAAAACCTTGTGGAAGCTTCATATATACTTCTTCATTTAAATCTCTATGTAAAAAGGCGTTATTTACATGGAGTTGGTGAATCATCCATCGTTTTTGAACAACAATTGATAATATGGTTATGACTGTCACTAGCTTAACAACCGGTGCAAACATCTCATTAAAGCCAATGCCTTCAATTTGGGTGAAACCCTTTGCAATTAGACTTGCCTTGTAGCGCTCTACTTCACCAATCGATTTGTATTTGATTTTTTAAACCCACATTGATTCGATATCTTTCTTTCCGTATGGCAAATTTATCAATGTCCACATGTTGTTATTTTCAAGAGCTTAAATCTCCCTTTGCATAGCATCCCTCGAATGCTGACTTTTAACCGCTTTAGAAAAGTGTTTGGGCTTATCTTGAAAAGATATGGCAGTTAAGTAAGATTTGTGGGAGTTAGTAAAACTTTTATAAGACACAAAGTGTGATAAATGGTGTATCGTCTAAGAAGTCGTGTTCACATGGGAGTGAGAATGGTCAATGGAAGGTGGCAAATCAACTTCAAATTCTTGCAGACGTGCAAGATTGGTTCGAGTTCATTCAGGATGAGTGCTTTGGGCTGGATGATGGGTTGGGCCGACATCAGAATGATTGGCTTGGGCCGATGTAGACTCGCCAGTAGAACACGTCCTAGTTGAGCTGCGTTGTGGGCTAGTAGAAGCACTTGAATTGTTGTTTGGAACCGGATGATCAACAACATGCACGTGATCAGTAGTATCAAGAATGGTATCTGTCTCATCATCATAAGTATCATCAAGAGGATTTGAACCTACATGGTTCCTGTTTCGATTTTCATCTTTGATGTTGTACTCTTCAATATTATGCAAACGAAAGATGCTTTTTATGAACTTCACATCTCGAGAAACAGTGATCCTTTTTTTGGAAATCAAAAACTTGATACCCTTTTTGTCCTTGTGGATATCGGATATCCTATGAAAACACAAGGCCTCCCCCTTTCTTCAAACTTGTCCTTTCCAGCTTTATTTTCTGTGACATATAACAAGCAACCCAAAACTTTCATAAGATCATACAGAGGCTTAATTTTGAAAAGAACATCATATGGGGTTATATTTTGGATGGACTGAGAAGGTAATGTATTTATGATGTAAGTTGTCGTAAGAACACATTCTCCCCAAAACTCGATAGGAAGACTAGCTTGAAAACGTAAAGCTCTAGCTATCTCTAAGAGGTGCTTATGTTTCCTTTCAACGATTCCATTCTGTTGTGGGGTATGGAAGCATGAAGTTTCAAGTAAAATCCCATGTTCTTCATAGAATTTATGCATATTTTTTGAAACAAACTCTCCCATATTATCACTCTTAATTCTTTTGATTTTTAATTCAAATTGGGTCTCAATCATTTTGTATAAGGTTACAAGACTTGAGCTTGCATATAATTTGTGTTTTAACAAATCAACCCAAGTGGAATGGCTATAATCATCAACAATTGTGAGAAAGTATCAGGCTCTAGAAAGCGAAGGAACCCAATACCCCCCACCATATATCACAGTGAATCAAGTCAAGAGGAGCAGAAGTTTTAATAAAACTGACTTGAAATGGTAATATGGTTTGTTTAGCTTTAATACATGAATCACAATGATCTATTTCTCCTATAGTATTAAAAAACTGATATTTTGAAGTCTAGAATTTGAAACATGTCCCAACCTTCTATGCCAACTTTTTGTATCAACTTTGATTGCTATTGATTTGATGCTTGCATCCATATCTTCCACGTTGTAAAGACCATCCTTACACCTCCCCATGCCTATTAGTTTCCTCAACTGTAAGTCCTGTATGTAACAAAAATCCGAAAAAAACGTTACAAAACAATTGTGATTTTTGGTGAATTTACTAATAGACAATATGTTGTATTTGTAATCTGGTATGTAAAGGACATTATCGACACTCAAATCACTTGGCAAGCAAGAACTCCATATTCCTTGAACATGGACATTGTCACCATTTGGTATCTTAACAGGAGCACCATCAGGTGATTCCTTTAAATTGATTAAGACAGAATCATCATAAGAGATATGTTCAGTTGCTCTGGAGTTGATGACCCACGACCGATGAAAACTTATCCTACCAGCCATGTTAGCTTCATGCTTAGTTTCATTGCTTAATTATTGCAACAATTTCTTATATTGTTTGACATTAAGCCTAGGAATGGGGGTGAATTCGATTCCAACTGCAAGACCTTTGGGTTTCAGGTTTATCAGTTTCTTTTGATTGTTTGGAGCCCTTCGTTGTCGATTTTCCCACCAGTCAGGATACCTGATCTTTTCAAAACATCCATCGATCGTATATCCGACTTTATTGCAGTTCTTACACTTCAGGCCTTCACGAATGATGCGTTTTCCTGGGTAGTTGGCTTTAATTTTCAATGGTGCTCGTATCTGATAAGTTGCTTCCTTCACCGCCATTTTCTTTATTGTGATGGTGTTCTTTTGTTGTTCGTCTTCAGCTACTTACTAAATGGTAGACATTTCCAAACTTGGTATGGGTTTGGTGCTGAGAATTTGGGTTTTTATGGTCCCAAAACTGTCATCAAGACCCATCAGAATTCGTATATGCGTTCCTTTTCTTTGGACTCCATGAGTCTTTTTCCTAAGTTGCAGGAACATTTATTGCAAGTACATGTTGTTGGAGGTGAAATAGATTCAATTTCATCCCATATACCCCTCATCATTGTGAAGTAGGAAGAAACAGATTGATTGTCTTGTCTTATAGTTGTTAGAGTTCTCATAAGCCCTTGGAGCACTTTTTTTTCCCAAATCTTTCTTGGAGGTCTTCCCAAATCTGTCTAGCAATCCTTGCGTACTATACACTATTTCTGATTTCTTTTTCCATGGCAGTCGTGATCCATCCCTTGACGATGGCGTCACTGCGCAACCATGCTCTGCAGTCTTATGCATCCTCTAGCAGTTTTGGAAGAGTTCCATCGATGAAGCCAACCCTATTTTTGGCGATAAGGAAGTTACTCATCTCCTAAGACGAGTCTGCGTAGCTGTTGTCGTTTAAATAATCATTCACATGCATCTGACGGGGATAATCAATGGGGTGAATGTATTATGGCGAGTCTGGATCAGAAGAAGTGTTCTTGGCTTTTTCTTTCCCACACCTTTCGATGCCATCTGTTGATCCAGCCATGGAGGTTTCTGGTTTGTGATTTTAGCGGATTAGAGGACCCGCTGTGATACCAAATAAAAAACGTAATAAGGTTCAACTGGAACAATTGATTTCAGGTTCTATCTTCTTATTTAATCGATTATATATATATATATATATATATATATATATATATATATATATATATATATATATATATATATATATATATGAAAACAAATTATAATCCTACCAAGAAACTAGGAATAAAAGAAGGATAAAATAAACATAAGAGAATATAAGATAATCTCGATTATTTTCTTCAGATAATCGATACTCGACCGGTGAAATCAGTAAAATTCCACTCGATTGGACTGATGAGCGTTATAATTGCCGGAGAGGAAAAGAGGTGATCCACGAAAACTGAGAAAGCCGACAATTAGACTGATTTTATCAATCATGCTTTAGCAGCGATGATCAATAGCATCAACATTTTATGGTAAATGGAAGGAACATTTCGCGGTCATTTTTTAGGGCATCAGCGGCGACTATGTCATAGCTATTGCTATTGTACGGATGATCACAAGTGATTGTTGGATTGAATGTGAGATCGATGGCTAGGATGCAGCTGTGAAAAAAGATGCAAATCGTGGTTTTGTAGTAGTATCAACGATGGTATTACCGACCACATGAGCATTAGTGGCGGCGTATTTCTTATGTCGTCGCTAATGTCTTTGTCTCCGGTAATATCGTCGTCCCCGGCATTACTTGATAGTGTGATTGTCCAAGGGTTGGTGATAAGGTGTTTTTGTTTGTTGCAAGCAATCGAAGAAATTCGTTCAAGGGGCATGAATAAATAGAAAATGAACAAATTATAAACATTTTGTTATATTTGCATCAAGTCTTAATCTATAAAAACTAATTAAATATTTATAGAGCGATAAGCTAATAAAAATTAAAGAAATTATTATTTGCATTTTCATCTATATCGCATATCTTTTGACAATGAAAGACAACCATATTCTAATTATTTTAAGTTGTGTTAAGTTCTTTAAATGATCTCGACCTATCGCTAATTGTTAATTGTAGTATTTGTGTTTTTTTATTTGGTTTACTTAAATTGTATTTCATTACTCTTTTTCTTACTAATTGCGAAACTAATTTCGTCTCTCATTACAAATCCTTTGTCCCTGTTCCACAGATATGATCAAAACGACTACGCCGGAGAGCCTTTCTGCAACTACAAATCCCAGATGGTCTCTCGCTGGAATGACTGCCCTCGTCACAGGTGGAACACATGGGATCGGCTACGCTGTGGTGGAGGAACTGGCGGAGTTAGGGGCGGCAGTACACACCTGCTCTCGCAACGAGGCTGAGCTCAACCAACGCTTACAGGAATGGTCTTCCAAGGGCTTCACAGTCACCGGATCCGTCTGCAATGCAGCCTCTCGTCCTCAACGTGAACATCTTTTAAAAAAAGTCTCCACTATCTTCAATGGAAAGCTCAATATCTTAGTAATTAATTTCTTTTTGCTTGCTGTTTTGAACGATTTTCTGTTTCGTTATTATGATAAACGTAAAGAAAGCTACTATATATAATGTATAGATCCTTTTACTTATTGTAGATAAACAATGTTGGGATGAACATAATGAAACCTACTACGGAGTATACTGCAGAAGAGTATTCCCTGATCATGGCTACCAATTTGGAATCTTGTTACCATATCTCTCAACTTTCACATTCTCTTTTAAAAGCTTCTGGATTTGGAAGCATTGTGTTCATTTCATCTGTTGCAGGTTCTACTCATGTTTTTTCTGGATCTATCTATGGAGCCACTAAAGGTAAGATTATCCATTATCCCTAATCATATTTGGTGTTGTGTGAGACTATAATTATAGGGGTTTTAACTTCGATTTTGTGTTTACAGGTGCAATGAATCAGCTTGCAAAGAATCTAGCATGTGAATGGGCTAAAGATAACATTCGGAGTAATAGTGTATCACCATGGTTCACAAGAACCCCGCTTGTCGAACATGTAATATTAATATACATCCATCGATGATTCTACCATTCTTTCTTTAAAATTTATAGATAAGCCATGTAAATTTTCTTTTGTTTAGTTGCTAGGTAATAAGGAGCTTTTAGATAGAGTGGTATCTAGAACTCCTCTAAAACGCGTTGCAGAAGCAAATGAAGTTTCATCAATGGTGGCGTTTCTTTGCATGCCTGTTGCTTCTTATATCACTGGCCAAACAATTGTTGTTGATGGAGGATTTTCAGTTAATGGTTTCGCATAACATACAAAATGCTCGACGAGTTCTTTTTTGTTATGTTGATGTGAAGAAGCTTGGGTGGTAACTATAATTCTCTTTTATTCTTTCTGTAACAAGGGTAAAAGCATAAAGGAAATGAATTGTGTTAATTTATATATTAGTTTACTGCCTAAATGAGTATATGCGCATGCTAATTAGATGTGTCATGTTTGTCAATAATACATATTACATATTTTGTTAATTTGTTTATATTGCTAAAACAGTGATCGTTAATTTAATTGTATTTGTTTTATTGTTCATCCGTTTAGTTTGTTTGTGTGTGTGTGTTTTACATTTAAATTGTTAAATTGTATTAATGTGGTTTAAATTTGGATGTTTGTCTAATTATTATTAAGAATTTAGTAAATTTAGTAAATTACATAATCGTCCGTGTCATTTGGGGTCAAATACATGTTTTATCCTCAACTTAATTTTTAACTTTGACCCATGTGGTTAAAATTTGTTTCAATTTTGGTGAGGTTTGAATGAAAATGATTATTTTACTTTTAATTTCTTTTTAAATAGTTATGTTATTATGATACGTGAAGATCCTACCTTAACAATGTTCCCCTCCATCTTTACCCTTTCCACTTTCCTCTTTTCATGTATCTATCTCATCTTTCCCCTAAACCTTATGGCCGAATGCACACCTTATATATTTCACCACCATCAAAGTTGGTCTTCTGCACAACTGACAACAACCCCATCAAAATCCTATTATGGAAAACACCAAAAATTGAACAACTCCTTCCTTCTACATTTATTTCGCTCAATCTCACAACTCTCGTTGAAAAGAAGGCTCGTTGGTTCCCATTTTTTTTTGTTGGAACAATCAAATGAAATGAATTATTTGAAGTTTGGCTGGTTGTTACTTTTTTTTCGTTGGAATAATTAACTGAAATGACCGATATACATACCTAAGATATGGATCCAGTTGTGAAAGAATGGGGTGATTAGTGAACAACACACGTAAAACATATGTTGATCGAAAAAACGGCAATGGTGGTCTGGGTTATGGTTCGATTTTAGCAAGGGGTGGGGTAGGTAGAGGAGAGGTGTTTGTGTTTCTAGAGAGAGAGAGAGAGAGAGAGAGAGAGAGAGAGAGAGAGAGAGTTGGAAACTTGTTTTGCAAAACTAACTGATAGTTTTTTGTTAAACGCTATATGAGGCAACTTTTAGATTTGAAATGTTTTATTTAAACTAAATTCTAAAAACTTATAGTGTCAAAATTTTTTTTTGTTTAAAATGAAATGTTTTATCAATTGTTAGAAGCTATAAGCTCCAAACACTTTCAAACGTTTTGTGTCAAACACACTATTTGACGAATATTTAGTGACTTGATAGAAACATAGAAGAGGAGTTTGATATAGGAGGTGAGGTGCGATTAGGTGGGCCTAAATTTTTTTTTTCTAAATTATAGACAAAATTGCAAGAATGGTCCCTAAGGTATGTCAAAACTAGCAACTTTGGTCCAAAATGGGTTTGGCTTGCAAGAATGGTCCAATAGTTTCGTTTTGTTGCGAGTTTGGTCCAATTTTCTATCAACTTTTTTATAATGACGGATTTGCCCTTTATTATTTTATTTTCCATTTTTCTTTTATTACAACAACTAAAAAACAATAAAAAATGAAACAAAAGTAAAATACTCTCTCTCTCCACCGTATTCCCCCATATTTTTATTCCTTTTACCCAAGAACAGTTCATCTTCTTCATATCTTCCTTCTTAATCAAGATGGGTTTGTGTATACCAGATTCTGATGTTTTTGGATCTAATCTCCATGATTCCAACATCGCCTCTCAAAAACCCATAAAGCAATGATGAAAACCCAGGAAATCGACTTCATGGATGTTTTTGAAAATTTCTGAAAAATAACGAGGGGTGAGTTTTTGAAAATCGACTCCATGAATGTTTCCAATGTGGGGGTTTTTTGGATATCTAATCCATGTCATCGCCGCTCATGGCCACCGTCAATATATCTCCGTCTGATGGCCTTCAGCAGCTACCTAGCAGCCCTGTGAAGATCTGAAAGAGCACCGCCACAGTTGTCTTTTTCCGATTATCCCTCTCACCGTCGATCTGAAGCCCTTATCAGTGTTTTAATTCCCTTCACCACCACCTGAATCACTTTCTACTATGAAACCTAAACCTAAACTTGAATCATTTCATCACCCCTAAAATCATTGTCAGATCCGAAGACGAAATGATGGATGACAAAACATATCGAAGATGGTGCGTCACTAGGGTTTCGTGTGTGCTTGTATTTAGGGTTTTAGTCGCCACCCTTCTAGTTTTCAGGGTTTCAGCTGTCATTTAGCGTTTCAAATGAAAATCCTCATGCCGAAGAGAGAGAGAGAGATAGCGTTTCAATGTTTTATTTTCAACAACATATAATCAAAATTTATCAAGATATTAAACTATCAAATTTAATACTTGTTGGAAAGAGACACAAAAAGTAACATGAAAATGAACTTTGCATAGTTGCTCCTCTTTTTTATCCATCTTGAACACTTCATTAATGATTGTCATACGTGGTTCAGTCTAGCATGCTCTTCATCAACCCGTTGCCAAATTTTGCACTTTCTACCTGGTTTCTTTAGTAACAAAACACAAAATTTATGCATGGAAGAAAGAAGGTCAATTTGAAAAAAAAAAAAAAAAAATAAAAAAAAAAATAAACGGATTTGTAGAAAAAATGGTCAAAGTTGACATACCAAGAAATTATGGAAAACTCTAACTTTCTGCTTGTGTATTCTTTTGTCTTGGAAATGCAAATTCGAGTCGCAAGGAAACAATCACAAAGAATCTCGAGGTACTGAAGAGTCAACCCATTAAGAAAATACTCCTCAAGCCTAAACCGGGAAGGCGAGCTAAATAAGTAATTAAGGTGGGGGAACATGATATTGAATATTTTCCTTGAACCAACAACAACTTCTTGACATAAATACCAAAAGACGTACAACATCCACCTTAAAGCTAAACTCCCACCGGCTTGCAAGATAAGACAAGGCCTGAGGAAACCTAGATGCTACACACAGATAGAGCATCAAGTAAGGATGGATCAGGCATCGGTCGAGTCTTGAAGAGCCTTCAAGAGGAAGAAGTCATATATATACTCCGATTCAATTTCCACACCTAACAGAATAATTAACAAAACACAGATTTTGTAAATTCTGTAACTTCTTCATACGAACTCCGTTTTTGACGTTCTTTATATCCCCAGAAAACTCTCGACGAGATCTAAAAATTTCCTTTAGACCCTAACAACTAATTCTTACTTTATTTTTTCATCCATATTTTTATAGAATTAAATCATTTTGCTAAAATCATAACTCTCTCGTACGAACTCTGTTATTGACATTCTTTTTTTTCTCAAAATTATTATCTTAAAGAGTACTATGATTCTCCTTTTGGTCACTTTAGCTAAAGGTCAACCATTTTCTTTGTAGCTTCTTATGTCACACATTCCTTGTACGCAACTTACTTTTATATCTTATAAAAATCATATCTAATTCATACAGAGTAAAATTTCTACGAAAGTTATATTTTTGTGATCGGGATGACTTGTACTATATATATATATATATATATATATATATATGTGTGTGTGTGTGTGTGTGTGTGTGTTTTGGCGTACTCATTTTTACGATTTACAGATAATTCAATTTATTTTTCCTATTTTTCTTGGGCTAAAGAGTAATATATTTATACTTCGAATTATAGAAACATTTGTAGGTTCTCATTTTTATATATCTTATTATGTTAGTAATGGAAAAAAAAAACTTTAAAATATTGTGTATAGCGGCTGAGCGGAGGAAGGAAAAAACATAGAGCCAAAACAAAAATTAGTATGGATGACTAAGAGACATATAATTCTTCTAAAATAATAATATCATTTGGCCTCTCACTACCATCGATAGAATGACTATATGGATATTAATTATGGTTTTTTAAACCCTTAATAAAAAATCGATTCACAAATCACAATAAATCGATTACGGTTTTTCACACATCCTTCTGATTTTTTATTTTCGATTTGAATTTTGATGTTCTGATTTCTGATTTCAATATTTCTCAATACATCGATTATGATAATCTTAATTCACGCATCCTATCAATCTTGTATTCGTGTTAGTCTGATTTCCGATTTCAATATTTCTCAATACACCGATTGTGATAATCTTAATTCACGCATCCTATCAATCTTGTATTCGTGTTAATATGATTTCAAGCAGAATTGTTGATTCAAATTTATGATTCGTATAAATTGTAAGATTTCGTTATTGTTCTTTAATTCTTTCATGTTAGTTTTTTGATAAAAAAAAAAAAACTAATTTAAGCATTTTCTTTTTGAAATTCTTGTTGAAACTTGAAACTTCAACATCACAAGTTTTGAAATCACTGTTGTTGGGTCCTAGACAACGGTTAAAAGCCAAGTGATTTCATTTCCTTTACTTATTTTTTTTCTAATTGTTTTATAAGTTTAAAATAATAACATTTTGCTTAATAAATATGTATCTGGTACTAGAAAAAGGAAAAATCAAAAACAAAAAAACCAAACAACTAAAATTACAAAAACGATTTAAGGATAAATTTATCAGAAGGCCCCATTCAAGAAAAACAAAACAAAAAAAACATGCACTTTCCTTCACTACTTTTTTTAACGTAAAAGCCATATCTTTTTTATTTGTCCGGAGTTTGAAATCGGCTTGGACCGGTCCTAATTATAAAGAGACCCACGTCCGTTCGATTCTTGTCTCCGTTATTATTATTTTTCCTATAACGTTTAACAGATCTTCTAACAATATACTTCATCCGTCCCATATTAATAGTTCATGTTTCCTTTTTGGTTTATTCCAAAATAATAGTATATTTTTAAAAACACATATCACATTTACTAAAATACCCTCAATTATTTGTTAACCTATCATTAAATTAAATGTAACAAAAAGATGTAATTAAATTAAAGAAAATTGTACAATTGTCATTTTATTTAATAAAATTAGTGGTAATTAATGTTTTCGTAATATGTATATTTTTCGTGTGTGGATAATAATTTTGGTACGAGTGGAATATCATATTAAAGAAGATTAAAAATTGAAAACGAATATTGGCCTGGTGGGCATATTGGCTTAGTGGTACAATTGGCACTTCCCTTGGTTGAGGTTTCAAGTTTTGATACCAAGCATAGTCATTTTTTTAATAAAATTAGAATAAAAGAATTCAGTAGTCGATATGTATAAAAATAAGATTATGGTTAATTATATATAAAAAAAAGAGTTTAATGGAATATTTTTTAATAAAACAAATAGACAATTTGCAAGGTTGTCAAGATCGGGATCATACGTATGATCGTTTTTGGGTTTGTAATATCAGAATTGTAAAGTCGGGATCGAGATCCCAAGATCCCACAAAATAGAACATAATTTTAATTTATAATTTTAAAACATGAAAAAAAATTCAAACATTCAATTTTTTGTTCAAACGATATAAAAACTTCAAAATATTAAACATAAGTTACAATACAAAATGATAAACATTAAATTAAAAAAACGTAAAGATATAAAGTGGTAAAAAAAGTTTCATTTACAAAAATAAATATATAATTAAATAAAAAAATCAATGAAAGGTAGGATAAGATCGAACCAACTAGGGATGAGCATAGGCGGATACCTTCCTCATTTGGCGAGAACTGGAACCAGAACCGGAACCGGCGGTTCCTAGAAAGTTAGAACCGAAACCGGAACCGCTCTAGGCAGTTCTTAAATGTTTGGAACCAGTCCTGGAACCGGCGATTCCGGTTCCAGGAGCGGATAACCCGGTCACATTAACTTTGTTAACTTTTATCGACAAAACCGCAATTTAGTTCGATCCAAATAAGACGGACAAAATCGGACCAATATATTCTAAACCGATCTAAGTAACACACACACACACACACACACACACACACATATATATATATATATATATATATATATATATATATATATATATATAAACCGGTTCCGGCGGGTACCCAACGGGTAGCGGTTCCGAAAATACGAGAACCGGAACTGGAACCACTTAAGGCGGTTCCATAAGTTTAGGAACCGGAACCTTAAACGGTTCATGTTCCAAAACCAGCAGTTCCGAGGCGGTTCCGATTCCAAAAACGGATATCCGGTTCCGATGGTCCCTAGAACCAACCCATTCTATCATTCTATGGTCCTACCCAAAAAACGAGCCCTACTTAGGTCCCTACGACAGCAATGCAAAAAGTTCAAATAAAATACGTAAAAAGATACGTGATAGGCACGGAAAAAAAAAAGGCGTCCATTGAGTGGGAAAAATCTGGACCATACAGCAACTACGCTGATCCGCTTGTAACAAATCGGAAGGAGTGAAATCAGTCATCTTGTCGAACATATCGATATTCCACTGCAATATTTCAAAACAATCTGTTAAAATGACGACGGCGGCGGCGGCGGAGAGCGGTTCAGAAACTAGAAACTCCAGATGGTCTCTCGCCGGAATGACGGCTCTCGTTACAGGTGGTACACATGGGATCGGCTACGCTGTGGTGGAGGAACTGGCGGAGTTAGGGGCGGCAGTACACACCTGCTCTCGCAACGAGGCTGAGCTCAACCACCGCTTACAAGAATGGTCTTCCAAGGGCTTCACAGTCACCGGATCCGTCTGTGATGCAGCTTCTCGTCCTCAACGCGAACAGCTTCTAGAAAAAATCGTGGAATTCTTGCATACATCATGTTTGATCATATATTGAAACAAACACATTTATTCTTGTGTTACTAATTTGTATATATTCTTACAAATGATTATACAAACTTCCAAAACCATAGATAAACAACGTTGGGACCAACATAGTGAAGCCTAGTTTGGAATATACTGCAGAAGAGTATTCCCTGATCATGGCTACCAATTTGGAATCTTGTTACCATATCTCTCAACTTTCACATCCTCTTTTAAAAGCTTCTGGATTTGGAAGCATTGTGTTCATTTCCTCTGTTGCAGGTTCTGTTCATGTTAATTACACATCTATCTACGGACCCCACTTGTGGAACGTGTAATATAACTCAATCCTAGCCTTCTTTTTAATTGTTATATTTATTGACATTTTTTGATCCTATCGTAAGAATTTATTTTGTGTTGTGTAGTTGTTTAATAATCATGATGAGTTTATAAATACATTGGTATCAAAAACACCTTTGAAACGCATTGCTGAAGCGAATGAAGTGTCATCAATGGTGGCGTTCCTTTGTATGCCTACTGCTTCTTACATCAGTGGCCAAACGATTCTTGTGGATGGAGGATTTTCTGTTAATGGTTTCCCGTGACTTCCAAAATTAATAGAAAATGTTGGCATGTAAAATTACTTGTAGAAAGGCACAAAGATGATATTTTCTTGTTTATAAAACGAGAAATGAGTATGAAAATAGATGATGTAGAAATCATCATGATGGTGAAGAAGGTTCTTGTTACAAATACTGATATGATATCTCGTATTTTAACAAGGTCTTGAATGTTGACTAACACAAAATCCATGAATTAACTTAGCTCATGTTTGATAGCTCATGTTTGATAGTTGTTAACTGAGAATGTAACGACTGGAAATATCCGAGTAATAAATTCGGACCGAGTAAAAAACCATGTTGTTTGATTGTATATCTGACTTAATGGGATGACTGATGCAAAATAACTATTTTATCTTCTAGTGATAGATAATAATAATAAAATAATAATAATAATAATAATAATAATAATAATAATAATAATAGTTCTCTATACAATCCTTCATTTCTCTTTCTTTTTCTTTTATTTTTCCTTGCTATCATGAAATATACAATCCTTCCTTTCTCTTTCTTTTTCTTTTATTTTTCCTTGCTATCAAGAAACACACCACTGGTGGTGGTTGTTTTCTTTTTCCGGCGAGATCAAAGAGGCAACAAGCTCTTGCACCTCTTCTTCCTGTTGACCGGAGCACACGGAGAAGCCACACCCAAACACCCATTTCCTTCGCGTTTTGTCGGGAAAGAAGAAGCAAGAGGAGCTGCCGGAGCAGCCCCCTTGCCACCCCTGTTGTCGACAATAGCCACCAATTTCCGCCTCTGCTTCCTCCTATATTCCTCGATTTGCTTTCGACGACAAGGACAATGAGACCAGAGGATCACCGGTTGCAATAACTTCAACTTCCTCGACAGATTTACCATCACCGGACGATTTCCTTCCTTCTTGTCTCGATCGAACACCACATAACCACCCCTACCTTGTAACAACCGTAAAATTCATGAGAAATTTAAACTTTTTTAAACAACCCAAAAATCATCATTGTTTACAAAATAGTTTCCAAAACATGTCTAATATCAGAGTTTGCCCAAAATCACAAAAACAATATGAGGAGGGTGCACAATCACGCCTTCGCCTTCCCGCGATCCCTTGAGGTACCTGAAACATAATCCAAAATTGTAAGCCCAAAGCTTAGTGAACTCCCCCAAAGTACCGACACACAAACAATAACACATATAGAAACAACATATTATGGGCCCAATCAACCATCGGGTTGGAATACCCTTGACCCAGTCAATCATAGAGTCCAGTCATCCTCGGGATGGAATACCCCAGATTAGAATGCCAACATACTATGGGTCCAATCAACCATCGGGTTGGAATACCCCTAGGCCCCTCAATCATCAGGTTGGAATGCCAACATACTATGGGTCCAATCATCCTCGAGATGGAATACCCTCAGGCCCAATCAACAATCGAGTTGGAATGCCCCATCCTATTGGCTTATGCACAAAGCAGAGAAGCCTCAGCCACCAATCAAACATGTGCACATATAACAGATAATCATATAATAATCTACAGCCAGTCAAACAGATCTACAAATCACTAGGCATAGGGACATCCTATCTACCAAGATACCGATCTAATAGATCATAACAATACAATACCATGCATAACACGATATCAATCCAATGGGCCAACATTGGTGCCTTCGACCTGCAATTATAGTGTGGACAACTCACATCACACTGTCAAATCACACTAAAAGTCTCCGGTTGCTGGCTCACTAAAACCCCCACGCTATCACAACAAAATAAACATCCAATTAATAATTGGATTACAATCCTTGACTGATAATCCATACTTAGGGTAAATGGCCACTTTAACCTTTCCATAGTTGGGCTAAGACCCAGACCCAAATCTCAATTCAAAAACGCTCAAAAATAAATAATCACTTAAGGCCCATAATTGGCCTAATTTTCCAAACTGTGCCCAAAATCCTTCTTGGGCCTTATCCTAAGGTCTAACTCTTCACTTAGCTCAACACACTTATACTCAGATAGTCCAATAAGGGCCCAATCATTCAAGCCCAAAAGGTGGCCCAAAATTCGAAGCCCAAAATCTTAAACCCAACTGACTGAGTATACGGGCCGGGTGTACCCAGTTGTACGCCCAGCATACTCCACATTGACCCAGAATTACGCCTCTAACAACGTACGCCAGCGTATGTGGTGGCCATGCAAGACTTTGATTAAGAGCTTATCATTAGGGGAAAGATCTATGGGATCACTAGAAGCGTTGATGTTGATGTTGATGTTGTTGTTGTTGTTGTTGTTATTATTATTATTATTATTATTATTATTATTATTGTCGTTTATTGCTATTCCTAATTGTCAATGCACCATTTGTATTTAAATTCATGGTACTATAAAAACATAATTTGATGTAATATTTATTCCATAATATAAGTGATATTTATGTTATATATTTTTGTGTATTGTTTAACGTAATCAATATCTATGAGCCACGACATCGGCGCACAACCCGGGTGTGTCTGTAATCGGTCGGGGCTGTGACAGCAATCATCATTCTCTTAAAACTCAAGTAGCAGACCTCTATCATTTACAAATAATAGTAAAAAAAACATAAATCAAATCAAAATGTTATATTACACAATCAGAAAGAAACTATGATTTTCTTCTAATTAAAAAAATTAGAAATGAATAAGTTACCTTCTAAATTTGGACGCTTCAAAAAAATCTGAAATCAGATACCTTTAAACTTCCAACATGGATTGAAAGTCAATAGATTGTTGTTTCAATGCTTATGAGTTTTAGAAAATAGGGATCATAAAGAATGAAAAAAATAACTAATTTTCTACTAAACAATATCAGAAATGTACAAATGGATATAAAAAATGTATAATAACAACTGATTTTGACGCTTGAAGACAATTTGAAATCAGAAACATGTAAGTCGCAAAGCTAGATTGAAGGTGGACATATTGTTGCTTTAATCTTCTAAATTCGAGGAAAAGGGAATCAGAAAAAAAAAATAATCTACTTCTAAAGAACATCATAAATGAGTTAGATAGATAAAAAATATGAACAATACCTTTTGATTTTTGTCCCTAGACCCGGTCCCAATTCTAATTTTCGAAACTTCACTCCCGATTTCACTAATTTTTTAAGCCTCGTTCTCAATATAGATTCTCTGATTATTTTTAAGATCTATGATAAAAGAGTCAAGAAGAAAGAATTATGAACTAAAAGCTTCTCATTGAGTGATTTAAGATCGTTGCAATTTCTATTTTGTTTTTAACATATTCAGTTAATAACAATGTATGTATGTGTTTTTTTTTTAATTTAAAAAGCCAAAACTCTTATTTCAGCATTTTTCCTAATTTATCTCTGTCTTTGAAAGGTTATATCTCGGTCATGGAAAACCCAAGGACTTAATTTGAATAAATGAAATAGTTGTCAATATTTAATACTAAAATTAAATCCATATAACATTTAACATTCGGTAAATTATACTTTATGATTTTATCAAAATAAATAAAATAGTTATCAATATTTAATGCAGTGAAAAAAAAGTATATTGGTTGTCAATATTGGTTTAAATTAAATAACCTTATTATAGAAGGATCGTTTAACTAGAATGTTTATGATTATATAACAATATAATTAAGTAACTTTTTTAAATAATTGAAAAATAGAATAACATGTTTATGATTATATAACAATATAATTAAGTAACTTTTTTAAATAATTGAAAATTAGAATAACGACAAGTGAAAAATAATTAATTCAAAAATACCAAAAATTATCAGGCGGCAAAATGAACGAGAAAATAACATGTGACAAAATTATTTCTATTTATTATGATATATATTTTTTATATTGCTTTAACTTATTTTTTTACTGTGTCGGCTTTTTATAATTTAATATGTACTTTTTTTTATATTTTCCACCGCATTTAAGAATTTATATTTTGACGACTTACACGTTTCCTTAATCAAATTCAAACTTTCTAAAATCGGATTACAAACCTAGAAATTTAATCGTCATTATTTTCATCTATAATTTCATCAATTTAAAAATGTATTTTCCTTATATTATTTTTTTTAATGGTCCCGATTTTTCCCTCCAAAGATATTTCAAACATTTATTTCTTACGTGTTTCTTTATCAAATTCAAATTTGTATTTTTCTTATATCCATAAAAAAATTTATTTTGATAACTTACATATTTCTTTTATCAAATTTAAACTTTGTAAATTCGGATTCAATTGTAAGCTACCAATTTAATCATCATTAATTTCATCCATAACTTCACCCAATATAAATTTGCACTTCCCATATATAAATGTTTTTAATGATCCCGATTTTCCCTCTAAAAATATTTCATGCATTTATTTTTAGATAATGGTGTCCAATTATAATTATTATTTTGCTCATATAAAATAATAGAACTTACCAATATATATATATATATATATATATATATATATATATATATATATATATATAAGCAACATTAACAATAAAAACAAAGCGATTACTTTTTTTTTGTATAACATACCAGCCTATTTTGTTTTATCTTTATATAGTAAAAATAAAATTTATAAATTTATACAACAAATATACATATTTCGAATTTTTTCATAGTATTATACCTTACAAAATACAATTCCTTCCAAAATAATATTTGTCACGTAATTTCATCCATAATCTCACCCAATCTAAATTTATAATTTTTTTTTGTAAAAATTCTTTTTATGATCACGATTTTTTCCCTCCAAAAATATTTCAAACATTTATTTCTTAGATAATGTTACATCATTATAATTATTACTTTCTTCATATAAAATATTAAAACTTACCAATATGCCTATATATGAATATTTAAATTTTATAAGAAACATTAACACTAAAACGAAGTGATAGATTCAAGTGACGATTCATTTTCTTAAAGAAAAAAAAAACTAAAAGTCTTGTCCCTAATGTTTTACTCATCAATCTTTCGTCAAATTACACTAATGTAGTTATTTATGATTTTGAAGGTACTTATATGCGACAAAGAATGTCGTTCTACTAATAAGATAAAAAATGTTGTCTACAAAAAGGTTCAACGATTATTGATATTTATTGATTTCAATGTATCTTCTATACATTTCAATAATACCAATAACCATAAAAATGTTTTTTAATAATTATTATACAATATCTAGATACATTTCTATGTTTGTTTATTCGTTTAACACGAGTTATAATCTAAGTCAGTTTATAGTTTAATCCAAACATTTGTTTTTTGAATATAAAAGTCTTGATTATTTAATTTTATACAATAATTTGTCATAAGAAAAAAAAAATAATGATTGTTCCATTAATTTGGACAAAATATAAGATAATTAGGGATTTTCTGTTTAAAAAATAAAAGTTAAGATTAAACCATAAACTTGCTTAAAATATTAAGGTTTTATTGAAGATTTCCTTAAAGATATAAATGAAAATTTAATGGAATATTTTTAATAAAATAAAAAGACAATTTAGTAAATAACTAGATTATAACCCGCGTTAAACGCGGGGAACACATAAATAAAATGCAAATTTATATAGATATTACAAAATAATTATAAAAAAAGTAGGGTTATTGGTATTATTGAAATGTGTAGAAATTACATTAAAATAGGTATATATATATATATATATATATATATATATATATATATATATATATATAGCGTTAAAGGACCTCTTTATAGACAACATTTTTTGTTTTATTAGTTCAATAACCTTGTTTGTCACATATAAGTACCTTCAAACATTTTTTACTCGTGACACGGAAAACAACTATATATAGCCAACCATGCGTGAAAATGGGTCTACACAAGTATAATCCAACATTTAACAATGTACTTTCAAAATACATTGTTATTTTATGGCTATATTGCGAAATATAACTGTTTATTTCAAAAAATAGCGATTTATTTATGTTCTTTCAAAATGAACCACATAAAACCCCCCACAATATTTAATATAAAGAAACTATAACCAATAAATCTGCAATGAAGCTAATCACCTCCCTCCACTTCATCTCTAATATCATATCCTTTTTTTTTCCTTAATCTAAGTTATTGTCACTATCACCGAAATTTTAAGATCCATTGATGGCTTCTTTTTTATTTTAGGGATAATATGAAAGAAATCATTTATCAGGTCGATCATTTATGTTTATATCTTCATTTTTTTGTTGATTTTGATATGCCTTCTTCGGTTTACCACCATCTTTTTTTTCAGGCTCCTTTTTTTTTATGAAATAACATTTTTTTTTGTGAAATTCTTTCTACGGTTTTGAGTATGTGCAGGTATGTTGATTTTTTTTGAAGTAAAGAAAGTAGGGTTTTTGTTCGATGTTGGTTCCTAGGTTTGGTTCTTATTTTTTGTGATTTCTCATAATCCATTGTGTTTTATTTTCCATCTTTATCTATAATCTTTATGTATAGAACACTTTATCCATATAGTCATTCACTATAGAGTTTAATGAAGGAAAAAAGAAACACCCCTTTAGTTTTATTTACTTTGCAAATTATCGAGTCTCCATGCAAAGCTTACAACATAATGAAAAAAAAAAACAAAAACCCTTATGAGGTAAATGCCAATTACGATTCTACCCCTTTTCCTCTTGTAACAATTATCTCACTTCAAAACATCTACTTTTGTGTTTCAGCGTATTATTGATAGCATGAAAGATCCAAGCATTGTTGCATTTTGGTTAAACACAATGCCTCAAATTATCGGAGGATTTAGCTATGGTGATGAGGTCAAACATAAAAGATGGTGATAATACAAGGTTCTTCTATTTCTTATATATTTATTTACTTATTTTTTAATTCAACTTTATTACGAAATTAAATAGCTTCTTTTGTTGATATTAGTGTTTCTTATTTAGAAAAATATGCGATATGATCAACTTCGTGATGCTATACCAATACGAAAACTTGGATGAGCAGGAAGTGAGATAAGTTTATAATTTATTAACTTCAATGAGAAATTAATTAATTACAATTTTGTTATTGAATTTTAAATACAACACGGATTATATCAATGGATCCTGAACGTGCAAGAAATGATCAAGTGGTAGTAAAGAACATTCCTTACTATAAAGCAAAGAGCAAATTAGGGGCATAAGTGGGGGGGGGGGGGTGGGGGGATCAGTATAAACAAAAGTTTTTTCATTTATTTTTAGTGATTTACATATTTGATCCCTGTGTTTAGTTGATTTTTTTGGTTTTGGTCCCTAAAAGAATCAGGTTGTAGTTTTTGGACCTTGTTTCACTGTTTCATAAAACTTTTATGATTGCCTAAGTTAACAGCCTAGCTACTAGTTTTTTTTTTTTTAAATCACCATTTTGCCTTTGAACCAAAACTAAAAAACATATAGCATAACAACAAAATTTATATATATATATATATATATATATATTACTTAAGTTTATAGTAGATTACATTTTTGGTCCTGGAGTATACCTGATTTTTTTTTCAGAAGGTTCTGAGGGGCGTTTTTGGTATTTCACGGTCAAATGCTGACTTTAGTTGAGTGCACACTTCTGTTATACCGTGCATTCTTACCTACCCATGTATGGTACCGATTCTTTTTGAAAAAAGAATACGGAAGCCTATTTTCATCTTTCACATCATGCTTATATTTAACTTTAAAGCTCACATAAATTGTTCAGAAGGTATATTTCTTATTCTTATTTTGTTACTACCGGAGACATAAAAAAACTTTCTGGCGAGGGCGTTCATGTCTTTTGTACAACCCGTCTGTTATATTATGTCATGCCATCTCTTGTCTTGTCTATTGATTTTTTACAAAGGTATACACACATATGTAACATCATAATTTCATTATATATAACATCCAATTTTAACATTGAGTTTACTGTTTTCGAAAATAGGAACATAGTTACCGATTAAAAAGATGGAACCAAGAACCGAACACAACATCAAAAAAAAAATTCAAAAACAACATTATACATCCAAATTATAAGTATTCAACAAAGAACCATACGAATGAGTAAAAACATATAATTTTGAAAACAATATCAAACTTATAGATTAAAATGATTTAAGGAAGAAATACATACATTTATTCGACTAATCAGACTGATGGGAAGGTTGAAGTTTTTTTGCATTTGTTTTTTACGTGGGAATTATGACATAATGTTTGTGTAAATCGCTTATTAAAAAGGTTTGAAATATATATACAAGTCAATATGATGAAAATTAGAAGGTAATCAATTGAAATTTCATTTAAACTTAAAATAGAAGATATCATACTTGAAAGTGTATTGGTTCATAAAAATATCCGAAACATTTGAAATTTAAAATTAATAGTTTCCGAGATTTCAACATATAATTTATTTGGAAAGCAATTTTGAATGGAAATAGAGCCTAAATTTAAGGTTTACATTAATAAGGAACCAATTTTGTAGTTGTAAGTTTGGAAAGAATTCAATATCATTTTCATTCAATTCCTACATTTAATTTCCTAATATAACGGATTGAATTCTTGTTTGATCAAGCTGACGTAAGCAAATTGATCTAAGGGTGTAAAACCTATATAGAAAAGACAATCAACGATCGAGATTTTTTTAGATGATGTAATAAACTTTCTCTTTAAATAATATTTAGAGATTTGTTTCTACGTGGAAATTATAACATAATGTTTGTGTAAATCGACTATTAAAAAGGTTTGAAATATATATACAAGTCAATATGAAGAAAATTAGCAGGTAATCAATTGAAAGCTCATTTAAATTTAAAATAGAAGATATCATACTTGAAAGTGTATTGGTTCATAAAAATATCCAAAACTTTTGAAATTTGAAATTAATAGTTTCCGAGATTTCAACATATAATGTATTTGGAAAGCAATTTTAAATGGAAATAGAGCCTAAATTTAAGGTTTACATTAATAAGGAACCAATTTTGTAGTTGTAAGTTTGGAAAGAATTCAATTATCATTTTCATTCAATTCCTACATTTAATTTCCTAATCTAATGGATTGACTTCGTGTTTGTGTCATACCCCAAAACCGGAACGGCGGAAACGTTCTGGGGTGGATGACGTCATGTCAGGTATCACAACATATGTAGTATAGTAATCAAAGTACAACAACCATTGCATTAATAGTAATAGTTTTACATAGTTTACATTGTATAGAATCATCAAAGTAATACAGAAACTAGTATAAATGCAGCTTGGCACAAAACCGTCTTCAACAGAAGCTCCTGGAATGTACCTGTCTAATGCTGACATGAGAATACAAGTTATTTGAAAAGCGAGTATCAGCATTTTTACAAATGCTGGTGAGTTCATAAGTATTTAGTGTCATTTATTATAAATAACTTTATATAAGTAGTAGTTTTCAAGTATATAGTGAAATAGAGTCCTTTCCAGAAAATCCTATATTTTCTAATTAAAAAAGCAGTCTTCTACCAAGACTGGTCAGAGTTATGTGGTAAAAAGTAGTTTTCCCTTAAACACTATCATTATCAAAATACGGTGTTTGATTTTTAAAGAAAGTAGGAGAATATCAGGGAAAATAACATATGCCTCAGCAGTGAAGACTGCCGACTAAGGAAAAAGAAATCATAGACTCCAGGAGAGTACCGAATGAACGGTATGCCTAGCTCAGTCTAACAAAAAGGAGACACATACCCTAGACGGTATCAAATGAAAGATACGTCTAGTAAGGTCTAAAAACAGTGAATACAGACCCCAGCCAGTATCAAATGAATGATACGTCTAGCAAGGTCCAAAAAACAGTGAATACAGACCCCAGCCAGTATCAAATGAATGATACGTCTAGCAAGGTCTAAAAACAGTGAATACAGACCCCAGCCAGTATCAAATGAATGATACATCTAGTAGGGTCTAAAAATAGTGAATACAGACCCCATCCAGTATCAAATGAATGATACGTCTACCAAGGTCTAAAAACAGTGAATACAGACCCCAGCTAGTATCAAATGAATGATACGTCTAGCAGGGTCTAAAAACAGTGAATACAGTGAATACAGTGAACACAGTAAATACAGTGAGTACAGTGTATAAAACCCGTTACCTTAAAGCCATGAATTATAAGGTAACCCCGGGATACTCGTAACCATACTGATAGACACTAGAGAACTTGACGCCCTGCAAGCGTCAGTTTGAATATGACATTTGTCACCCCTTGGCTTGGAAAGTCGTGGACTGTAGCTAGCAGTCAGGGTGCGGGGGTGTCAATACCGTATAGATCTATACACACAATGTACGCTCTCCCTACTAGAGACTCTGGTTACCAACTTGACAACGGAGAAGGCCGTGTATTGAAGATGTATCTCGTGTAGTGAGATCTGATGTAAAATACTAGACTAATGATAGAGACTCACAACTGAACTGACTAATGTAAACCTATATGACTATGCTTGTATACATAATATATAACTAATGATCAAACGACCTTCGGACGGACATCCGATCCCACCAGACCACATCTCAACGAAGAAAAGGAAATAGGGCGAACAAGCCTTCCTAAGTCCTTCGAACATTATTTATATGCATCTATACAAGCACATGCGTACATCTAACTATGTTTAAGTGTTTAACAAGTGGAAGCGTATCGTGAAGTATAAGCGAATCGTGAAGCATAAGCGAATCGTGAAGCATAAGCGAATTGTGAAGTATAAGCGTATCGTGAAGCATAAGCGAATCGTGAAGCATAAGCGAATCGTGAAGTATAAGCGTATCGTGAAGTAGGAGTGTTATCAAGTATAAGTGAAGTATAAGCGTTAACAAGTATAAGCGCATCACGAAGTGAAAGCGTTATCAAGTAGGAGTTTAAACTAAGTAGAAGTGAAGCAGTAGTATCTAACAAGTAAGAGTATAAAAACATGGAAGAAAACCTCAATGAAAACTTGGGAAAACCTTTATACTTAAGAAAATCACAACTTGGTATTCTTTTGTAAAATAAGTTTAAAAACCTTTAGAAATCCTTTGGGAATCTTTCATAAACAAGTTTTTAAACGAAACTTTGATAAAACATTATAAGTAAAAGCTGAGCAAGTAACGATGTTTTAGAAAACCATTTTCAGTATAATTCTCGGTAAAACAGTTAACAGTGTAGTAAATCCTTGTGCATGCGGGTTATCAATCACATGTAATTGATATGATAACTGGCATGTTTAACTTGTATTCCCCCCCCCCCCATAAAAACATGTAAAACATTTAAAAGGTTCATTCAGGGGTATGAACTCACCTGATGTAAGTGGATCCGACGAAGGTGTCGGTTGGGTGCTCGGTGTCAAGTAAAGACTTGAACACACTTAGTGACCTATTAACATATGATAACATATGTTTACATACAATTAGTACATATAATACTAATAAACAAATGTAATCACCCTAAAGTGCGGAAAACACCTTGGTTGAGAGCTTGGGGTGTCCCGGGTAACATTTAAGGGCTTGTATGGCCTAGGTAGGGAGTTTACTCTTCAAGAGTAAACTCTATATAGATTCACGGCCCTAAGACCATGTCCCCATGACTTTACGGCTGTAAACTCATGGTGGGAATGCTCTAAGATGTTAAATGGCCTTATATCACTTGTAGATTTATGCTAGGTCCAAATATAATGCATATGAAGGGGTTTAAAGCTCTTAAGGAACCATTTGAGGAGTTTACGGCCCGAAACAAGGAGTTTATGGCCGTATGCTCCTATACACTCATTCCTTTGATGTATAACGGTCTTAAATGGTAGGAAATAAAGTTCTATGCATTTTCCAAGTCAAATGAAGGAATTTAGGCATCATTTGGGCACTTAATGGGAGTTCATGGCCGTAAACTCCTATTCCCTTGGTTTTATTGAAGTTTAAAGCCTTTACAACAATGGAATTGCTTCAAGACATTTTTCCAAAGTCATAGGAGGTGTTTGTGGGCATTTCTAACACCTAAACTTGAGTTTACTCCCCATGAAGAGGAGTTTACGGCCCAAGCAAGTTCTTGGGAAGTAAACTCAAGTTTACTCCCCAAAATTATAGTTCAAGGTGTTCTAAGTCCGATTCCATAAGCCTACAAGTCATATCTAAGCCTTAGGGCAATTTGGAGGGGTTTTGGGGCTTAAAAACCCCATTAAACGGTGTTCACGGTCCAAGAGTGTTCTTGGGCCATAAACACATAATTTTGTCCCTATTTTAAGTCTTAAACTCGAATTTGCATGTTAGATAAGCTATACAACAAGTTAGGATAGATGGCTTACTCATTTGGGGCTCGAAACGGACGATTTTGGCTTAAAATTTAGTTGTAGAGAGAGAGTGTAGAGAGAGAGTAAAAAGGGTGGAAATGAAGTTTACTCTCCCTTATATAGGGGTTGGAGTTGGGGCTCAGTGGAAATCTACCCAATACTACCGTTAAACGGGGCTTTTTGGTCGCACCCGATTAAACGGTCAAATTTTTGACTTGGTTGTAACTAAACATTTTTAAGGGCAGTTTGTGGGTGTTTCTAATTTGTTTCAACTCTTACCAAGTCATTATTAAAGTCCCAATTTAATTAACCAGTCCAAAATTTAACGGACAGTTAAATAAAACGAGGCTTATTAACGGGAAAAGGGGTTAAAAATGACGGAATAAATTTCGGGTTATCACAGTTTGATCAAGGTGACGTAAGCAAATTGATCTAAGGGTGTAAAACCTTTAAAGAAACCACAATCGACGATCCAGATTGTTTTAGATGATGTCATAAGCTTTCTCTTTCAATAATATTTAGAGATTTGTTTTCTACGCGGAAATTAGGACATAATGTTTGTGTAAAGCGATAATTAAAAAGGTTTGAAATATATATACAAGTCAATATGAAGAAAATTAGCAGGTAATCAATTGAAATCTCATTTAAACTTAAAATAGAAGATATCATGCTTGAAAGTGTATTGGTTAATAAAAATATACGAAACTTTTGAAATTTGAAATTAATAGTTTCTGAGATTTCAACATATAATGTATTTAGAAAGCAATTTTGAATGGAAATAGAGCCTAAATTTAAGAGTTATATTAAATAAGGAACCAATTTTGTATTTGTAAGTTTGGAAATAATTCAAGTATCATTTTCATTCAATTCCTACATTTAATTTCCTAATATAACGGATTGACTTCTTGTTTGATCAAGGTGACGTAAGCAAATTCATCTAAGGGTGTAAAACATATAAAGAAAAACCAATCAACGATCCAGACTTTTTTAGATGATGTCATAAGGTTTCTCTTTTAATAATATTTAGAGATTTAGAGATTTGTTTTCTATGTGGAAATTATGACATAATGTTTGTGTAAATCGATTATTAAAAAGGTTTGAAATATATATACAAGTCAATATGATGAAAATTAACAGGTAATAAATTGAAATCTCATTTAAATTTAAAATAGAAGATATCATAATTGAAAGTGTATTGGTTCATAAAAATATCTGAAACTTTTGAAATTTGAAATTAATAGTTTCCGAAATTTCAACATATAATGTATTTGGAAAGCAATTTTGAATGGAAATAGAGCCTAAATTTAAGGGTTACATTAATAAGGAACCAATTTGGTAGTTGTAAGTTTGGAAAGAATTCAAATATCATTTTTATTCAATTCCTACAGTTAATTTCCTAATATAACTGATTGACTTCTTGTTTGATCAAGGTGACATAAGCAAATTCATATAAGGGTGTAAAACATATAAAGAAAACACAATCAACGATCCAGATTGTTTTAGATGATGTCATAAGGTTTCTCTATTAGTAATATTTATAGATTTTTTTCTACGTGGAAATTATGACATAGTGTCTGTGTAAATCGATTATTCAAAAGGTTTGAAATATAGATACAAGTCAATAAGATGAAAATTAGCAGGTAATAAATTGAAATCTCATTTAAACTTAAAATAGAAGATATCATGCTTGAAAGTGTATTGGTTCATAAAAATATCCGAAACTTTTGAAATTTGAAATTATTAGTTTCCGAGATTTCAACATATAATGTATTTGGAAAGCAATTTTGAATGGAAATAGAGCCTAAATTTAAGGTTTATATTAATAAGGAACCATTTTTGTAGTTCTAGGAAAGAATTCAAGTATCATTTTCATTCAATTCTTACATTTAATTTCCTAATATAACGGATTGACTTCTTGTTTGATCAAGGTGACGTACGCAAATTGATCTAAGGCTGTAAAACCTATAAAGAAAACACAATCAACGATCCAAATTGTTTTAGATGACGTCATAACGTTTCTCTTTTAATAATATTTAGAGATTTGTTTTCTACGTGTGAATTATGATATAATGTTTGTGTAAATCGACTATTAAAAAGGTTTGAAATATATATATATATATATATATATATATATATATATATATATATATATATATATATATATATATATATATATACAAGTCAATATGATGAAAATTAGCAAGTAATCATTTGAAATCTCATTTAAACTTAAAATAGAAGATATCATGCTTGAAAGTGTATTGGTTCATAAAAATATCTGAAACTTTTCAAATTTGAAATTAATAGTTTCCGAAATTTCAACATATAATTTATTTGGATAGCAATTTTGAATGGAAATAGAGCCTAAATTTAAGGTTTACAATAATAAGGAACCAATTTTGTAGTCATAAGTTTAGAAAGAATTCAAGTATCATTTTCATTCAATTCCTACATTTAATTTCCTAATATAACGGATTAACTTCTAATTTGCTCAAGGTGAGGTAAGCAAATTGATCTAAGGGTGTAAAAGTTATAAAGAAAACACAATCAACGATCCAGATTGTTTTAGATGATGTCATAAGGTTTCTCTTTTAATAATATTTAGAGATTTGTTTTCTACATGGAAATTATGACATAATGTTTGTGTAAATCGATTATTCAAAAGGTTTGAAATATAGATACAAGTCAATATGATGAAAATTAGCATGTAATAAATTGAAATCTCATTTAAACTTAAAATAGAAGATATCATGCATGAAAGTGTATTGGTTCATAAAAATATCCGAAACTTTTGAAATTTGAACTTAAAATAGAAGATATCATGCTTGAAAGCGTATTGGTTCAAAAAATATCTGAAACTATTGGAATTTGAAATTAATAGTTTCCGATATTTCAACATATAATGTATTTGGAAAGCAATTTTGAATGGAAATAGAGCCTAAATTTAAGGTTTACATTAATAAGGAACCAATTTTGTAGTTGTAACTTTGGAAAGAATTCAAGTATCATTTTCATTCAATTCTTACATTTAATTTCCTAATATAATGGATTGACTTCTTGTTTGATCAAGGTGACGTAAGCAAATTTATCTAAGGGTGTAAAACCTATAAAGAAAACACAATCAAGGATCCAGATTGTTTTAGATAATGTCATAAGGTTTCTCTTTTAACAATATTTAGAGATTTAGAGATTTGTTTTCAACGTGGAAATTATGACATAATGTTTGCGTAAATCAATTATTAAAAAGGTTTGAAATATATATACAAGTCAATATGATGAAAATTAACAGGTAATCAATTGAAATCTCATTTAAATTTAAAATAGAATATATCATACTTGAAAGTGTATTAGTTCATAAAAATATCCGAAACTTTTGAAATTTGAAATTAATAGTTTCCGAGATTTCAACATATAATGTATTTGGAAAGCAATTTTGAATGGAAATAGAGCCTAAATTTAAGGTGTACATTAATAAGGAACCAATTTTGTAGTTGTAAGTTTGGAAAGAATTCAAATATCATTTTTATTCAATTCCTACATTTAATTTCCTAATATAACGGATTGACTTCTTGTTTGATAAAGGTGACGTAAGAAAATTGATCTAAGGGTGTAAAACCTATAAAGAAAACATAATCAACGATCAAGATTGTTTTAGATGATGTCATAAGGTTTCTCTTTTACTAAAATTTAGAGATTTGTTTTCTTCGTGGGAATTATGACATAATGTTTGTGTAAATCGATTATTAAAAACGTTTAAAATATATATACATGTCAATATGATGAAAATTAGAAGGTAATCAATTGAAATCTCATTTGAACTTAAAATAGAAGATCTCATGCTTGAAGGTGTATTGGTTCATAAAAATATCCGAAACTTTTGAAATTTGAAATTAATAGTTTCCGAGGTTTCAACATATAATGTATTTGGACAACAATTTTGAATGGAAATAGAGCCTAAATTTAAGGTTTATATTAATAAGGAACCAATTTTGTAGTTGTAAGTTTGGAAAGAATTCAACTATCATTTTCATTCACTTCCTACACTTAATTTCCTAATATAACGGATTGACTTCTTGTTAGATCAAGGTGACGTAAACGAATTGATCTAAGGGTGAAAAACCTATAAAGAAAACACAATCAATGATCCAGATTGTTTTAGATGATGTCATAAGGTTTCTATTTTAATAATATTTAGAGATTTGTTTTCTACCTGGAAATTATGAGATAATGTTTGTGTAAATCGATTATTAAAAAGGTGTGAAATATATATACAAGTCAATATGAAGAAAATTAGCAGGTAATCAATTGAAATCTCATTTAAACTTAAAATAGAAGATACCATGTTTGAAAGTGTATTGGTTTATAAAAATATCCGAAACTTTTGAAACTTGAAATTAATAGTTTCCGAGATTTCAACATATAATGTATTTGGAAAGCTATTTTGAACGGAGATAGAGCCTAAATTTAAGGTTTACATTAGTAAGGAACCAATTTTGTAGTTGTAAGTTTGGAAAGAATTCAAGTATCATTTTCATTCAATTCCTACATTTTATATCGTAATATAACGGATTGACTTCTTGTTTGATCAAGGTGACGTACGCAAATTGATCTAAGGCTGTAAAACCTATAAAGAAAACACAATCAACGATCCAAATTGTTTTAGAAGACGTCATAACGTTTCTCTTTTAATAATATTTAGAGATTTGTTTTCTACGTGGGAATTATGATATAATGTTTGTGTAAATCGATTATTAAAAAGGTTTGAAATATATATACAAGTCAATATGATGAAAATTAGTAGGTAATGAATTGAAATCTCCATTGAACTTAAAATAGAAGATATCATGCTTGAAAGTGTATTGGTTCATAAAAATATCCGAAACTTTTGAAATTTGAAATTATTAGTTTCCAAGATTTCAACATATAATGTATTTGGAAAGCAATTTTGAATGGAAATAGAGCCTAAATTTAAGGTTTATATTAATAAGGAACCATTTTTGTAGTTCTAGGAAAGAATTCAAGTATCATTTTCATTCAATTCTTACATTTAATTTCCTAATATAACGGATTGACTTCTTGTTTGATCAAGGTGACGTACGCAAATTGATCTAAGGCTGTAAAACCTATAAAGAAAACACAATCAATGATCCAAATTGTTTTAGATGACGTCATAACGTTTCTCTTTTAATAATATTTAGAGATTTGTTTTCTACGTGTGAATTATGATATAATGTTTGTGTAAATCGATTATTAAAAAGGTTTGAAATATATATATATATATATATATACAAGTCAATATGATGAAAATTAGCAAGTAATCATTTGAAATCTCATTTGAACTTAAAATAGAAGATATCATGCTTGAAAGTGTATTGGTTCATAAAAATATCTGAAACTTTTGAAACTTGAAATTAATAGTTTTCAAGAATTCAACATATAATGTATTTGGAAAGCAGTTTTGAATGGAAATAGAGCCTAAATTTAAGGTTTACATTAATAAGGAACCAATTTTGTAGTTGTAAGTTTGGAAAGAATTCAAGTATCATTTTCATTCAATTCCTACATTTAATTTCCTAATATAACGGATTGACTTCTTGTTTGATCAACTTGACGTAAGCAAATTGATCTATGGCTGTAAAACCTATAAGGAAAACACAATCAACGATCCAGATTGTTTTAGATGATGTCATAATAGTTCTCTTTTAATAATGTTTAGAGATTTGTTTTCTACGTAGGAATTATGACATAATGTTTGTGTAAATCGATTATTAAAAAGGTTTGAAATATATATATACAAGTCAATATGATGAAAATTAGTAGGTAATGAATTAAAATCTCCTTTGAACTTAAAATAGAAGATATCATGCTTGAAAGTGTATTGGTTCATAAAAATATCCAAAACTTTTTAAATTTGAAATTAAAAGTTTCCTAGATTTCAACATATAATGTATTTTGAAAGCAATTTTGAATGAAAATAGAGCCTAAATTTAAGGTTTACATTAATAAGGAATCAATTTTGTAGTTGTAAGTTTGGAAAGAATTCAAGTATCATTTTCATTCAGTTCCTACATTTAATTTCCTAATATTACGGATTGACTTCTTGTTTGCTCAAGGTGACGTAAGCAAATTGATCTAAGGGTGTAAAACCTATAAAGAAAACACAATCAACGATCCAGATTGTTTTAGATGATGTCATAAGGTTTCTCATTTAATAATATTTAGGGATTTGTTTTCTACCTGGAAATTATGAGATAATGTTTGTGTAAATCGATTATTAAAAAGGTGTGAAATATATATACAAGTCAATATGATGAAAATTATCTGGTAATTAATTGAAATCTCATTTTAACTTAAAATAGAACATATCATGCTTGAAAGTGTATTGGTTCATAAAAATATCCGAAACTTTTGAAATTTGAAATTAATAGTTTCCGTGATTTCAACATATAATTTATTTGGAAAGCAATTTTAAATGGAAATAGAGCCTAACTTTAAGATTTATATTAATCAAGAACCAATTTTGTAGTTGTAAGTTTGGAAAGAATTCAAGTATCATTTTTATTCAATTCTTACATTTAATTTCCTAATATAGCGGATTAACTTCTTGTTTGATCAAGGTGACGTAAACGAATTGATCTAAGGGTGTAAAACCTATAAAGAAAATACAATCAACGATCCAGATTGTTTTAGATGATGTCATAAGCTTTCTCTTTTAATGATATTTAGAGATTTGTTTTCTGTGTAGGAATTATGACATAATGTTTGTGTAAATCGATTATTAAAAAGGTTTGAAATATATATACAAGTCAATATGATGAAAATTAGCAGGTAATCAATTGAAATCTTATTTGAACTTAAAATAGAAGATATCCTGCTTGAAAGTGTATTGGTTCATAAAAATATCCGAAACTTTTGAAATTTGAAATTAATAGTTTCCGAGATTTCAACATATAATGTATTTGGATAGCAATTTTGAATGGAAATAGAGCCTAAATTTAAGGTTTATATTAATAAGGAACCATTTTTGTAGTTCTAGGAAAGAATTCAAGTATCATTTTCATTCAATTCTTACATTTAATTTCCTAATATAATGGATTGACTTCTTGTTAGATCAAGGTGACGTAAACGAATTGATCTAAGGGTGAAAAGCCTATAAAGAAAACACAATCAACGATCTAGATTGTTTTAGATGATGTCATAAGGTTTCTCTTTTAATAATATTTAGAGATTTGTTTTCTACGTGGAAATTATGACATAATGTTAATGTAAATCGATTATTAAAAAGGTTTGAAATATATATACAAGTCAATATGAAGAAAATTAGCAGGTAATCAATTGAAATATCATTTAAACTTAAAATAGAAGATATCATGCTTGAAAGTGTATTGGTTCATAAAAATATCCGAAACTTTTGAAACTTGAAATTAGTAGTTTTTGAGATTTCAACATATAATGAATTTGGAAAGCTATTTTGAATGGAGATAGAGCCTAAATTTAAGGTTTACATTAATAAGGAACCAATTATGTAGTTGTAAGTTTGGAAAGAATTCAAGTATCATTTTCATCTAATTCCTACATTTAATTTCCTAATATAACGGATTGACTTCTTGTTTGATCAAGGTGGCGTAAGCAAATTGATCTAAGGCTGTAAAACCTATAAAGAAAACACAATGAACGATCCAGATTGTTTTAGATGATGTCATAAGGTTTCTCTTTTAATAATATTTAGAGATTTGTTTTCTATGTGGGAATTATGACATAATGTTTGTGTAAATTGATTATTAAAAAGGTTTGAAATATATACACAAGTCAATATGATTAAAATTAGTAGGTAATGAATTGAAATCTCCTTTGAACTTAAAATAGAAGATACCATGCTTGAAAGTTTATTGGTTCATAAAAATATCCGAAACTTTTGAAATTTGAAATTAATAGTTTCCGAGATTTCAACATATAATGTATTTGGAAAGTAATTTTGAATGGAAATAGAGCCTAAATTTAAGGTTTATATTAATAAGGAACCAATTTTGTAGTTGTAAGTTTGGTAAGAATTCAAGTATCATTTTCATTCAATTCCTACGTTTAATTTCGTAATATAACGGATTGACTTCTAGTTTCCTCAAGGTGACGTAAGCAAATTTATCTAAGGGTGTAAAACCTATAAAGAAAATACAATCAACGATCCAGATTGTTTTAGATGATGTCATAAGGTTTCTCTTTTAATAATATTTAGAGATTTGTTTTCTACCTGGAAATTATGAGATAATGTTTGTATAAATCGATTATTAAAAAGGTTTGAAATATATATACAAGTCAATATGATGCAAATTAGCAGGTAATCAATTGAAATCTCATCTCTAAATATTATTAAAAGAGAAACCTTATGACATCATCTAAAACAATCTGAGCCGTTGATTGTGTTTTCTTTATAGGTTTTACACCCTTAGATCAATTTGCTTACGTCACCTTGATCAAACAAGAAGTCAACCCGTTATATTAGGAAATTAAATGTAAGAATTGAATAAAGATGATACTTGAATTCTTTCCAAACTTACAACTACAAAATTGGTTCCTTATTAATGTAAACCTTAAATTTAGGCTCTATTTCCTTTCAAAATTGCTTTCCAAATATATTATATGTTGAAATCTCGAAAACTTTTAATTTCAAATTTCAAAAGTTTCGGATATTATTATGAACCTATACACTTTGAAGCATAATATCTTATATTTTAAGTTTAAGTGAGATTTCAATTGATTACCTGCTAATTTTCATCATATTGACTTGTATATATATTTCAAACCTTTTTAATAATCAATTTACACAAACATTATGTCATAATTCATTTGCAGAAAACAAATTCAAAAAAACTTCAACCTTCCCATCAGTCGGATTAGTCGAATAAATGTATGTACTTCTTTGTTAAATCCTTTTAATCTATAAGTTTGATATTGTTTTCAAATTTATATGTTTTTACTCATTCGTATGTTTCTTTGTTGAATACTTATAATTTGGATGTATAATGTTGTTTTTGATTTTTTTTTTGATGTTGTATTTGGTTCTTGGTTCCATCTTTTTAATCGGTAACTATGATCCTATTTTCGAAAACAGTAAACTCAATGTTAAAATTTGATGTTATATATAATGAAATTATGATGTTACATGTGTGTGTATACCTTTGTAAAAAATCAATAGACAAGACAAGAGATGACATGACATAATATAACAGACGGATTGTACAAAAGATATGAAAGCAAATATACCTTCTCAACAATTGATGTGAACTTTAAAGTTAAATATAAGCATCTTGTGAATGATGAAAATAGGCTCCCATATTCTTTGTTCAAAAAGAATCGGTACCATACATGGGGAGGTAAGAATGCACGGTATAATAGAAATGTGTACTCAACTACAGTCAACATTTGACCCTGAAACACCAAAAACACCCCTCAGAATCTTCTGGAAAAAAAAATCAGGTATACTCAAGGACCAAAAATGTAATTTACTCTAAACTTAAGTAAAAAAAAAGAAAAAAAAAGAAAAATATAAATTTTGTTGTTATGCTATATGGTTTTTAGTTTTGGTTCTAAGGCAAAATGGTCAATTAAAAAAACTAACAGTTAGACTATTAACTTAGGCAATAATAAAAGTTTTATGAAATAGTGAAACAAGGTCCAAAAACTACAACCTGATTCTTTTAGGGACCAAAACTGACAACTAAACAAAGGGACCAAATATGTAAATTACTAAAAATAAATGAAAAAACTTTTGTTTATACTGATTCCCCCCCCCCCCACCACACACACACACACACAATTTTGAGGTCATGGTGGTGGATAGAGCTTCATCACTTTTGCCTCTAATTTGCTCTTTACTTAATAGTAACGAATGTTCTTTACTACTACTGGATCATTTCTTGCACATTCAGGATCCATTGATATAATCCCTATTATATTTCAAATTCAATATCAAAATTGTAATTAATTAATTACTCATTAAAGTTAATAAGTTATGAATTTATAGTTTTCTCATTGCTATAGCATCAAGAAGCTGATCATATCGCACATTTTTCTAAATAAGAAACTCTAATATCAATAGAAAAAAGCTATTTAATTTTGTAATAAAGTTGAATTAAAAAAATAAGTAAAGTAAATAAATAAATAAGAAGAAGACGAACCTTGTATTACCATCATATTTTATGTTTGACCTCATCATCATATTTAAATCCTTCCATAATTTGAGGCATTGTGATTAACCAAAATGCAACAATGCTTGGATCTTTCATACTATCAATAATATGTTTAAACACAAAAACAGATGTTTTAAAGTATTGAAGTGAGACAATTGTTACAAGAGGAAAATGGGTAGAATCGTAATTGGCATTTACCTCATAAGGGTTTTTTGTTTTTTTTTCATTATGTTGTAAGCTTTGCATGGAGGCTCGATAATCTGCAAAGTAAATAAAACTAAGGGGGTATTTCTCTTTTCCTTTATTAAACTCTATAGTGAATGAATATATGAATAAAATGTTCTATACTTAAAGATTGTAGATAAATATGGAAAATAAAACGCAATGGATTATGAGAAATCACAAAAAATAAGAACCAAACCTAGAAACCAACATCGAACAAAAACCCTACTTTCTTTACTTCAAAAAAATCAACGTACCTACACATACTAAAAACCGTAGAACGAATTTCACAAAAAAAATGTTATTTCATAAAAAAAGGATTCTGAAAAAAAAAAAAAAAAAAAAGATTGTGGTAAACCGAAGAAGGCATATCAAAATCAACAAAAAAAAAACAAAGATATAAACATAAATGATGGACCTGATAAATGATTTATGTCATAGTTATCCCTAAAATAAAAAAGAAGTCATCAATGAATCTTAACATTATCGATGATAGTGACAACAACTCAAATTAAGGAAAAAAAGACCTAATATTAGAGATGGAGTGGAAGGGGATGATTACTTTCGTTGCAGATTTATTAGTTATAGTTTCTTTGTGGGGGTTTTATGTGGTTCATTTTGAAGGAACATAAATAAGTTGATATTTTTTGAAATAAACAGTTATATTTCGCAATATAGCTATATAATAACAATATATTTTGAAAGTACATTGTCAAATGTTGGATTATACTTGTTTAGACCCATTTTCACGCATAGTTGGCTGTATATAGTTGTTTTCCGTGTCACAAGTAAAAAATGTTTGAAAATAATTATATGCGACAACCACGGTCATTGAACTAATAAAACAAAAAATATTGTCTATAAAGAAGTCCTTCAACGTTATATATATTTACCTATTTTAGTGTAATTTCTAAACATTTCAATAATACCAATAACCCTGTTTTTTTATAATTATTTTGTAATATCTATATAAATTTGTATTTTATTTATGTGTTCCCCGCGTTTAACGCGGGTCATAATCTAGTTTGAACTTAAAATAGAAGATATCATGCTTGAAAGTGTATTGGTTCATAAAACTATCCGAAACTTTTGAAATTTGAAATTAATAGTTTCCGAGATTTCAACATATAATGTATTTGGAAAACAATTTTGAATATAAATAGAGCCTAAATTTAAGGTTTATATTAATAAGGAACCAAATTTGTAGTTGTAAGTTTGGAAAGAATTCAAGTATCATTTTCATTCAATTCTTACATTTAATTTCCTAATATAACGGATTGAGTTCTTGTTTGATCAAGGTGACGTAAATGAATTGATCTAAGGGTGTAAAACCTATAAAGAAAACACAATCAACGATCCAGATTGTTTTAGATGATGCCATATATATATATATATATATATATATATATATATATATATATATATAGAGAGAGAGAGAGAGAGACGTTGGGAATGAGCAAGTGGGTTTGGAATTTTCATTTAAAAATAAGATAAATAACTCAAAAGAATTATATATATATATATATATATATATATATATATATATTTGTATATAAAGGATAAAATAGTTACTATAACTTATTTCAAATCTTTCAAGGACCAAAGCTAAATAAATTTTTTATATGGGGCCGACGGTACAATCCCAAAATATTTTGGAGATAAACCACAATGACCAAATTTGCAATTTGGTCTTAAAAGTTTAAAAAAGAATAATTCACATGATTTGTTATGAAAAAAAGAATTGAAGGACCATTTTTTGTAATTTAAATATTATAGTAATAAAAGAAAAAATGTGAGGGGCCATTTCTGTAATGATGCATCCATAAATAGCACCATCATTCGATTCAGGCGCACAATAGCAAATCACATTCTGACAATCAAATATTCTCCTCCTTAATCACACACCACCTGCGTCAAATACATGCGCCTCACATTCTGGTTCTATTTCTACAAAGCTCTACGAAGTTGTCTTTTCAATTATCCTCTCGACACAGAAACAGAAGGTGTTAGCTAAATCGAGAGACTCTGAGCTTTTATTACGAATTCAAGAATACTGTAAGTATGTATTAAATCGTTAAAGCATTTGCTATGTTTGTGTATTCTATTGATTACAAATTCCGAACATTTTGCTAAAATGAATTCTGTGTCAAAGCATAGATACACAATCAACGATCCAGATTTTTTTAGATGATGTCATAAGGTTTCTCTTTTAATAATATTTAGAGATTTGTTTTCTACGTGAAAATTATGACATAATGTTTGTATATATCGATTATTAAAAAGGTTTGAAATATATATACAAGTCAATATGATGAAAATTAGCAGGTAATCAATTGAAATCTCATTTAAACTTAAAATAGAAGATATAATGCTTGAAAGTGTATTGGTTCATAAAAACATCCGAAACTTTTGAAATTTGAAATTAATAGTTTCCGAGATTTCAACATATAATGTATTTGGAAAGCAATTTTGAATGGAAATAGAGCCAAAATTTAAGGTTTAAATTAATAAGGAACCAATTTTGTAGTTGTATGTTTGGAAACAATTCAAATATCATTTTTATTCAATTCCTACATTTAATTTCCTAATATAACGGATTGACTTCTTGTTTGATCAAGTGACGTAAGCAAATTGATCTAAGGGTGTAAAACCTATAAAGAAAACACAATCAACAATCCAGATTGTTTTAGATGATGTCATAAGGTTTCTCTTTAATAATATTTAGAGATTTGTTTTCTACCTGGAAATTATGACATAATGTTTGTGTAAATCGATTATTAAAAAGGTTTGAAATATATATACAAGTCAATATAAAGAAAATTAGCAGGTAATCAATTGAAATCTCATTTAAACTTAAAATAGAAGATATCATGCTTGAAAGGGTATTGGTTTATAAAAATATACGAAACGCTTGATAATTGAAATTAATAGTTTCCGAGATTTCAACATATAATGTATTTGGAAAGCTATTTTGAATGGAGATAGAGCCTAAATTTATGGTTTACATTAATAAGGAACCAATTTTGTAGTTGTAAGTTTGGAAAGAATTCAACTATCATTTTCATTCAATTCATATATTTAATTTCCTAATATAACGGATTGACTTCTTGTTTGATCAACTTGACGTAAGCAAATTGATCTATGGCTGTAAAACCTATAAGGAAAACACAATCAACGATCCAGATTGTTTTTGATGATGTCATAATATTTCTCTTTTAATAATGTTTAGAGATTTGTTTTCTACGTAGGAATTATGACATAATGTTTGTGTAAATCGATTATTAAAAAGGTTTGAAATATATATACAAGTCAATATGATGAAAATTAGCAGGTAATCAATTGAAATCTCATTTAAACTTAAAATAGAAGATATCATGCTTGAAAGTGTATTGGTTCATAAAAATATCCGAAACTTTTGAAACTTGAAATTAATAGTTTCAGAGATTTCAACATAAAATGTATTTGGAAATCAATTTTGAATGGAGATAGAGCCTAAATTTAAGGTTTACATTAATAAGGAACCAATTTTGTAGTTGTAAGTTTGGAAAGAATTCAAATATCATTTTTATTCAATTCCAACATTTAATTTCCTAATATAACGGATTGACTTCTTGTTTGATCAAGTGACGTAAGCAAATTGATCTAACGCTGTAAAACCTACAAAGAAAACACAATCAACGATCCAGGTTGTTTTAGATGATGTCATAAGGTTTCTCTTTTAATAATATTTAGAGATTTGTTTTGTACGTGGGAATTATGACATAATGTTTGTGTAAATCGATTATTAAAAAGCTTTGAAATATATATACAAGTCAAGTTGATGAACATTAGTAGGTAATGAATTCAAATCTCCTTTGAACTTAAAATAGAAGATATCATGCTTGAAAGTGTATTGGTTCATAAAAATAACCGAAACTTTTGAAATTTGTAATTAATAGTTTCCTAGATTTCGACATATAATGTATTTGGAAAGCAATTTTGAATGGAAATAGAGCCTAAATTTAAGGTTTACATTGACAAGGAACCAATTTTGTAATTGTAAATTTGGAAAGAATTCAAGTATCATTTTCATTCAATTCTTACGTTTAATTTCCAAATATAACATATTGACTTCTTGTTTGATCAAGGTGACGTAAACAAATTGATCTAAGGATGTAAAACCTATAAAGAAAACATAATCAACGATCCAGATTGTTTTAGATGATGTCATAAGGTTTCTCTTTTAATAATATTTAGGGATTTGTTTTCTACGTGGGAATTATGACATAATGTTTGTGTAAACCGATTATTAAAAAGGTTTGAAATATATATACAAGAAAATATGACGCAAATTAGCAGGTAATCAATTGAAATCTCATTTAAACTTAAAATAGAAGATATCGTGCTTGAAAGTGTATTGGTTCACAAAAATATACGAAACTTTTGAAACTTGAAATTAATAGTTTCCGAGATTTCAAAGTATAATGTATTTGGAAAGCAATTTTGAATGGAGATAGAGCCTAAATTTAAGGTTTACATTAATAAGGAACCAATTTTGTAGTTGTAACTTTGGAAAGAATTCAAGTATCATTTTCATTCAATTCTTACATTTAATTTCCTAATATAATGGATTGACTTCTTGTTTGATCAAGGCGACGTAAGAAAATCGATCTAAGGCTGTAAAACCTATAAAAAAACACAATCAACGATCCAGATTGTTTTAGATGGTGTCATAAGGTTTCTCTTTTAATAATATTTAGATACTTGTTTTCTACGTGGGAATTATGACATAATGTTGGTGTAAATCGATTATTAAAAAGGTTTGAAATATATATACAAGTCAATATGATGAAAATTAGTAGGTAATGAATTGAAATCTTCTTTGAACTTAAAATAGAAGATATCATGCTTGAAAGTGTAGTGGTTCATCAAAATATCCGAAACTTTTGAAATTTGAAATTAATAGTTTCCGAGATTTCAACATATATTGTATTTGGAAAGCAATTTTGAATGGAAATAGAGCCTCAATTTAAGGTTTACATTAATAAGGAACCAATTTTATAGTTTTAAGTTTGGAAAGAATTCAAGTATCATTTTCATTCAATTCCTTTATTTAATTTCCTAATATAACGGATTGACTTCTTGTTTGATCAAGGTAACGTAAACAAATTGATCTAAGGGTGTAAAACATATAAAGAAAACACAATCAACGATCCAAATTGTTTTAGATGATATCATAGGGTTTCTCTTTTAATAATATTTCGAGATTTTTTTCTACGTGGGAATTATGACATAATGTTTGTGTAAATCGATTATTAAAAGGGTTTGAAATATATACACAAGTCAATATGATAAAAATTAGCAGGTAATCAATTGAAATATCATTTAAACTTAAAATAGAAGATATCATGCTTGAAAGTGTATTGGTTTATAAAAATATCCGAAACTTTTGAAATTTGAAATTAATAGTTTTTCGAGATTTCAACATATAATGAATTTGGAAAGCAATTTTGAATGGAAATAGAGCCTAAATTTAAGCTTTACCTTAATAAGGAACCAATTTTGTAGTTGTATGTTTTGAACGAATTAAAGTTTCATTTTCATTCAATTCCTACATTTAATTTCAAAATATAACGGATTGACTTCTTGTTTGATCAAGGTGACGTAAGCAAATTGATCTAAGGATGAAAAACCTATAAAGAAAACATAATCAACGATCCAGATTGTTTTAGATAATGTCATAAGGTTTTTCTTTTAATAATATTTTGAGATTTGTTTTCTACGTGGGAATTATGACATAATGTTTGTGTAAATCGATTATTAAAAAGGTTTGAAATATATATACGAGTCAATATGAAGAAAATTACCAGGTAATAAATTGAAATGTCTTTTAAACATAAAATAGAAGATATCATGCTTGAAAGTCTATTGGTTCATAAAAATATCTGAAACTTTTGAAATCTGAAATTAATAGTTTCCGAGATTTCAACATATAATGTATTTGGAAAGCAATTTTGAATGGAAATAGAGCCTAAATTTCATGTTTACTTGAAGAGGGAACCAATTTTGTAGTTGTAAGTTTGGAAAGAATTCAAGTATCATTTTCATTCAATTCCTACATTTAATTTCATAATATAACGGATTGACTTCTTGTTTGATCAAGGTGACGTAAGCAAATTGATCTAAGGGTGGAAAACCTATAAAGAAAACACAATCAACGATCCAAATTGTTTTAGATGATGTCATAAGGTTTATCTTTTAATAATATTTTGAGATTTGTTTTCTACGTTGGAATTATGAGATAATATTTGTGTAAATCGATTATTAAAAAGGTTTGAAATATATATACAAGTCAATATGATGAAAATTAGCAGCTAATCAATTGAAATCTCATTTGAACTTAAAATAGAAGATATCATGCTTGAAAGTGTATTGGTTCATAAAAATATCCAAAACTTTTTAAATTTGAAATTAAAAGTTTCCTAGATTTCAACATATAATGTATTTTGAAAGCAATTTTGAATGAAAATAGAGCCTAAATTTAAGGTTTACATTAATAAGGAATCAATTTTGTAGTTGTAAGTTTGGAAAGAATTCAAGTATCATTTTCATTCAGTTCCTACATTTAATTTCCTAATATTACGGATTGACTTCTTGTTTGCTCAAGGTGACGTAAGCAAATTGATCTAAGGGTGTAAAACCTATAAAGAAAACACAATCAACGATCCAGATTGTTTTAGATGATGTCATAAGGTTTCTCTTTTAATAATATTTAGGGATTTGTTTTCTACCTGGAAATTATGAGATAATGTTTGTGTAAATCGATTATTAAAAAGGTGTGAAATATATATACAAGTTAATATGATGAAAATTATCTGGTAATTAATTGAAATCTCATTTTAACTTAAAATAGAACATATCATGCTTGAAAGTGTATTGGTTCATAAAAATATCCGAAACTTTTGAAATTTGAAATTAATAGTTTCCGTGATTTCAACATATAATTTATTTGGAAAGCAATTTTAAATGGAAATAGAGCCTAAATTTAAGATTTATATTAATCAAGAACCAATTTTGTAGTTGTAAGTTTGGAAAGAATTCAAGTATCATTTTTATTCAATTCTTACATTTAATTTCCTAATATAGCGGATTAACTTCTTGTTTGATCAAGGTGACGTAAACGAATTGATCTAAGGGTGTAAAACCTATAAAGAAAATACAATCAACGATCCAGATTGTTTTAGATGATGTCATAAGCTTTCTCTTTTAATGATATTTAGAGATTTGTTTTCTGTGTAGGAATTATGACATAATGTTTGTGTAAATCGATTATTAAAAAGGTTTGAAATATATATACAAGTCAATATGATGAAAATTAGCAGGTAATCAATTGAAATCTCATTTGAACTTAAAATAGAAGATATCCTGCTTGAAAGTGTATTGGTTCATAAAAATATCCGAAACTTTTGAAATTTGAAATTAATAGTTTCCGAGATTTCAACATATAATGTATTTGGATAGCAATTTTGAATGGAAATAGAGCCTAAATTTAAGGTTTATATTAATAAGGAACCATTTTTGTAGTTCTAGGAAAGAATTCAAGTATCATTTTCATTCAATTCTTACATTTAATTTCTAATATAATGGATTGACTTCTTGTTAGATCAAGGTGACGTAAACGAATTGATCTAAGGGTGAAAAGCCTATAAAGAAAACACAATCAACGATCTAGATTGTTTCAGATGATGTCATAAGGTTTCTCTTTTAATAATATTTAGAGATTTGTTTTCTACGTGAAAATTATGACATAATGTTAGTGTAAATCGATTATTAAAAAGGTTTGAAATATATATACAAGTCAATATGAAGAAAATTAGCAGGTAATCAATTGAAATATCATTTAAACTTAAAATAGAAGATATCATGCTTGAAAGTGTATTGGTTCATAAAAATATCCGAAACTTTTGAAACTTGAAATTAGTAGTTTCTGAGATTTCAACATATAATGTATTTGGAAAGCTATTTTGAATGGAGATAGAGCCTAAATTTAAGGTTTACATTAATAAGGAACCAATTTTGTAGTTGTAAGTTTGGAAAGAATTCAAGTATCATTTTCATCTAATTCCTACATTTAATTTCCTAATATAACGGATTGACTTCTTGTTTGATGAAGGTGGCGTAAGCAAATTGATCTAAGGCTGTAAAACCTATAAAGAAAACACAATCAACGATCCAGATTGTTTTAGATGATGTCATAAGGTTTCTCATTTAATAATATTTAGAGATTTGTTTTCTACGTGGGAATTATGACATAATGTTTGTGTAAATTGATTATTAAAAAGGTTTGAAATATATACACAAGTCAATATGATTAAAATTAGTAGGTAATGAATTGAAATCTCCTTTGAACTTAAAATAGAAGATACCATGCTTGAAAGTTTATTGGTTCATAAAAATATCCGAAACTTTTGAAATTTGAAATTAATAGTTTCCGAGATTTCAACATATAATGTATTTGGAAAGTAATTTTGAATGGAAATAGAGCCTAAATTTAAGGTTTATATTAATAAGGAACCAATTTTGTAGTTGTAAGTTTGGTAAGAATTCAAGTATCATTTTCATTCAATTCCTACGTTTAATTTCGTAATATAACGGATTGACTTCTAGTTTCCTCAAGGTGACGTAAGCAAATTGATCTAAGGGTGTAAAACCTATAAAGAAAATACAATCAACGATCCAGATTGTTTTAGATGATGTCATAAGGTTTCTCTTTTAATAATATTTAGAGATTTGTTTTCTACCTGGAAATTATGAGATAATGTTTGTATAAATCGATTATTAAAAAGGTTTGAAATATATATACAAGTCAATATGATGCAAATTAGCAGGTAATCAATTGAAATCTCATCTCTAAATATTATTAAAAGAGAAACCTTATGACATCATCTAAAACAATCTGAGCCGTTGATTGTGTTTTCTTTATAGGTTTTACACCCTTAGATCAATTTGCTTACGTCACCTTGATCAAACAAGAAGTCAACCCGTTATATTAGGAAATTAAATGTAAGAATTGAATAAAGATGATACTTGAATTCTTTCCAAACTTACAACTACAAAATTGGTTCCTTATTAATGTAAACCTTAAATTTAGGCTCTATTTCCTTTCAAAATTGCTTTCCAAATATATTATATGTTGAAATCTCGAAAACTTTTAATTTCAAATTTCAAAAGTTTCGGATATTATTATGAACCTATACACTTTGAAGCATAATATCTTATATTTTAAGTTTAAGTGAGATTTCAATTGATTACCTGCTAATTTTCATCATATTGACTTGTATATATATTTCAAACCTTTTTAATAATCAATTTACGCAAACATTATGTCATAATTCATTTGTAGAAAATAAATGCAAAAAAACTTCAACCTTCCCATCAGTCGGATTAGTCGAATAAATGTATGTACTTCTTTGTTAAATCCTTTTAATCTATAAGTTTGATATTGTTTTCAAATTTATATGTTTTTACTCATTCGTATGTTTCTTTGTTGAATACTTATAATTTGGATGTATAATGTTGTTTTTGATTTTTTTTTTTGATGTTGTATTTGGTTCTTGGTTCCATCTTTTTAATCGGTAACTATGATCCTATTTTCGAAAACAGTAAACTCAATGTTAAAATTGGATGTTATATATAATGAAATTATGATGTTACATGTGTGTGTATACCTTTGTAAAAAATCAATAGACAAGACAAGAGATGACATGACATAATATAACAGACGGATTGTACAAAAGATATGAAAGCAAATATACCTTCTCAACAATTGATGTGAACTTTAAAGTTAAATATAAGCATCTTGTGAATGATGAAAATAGGCTCCCATATTATTTGTTCAAAAAGAATCGGTACCATACATGGGGAGGTAAGAATGCACGGTATAATAGAAATGTGTACTCAACTACAGTCAACATTTGACCCTGAAACACCAAAAACACCCCTCAGAATCTTCTGGAAAAAAAAATCAGGTATACTCAAGGACCAAAAATGTAATTTACTCTAAACTTAAGTAAAAAAAAAAGAAAAAAAAAAGAAAAATATAAATTTTGTTGTTATGCTATATGGTTTTTAGTTTTGGTTCTAAGGCAAAATGGTCAATTAAAAAAACTAACAGTTAGACTATTAACTTAGGCAATAATAAAAGTTTTATGAAATAGTGAAACAAGGTCCAAAAACTACAGCCTGATTCTTTTAGGGACCAAAACTGACAACTAAACAAAGGGACCAAATATGTAAATTACTAAAAATAAATGAAAAAACTTTTGTTTATACTGATCCCCCCCCCCCACCACACACACACATACACAATTTTGAGGTCATGGTGGTGGATAGAGCTTCATCACTTTTGCCTCTAATTTGCTCTTTACTTAATAGTAACGAATGTTCTTTACTACTACTGGATCATTTCTTGCACATTCAGGATCCATTGATATAATCCCTATTATATTTCAAATTCAATATCAAAATTGTAATTAATTAATTACTCATTAAAGTTAATAAGTTATGAATTTATAGTTTTCTCATTGCTATAGCATCAAGAAGCTGATCATATCGCACATTTTTCTAAATAAGAAACTCTAATATCAATAGAAAAAAGCTATTTAATTTTGTAATAAAGTTGAATTAAAAAAATAAGTAAAGTAAATAAATAAATAAGAAGAAGACGAACCTTGTATTACCATCATATTTTATGTTTGACCTCATCATCATATTTAAATCCTTCCATAATTTGAGGCATTGTGATTAACCAAAATGCAACAATGCTTGGATCTTTCATACTATCAATAATATGTTTAAACACAAAAACAGATGTTTTAAAGTATTGAAGTGAGACAATTGTTACAAGACGAAAATGGGTAGAATCGTAATTGGCATTTACCTCATAAGGGTTTTTTGTTTTTTTTCATTATGTTGTAAGCTTTGCATGGAGGCTCGATAATCTGCAAAGTAAATAAAACTAAGGGGGTATTTCTCTTTTCCTTTATTAAACTCTATAGTGAATGAATATATGAATAAAATGTTCTATACTTAAAGATTGTAGATAAATATGGAAAATAAAACGCAATGGATTATGAGAAATCACAAAAAATAAGAACCAAACCTAGAAACCAACATCGAACAAAAACCCTACTTTCTTTACTTCAAAAAAATCAACGTACCTACACATACTAAAAACCGTAGAACGAATTTCACAAAAAAAATGTTATTTCATAAAAAAAGGATTCTGAAAAAAAAAGAAAAGATTGTGGTAAACCGAAGAAGGCATATCAAAATCAACAAAAATAAACAAAGATATAAACATAAATGATGGACCTGATAAATGATTTATGTCATAGTTATCCCTAAAATAAAAAAGAAGTCATCAATGAATCTTAACATTATCGATGATAGTGACAACAACTCAAATTAAGGAAAAAAAGACCTAATATTAGAGATGGAGTGGAAGGGGATGATTACTTTCGTTGCAGATTTATTAGTTATAGTTTCTTTGTGGGGGTTTTATGTGGTTCATTTTGAAGGAACATAAATAAGTTGATATTTTTTGAAATAAACAGTTATATTTCGCAATATAGCTATATAATAACAATATATTTTGAAAGTACATTGTCAAATGTTGGATTATACTTGTTTAGACCCATTTTCACGCATAGTTGGCTGTATATAGTTGTTTTCCGTGTCACAAGTAAAAAATGTTTGAAAATAATTATATGCAACAACCACGGTCATTGAACTAATAAAACAAAAAATATTGTCTATAAAGAAGTCCTTCAACGTTATATATATTTACCTATTTTAGTGTAATTTCTAAACATTTCAATAATACCAATAACCCTGTTTTTTTATAATTATTTTGTAATATCTATATAAATTTGTATTTTATTTATGTGTTCCCCGCGTTTAACGCGGGTCATAATCTAGTTTGAACTTAAAATAGAAGATATCATGCTTGAAAGTGTATTGGTTCATAAAACTATCCGAAACTTTTGAAATTTGAAATTAATAGTTTCCGAGATTTCAACATATAATGTATTTGGAAAACAATTTTGAATATAAATAGAGCCTAAATTTAAGGTTTATATTAATAAGGAACCAAATTTGTAGTTGTAAGTTTGGAAAGAATTCAAGTATCATTTTCATTCAATTCTTACATTTAATTTCCTAATATAACGGATTGAGTTCTTGTTTGATCAAGGTGACGTAAATGAATTGATCTAAGGGTGTAAAACCTATAAAGAAAACACAATCAACGATCCAGATTGTTTTAGATGATGCCATATATATATATATATATATATATATATATATATATAGAGAGAGAGAGAGAGAGAGAGACGTTGGGAATGAGCAAGTGGGTTTGGAATTTTCATTTAAAAATAAGATAAATAACTCAAAAGAATTATATATATATATATATATATATATATATATATATATATATATATTGTATATAAAGGATAAAATAGTTACTATAACTTATTTCAAATCTTTCAAGGACCAAAGCTAAATAAATTTTTTATATGGGGCCGACGGTACAATCCCAAAATATTTTGGAGATAAACCACAATGACCAAATTTGCAATTTGGTCTTAAAAGTTTAAAAAAGAATAATTCACATGATTTGTTATGAAAAAAAGAATTGAAGGACCATTTTTTGTAATTTAAATATTATAGTAATAAAAGAAAAAATGTGAGGGGCCATTTCTGTAATGATGCATCCATAAATAGCACCATCATTCGATTCAGGCGCACAATAGCAAATCACATTCTGACAATCAAATATTCTCCTCCTTAATCACACACCACCTGCGTCAAATACATGCGCCTCACATTCTGGTTCTATTTCTACAAAGCTCTACGAAGTTGTCTTTTCAATTATCCTCTCGACACAGAAACAGAAGGTGTTAGCTAAATCGAGAGACTCTGAGCTTTTATTACGAATTCAAGAATACTGTAAGTATGTATTAAATCGTTAAAGCATTTGCTATGTTTGTGTATTCTATTGATTACAAATTCCGAACATTTTGCTAAAATGAATTCTGTGTCAAAGCATAGATACACAATCAACGATCCAGATTTTTTTAGATGATGTCATAAGGTTTCTCTTTTAATAATATTTAGAGATTTGTTTTCTACGTGAAAATTATGACATAATGTTTGTATATATCGATTATTAAAAAGGTTTGAAATATATATACAAGTCAATATGATGAAAATTAGCAGGTAATCAATTGAAATCTCATTTAAACTTAAAATAGAAGATATAATGCTTGAAAGTGTATTGGTTCATAAAAACATCCGAAACTTTTGAAATTTGAAATTAATAGTTTCCGAGATTTCAACATATAATGTATTTGGAAAGCAATTTTGAATGGAAATAGAGCCAAAATTTAAGGTTTAAATTAATAAGGAACCAATTTTGTAGTTGTATGTTTGGAAACAAATTCAAATATCATTTTCATTCAATTCCTACATTTAATTTCCTAATATAACGGATTGACTTCTTGTTTGATCAAGTGACGTAAGCAAATTGATCTAAGGGTGTAAAACCTATAAAGAAGACACAATCAACAATCCAGATTGTTTTAGATGATGTCATAAGGTTTCTCTTTAATAATATTTAGAGATTTGTTTTCTACCTGGAAATTATGACATAATGTTTGTGTAAATCGATTATTAAAAAGGTTTGAAATATATATACAAGTCAATATAAAGAAAATTAGCAGGTAATCAATTGAAATCTCATTTAAACTTAAAATAGAAGATATCATGCTTGAAAGGGTATTGGTTTATAAAAATATACGAAACGCTTGAAAATTGAAATTAATAGTTTCCGAGATTTCAACATATAATGTATTTGGAAAGCTATTTTGAATGGAGATAGAGCCTAAATTTAAGGTTTATATTAATAAGGAACCAATTTTGTAGTTGTAAGTTTGGAAAGAATTCAACTATCATTTTCATTCAATTCATATATTTAATTTCCTAATATAACGGATTGACTTCTTGTTTGATCAACTTGACGTAAGCAAATTGATCTATGGCTGTAAAACCTATAAGGAAAACACAATCAACGATCCAGATTGTTTTAGATGATGTCATAATATTTCTCTTTTAATAATGTTTAGAGATTTGTTTTCTACGTAGGAATTATGACATAATGTTTGTGTAAATCGATTATTAAAAAGGTTTGAAATATATATATACAAGTCAATATGATGAAAATTAGCAGGTAATCAATTGAAATCTCATTTAAACTTAAAATAGAAGATATCATGCTTGAAAGTGTATTGGTTCATAAAAATATCCGAAACTTTTGAAACTTGAAATTAATAGTTTCAGAGATTTCAACATAAAAAGTATTTGGAAATCAATTTTGAATGGAGATAGAGCCTAAATTTAAGGTTTACATTAATAAGGAACCAATTTTGTAGTTGTAAGTTTGGAAAGAATTCAAATATCATTTTTATTCAATTCCAACATTTAATTTCCTAATATAACGGATTGACTTCTTGTTTGATCAAGTGACGTAAGCAAATTGATCTAACGCTGTAAAACCTACAAAGAAAACACAATCAACGATCCAGGTTGTTTTAGATGATGTCATAAGGTTTCTCTTTTAATAATATTTAGAGATTTGTTTTGTACGTGGGAATTATGACATAATGTTTGTGTAAATCGATTATTAAAAAGGTTTGAAATATATATACAAGTCAAGTTGATGAAAATTAGTAGGTAATGAATTCAAATCTCCTTTGAACTTAAAATAGAAGATATCATGTTTGAAAGTGTATTGGTTCATAAAAATAACCGAAACTTTTGAAATTTGTAATTAATAGTTTCCTAGATTTCGACATATAATGTATTTGGAAAGCAATTTTGAATGGAAATAGAGCCTAAATTTAAGGTTTACATTGACAAGGAACCAATTTTGTAATTGTAAATTTGGAAAGAATTCAAGTATCATTTTCATTCAATTCTTATGTTTAATTTCCAAATATAACATATTGACCTCTTGTTTGATCAAGGTGACGTAAACAAATTGATCTAAGGATGTAAAACCTATAAAGAAAACATAATTAACGATCCAGATTGTTTTAGATGATGTCATAAGGTTTCTCTTTTAATAATATTTAGGGATTTGTTTTCTACGTGGGAATTATGACATAATGTTTGTGTAAACCGATTATTAAAAAGGTTTGAAATATATATACAAGAAAATATGACGCAAATTAGCAGGTAATCAATTGAAATGTCATTTAAACTTAAAATAGAAGATATCGTGCTTGAAAGTGTATTGGTTCACAAAAATATACGAAACTTTTGAAACTTGAAATTAATAGTTTCCGAGATTTCAAAGTATAATGTATTTGGAAAGCAATTTTGAATGGAGATAGAGCCTAAATTTAAGGTTTACATTAATAAGGAACCAATTTTGTAGTTGTAACTTTGGAAAGAATTCAAGTATCATTTTCATTCAATTCTTACATTTAATTTCCTAATATAATGGATTGATTTCTTGTTTGATCAAGGCGACGTAAGAAAATCGATCGAAGGCTGTAAAACCTATAAAAAAAACACAATCAACGATCCAGATTGTTTTAGATGGTGTCATAAGGTTTCTCTTTTAATAATATTTAGATACTTGTTTTCTACGTGGGAATTATGACGTAATGTTGGTGTAAATCGATTATTAAAAAGGTTTGAAATATATATACAAGTCAATATGATGAAAATTAGTAGGTAATGAATTGAAATCTTCTTTGAACTTAAAATAGAAGATATCATGCTTGAAAGTGTAGTGTTTCATAAAAATATCCGAAACTTTTGAAATTTGAAATTAATAGTTTCCGAGATTTCAACATATATTGTATTTGAAAAGCAATTTTGAATGGAAATAGAGCCTCAATTTAAGGTTTACATTAATAAGGAACCAATTTTGTAGTTTTAAGTTTGGAAAGAATTCAAGTATCATTTTCATTCAATTCCTTTATTTAATTTCCTAATATAACGGATTGACTTCTTGTTTGATCAAGGTAACGTAAACAAATTGATCTAAGGGTGTAAAACATATAAAGAAAACACAATCAACGATCCAGATTGTTTTAGATGATATCATAGGGTTTCTCTTTTAATAATATTTCGAGATTTTTTACTACGTGGGAATTATGACATAATGTTTGTGTAAATCGATTATTAAAAGGGTTTGAAATATATACACAAGTCAATATGATGAAAATTAGCAGGTAATCAATTGAAATCTCATTTGAACTTAAAATAGAAGATATCATGATTGAAAGTGTATTGGTTCATAAAAATATCTGAAACTTTTGAAATTTGAAATTAATAGTTTCCGAGATTTCAACATATAATGTATTTGGAAAGCAATTTTGAATGGAAATAGAGCCTAAATTTAAGGTTTACATTAATAAGGAACCAATTTTGTAGTTGTAAGTTTGGAAAGAATTCAAGTATCATTTTCATTCAATTCCTACATTTAATTTCCTAATATAACGGATTGACTTCTTGTTTGATCAAGGTGACGTAAGCAAATTGATCTAAGGGTGTAAAACCTATAAAGAAAACACAATCAACGATCCAGATTGTTTTAGATAATGTCATAAGGTTTCTCTTTTAATAATATTTATAGATTTATTTTCTACGTGGAAATTATAACATAATGTTTGTGTAAATCGATTATTAAAAAGGTTTGAAATATATATACAAGTCAATATGAAGAAAATTAGCAGGTAATCAATTGAAATCTCATTTAAACTTAAAATAGAAGATATCATGCTTGAAAGTGTATTGGTTAATAAAAATATCCGGAACTTTTGAAATTTGAAATTAATAGTTTCCGAGATTTCAACATATAATGTATTTGGAAAGCAATTTTGAATGGAAATAGAGCCTAAACTTAAGGTTTACATTAATAAGGAAACAATTTTGTAGTTGTAAGTTTGGAAAGAAATCAAGTATCATTTTCATTCAATTCCTACATTTAATTTCCTAATATAACGGATTGACTTCTTGTTTGATCAAGGTGACGTATGCAAATTGATCTAAAGGTGTAGAAAATACAATCAACGATCCAGATTGTTTTAGATGATGTCATAAAGTTTCTTTTTTAATAATATATATATATATATATATATATATATATAGAGAGAGAGAGAGAGAGAGAGACACGTTGGGAATGAGCGAGTGGGTTTGGAATTTTCATTTTATTTTTCATTTAAAAATTAGTTAAATAACTCAAAAGAATAATATATATATATATATATATATATATATATATATATATATATATATATATAAAGGATAAAATAGTCACTATAACTTATTTGAAATCTTTCATAGACCAAAGCTAAAATAAATTTTTTATATGGGGCCGACTGTATAATCCCAAAATATTTTGGAAATAAACCAGAAGGACCAAATTTGCAATTTGGTCTTAAAAGTTTAAAAAAGAAAAATTTACATGATTTGTCAATAAAAAAAAGAATTGAAGGATCGCTTTTTGTAATTTAAATATTATAGGATTAAAAGAAAAAATGTGAGGGGCTATTTCTGTAACGATGCATCCGTAATTAACATCATCATTCGATTCAGGCGCGCAATAGCAAATCCCATTCTGACAATCAAATATTCTCCTCCCCAATCACACACCACCTTCGTCAAATACACGCGCCTCACATTCTGGTTCTATTTCTACAAAGCTATACGAAGCTGTCATTTCAATTATCCTCTCGACGCAGAAGCAGAAGGCATTAACTAAATCGAGAGACTCTGAGCTTTTATTACGAATTCAAGAACACTGTGAGTATGTATTAAATCATTAATGCATGTGCTATTTTTGTGTATTCTATTGATTACAAATTCTGAACATTTTGCAAAAATGAATTCTGTGTTAGAGCATAGATACACAATCAACGATCCAGATTGTTTTAGATGATGTCATAAGGTTTCTCTTTTAATAATATTTAGAGATTTGTTTTCTACGTGGAAATTATGACATAATGTTTGTGTAAATCGATTAATTAAAAGGTTTGAAATATATATACAAGTCAATATGATGAAAATTAGCAGGTAATCAATTGAAATCTCATTTGAACTTAAAATAAAAGATATCATGCTTGAAAGTCTATTGGTTCATAAAAATATCTGAAACTTTTGAAATTTGAAATTAATAGTTTCCGACATTTCAAAATATAATGTATTTGGAATGCAATTTTTAATGGAAATAGAGCATAAATTTAAGGTTTACATAAATAAGGAACCAATTTTGTAGTTGTAAGTTTGGAAAGAATTCAAGTATCATTTTCATTCAATTCCTACATTTAATTTCCTAATATAACGGATTGACTTCTTGTTTGATCAAGTTGACGTAAGCAAATTGATCTAAGGGTGTAAAACCTATAAAGAAAACACAATCAACGATCCATATTGTTTTAGATATTGTCATGACTAATAATATTTAGAGATTTGTTTTCTACGTGGAAATTATAACATAATGTTTGTGTAAATCGATTATTAAAAAGGTTTGAAATATATATACAAGTCAATATGAAGAAAATTAGCAGGTAATCAATTGAAATCTCATTTAAACTTAAAATAGAAGATATCATGCTTGAAAGTGTATTGGTTAATAAAAATATCCGTAACTTTTGAAATTTGAAATTAATAGTTTCCGAGATTTCAACATATAATGTATTTGGAAAGCAATTTTGAATGGAAATAGAGCCTAAATTTAAGGTTTACATTAATAAGGAACCAATTTTGTAGTTGTAAGTTTAGAAAGAATTCAAGTGTCATTTTCATTCAATTCCTACATTTAATTTCCTAATATAACGGATTGACTTCTTGTTTGATCAAGGTGACGTAAGCAAATTGATCTAAGGGTGTAAAACCTATAAAGAAATACAATCAACGATCCAGACTGTATTAGATGATGTTATAAAGTTTCTTTTTTAATAATATTTATATATATATATATATATATATAGAGAGAGAGAGAGAGAGAGACACGTTGGGAATGAGCGAGTGGGTTTGGAATTTTCATTTTATTTTTCATTTATAAATAAGTTAAATAACTCAAAAGAATAATATATATATATATATATATATATATATATATACATATATATATATATATATATATATATATATATATAAAGGATAAAATAGTCACTATAACTTATTTCAAATCTTTCATGGACCAAAGCTAAAATAAATTTTTTATATGGGGCCGACGGTACAATCCCAAAATATTTTGGAAATAAACCAGAAGGACCAAATTTGCAATTTGGTCTTAAAAGTTTAAAAAAGAAAAATTCACATGATTTGTCAATAAAAAAAAAGAATTGAAGGACCGTTTTTTGTAATTTAAATATTATAGGATTAAAAGAAAAAATGTGAGGGGCTATTTCTGTAACGATGCATCCGTAATTAACATCATCATTCGATTCAGGCGCACAATAGCAAATCCCATTCTGACAATCAAATATTCTCCTCCCCAATCACACACCACCTTCGTCAAATACACGCGCCTCACATTCTGGTTCTATTTCTACAAAGCTATACGAAGCTGTCATTTCAATTATCCTCTCGACGCAGAAGCAGAAGGCGTTAGCTAAATCGAGAGACTCTGAGCTTTTATTACGAATTCAAGAACACTGTGAGTATGTATTAAATCATTAATGCATGTGTTATTTTTGTGTATTCTATTGATTACAAATTCCGAATATTTAGAGATTTGTTTTCTACGTGGAAATTATGACATAATGTTTGTGTAAATCGATTATTAAAAATGTTTGAAATATATATACAAGTCAATATGATGAAAATTAGCAGGTAATCAATTGAAATCTCATTTGAACTTAAAATAGAAGATATCATGCTTGAAAGTGTATTGGTTAATAAAAATATCTGAAACTTTTGAAATTTGAAATTAATAGTTTCCGAGATTTCAACATATAATGTATTTGGAAAGCAATTTTGAATGGAAATAGAGCCTAAATTTAAGGTTTACATTAATAAGGAACCAATTTTGTAGTTGTAAGTTTGGAAAGAATTCAAGTATCATTTTCAATCAATTCCTACATTTAATTTCCTAACATAACGGATTGAATTCTTGTTTGATCAAGGTGATGTAAGCAAATTGATCTAAGGGTGTAAAACCTATAAAGAAAACACAATCAACGATCCAGATTGTTTTAAATGATATCATAAGGTTTCTTTTTGAATAATATTTAGATATATATATATATATATATATATATATATATATATATAGAGAGAGAGAGAGAGAGAGACATGTTGGGAATGAGCGAGTGGGTTTGGAATTTTCATTTTATTTTTCATTTAAAAATATGTTAAATAACTCAAAAGAATAATATATATATATATATATATACATATATATAAAGGATAAAATAGTCACTATAACTTATTTCAAATCTTTCAAAGACCAAAGCTAAAATAAAATTTTTATATGGGGTCGACGGTACAATCCCAAAATATTTTGGAGATAAACCACAAGGACCAAATTTGCAATTTGGTCTTAAAAGTTTAAAAAAGAAAATTTCACATGATTTGTCAATAAAAAAAAGAATTGAAGGACCATTTTTGTAATTTAAATATTATAGGAATAAAGCATAAAACGTGAGGGGCCATTTCTGTAACGATGCATCCGTAAATAACACCATGATTCGATTCAGGCGCACAATAGCAAATCCCATTCTGACAATCAAATATTCTCCTCCCCAATCACACACCACCTTCGTCAAATACACGTGCCTCACATTCTGGTTCTATTTCTACAAAGCTCTACGAAGCTGTCATTTCAATTATCCTCTCGACGCATAAGCAGAAGGCGTTAGCTAAATCGAGAGACTCTGAGCTTTTATTGCGAATTCAAGAACACTGTGAGTATGTATGAAATCATTAATGCATGTGCTATGTTTGTGTATTCTATTGATTACAAATTTCGAACATTTTGCAAAAATGAATTTTGTTTTAGAGGATAGATACACAATCAACGATACAGATTGTTTTAGATGATGTCATAAGGTTTCTCTTTTAATAATATTTAGAGATTTGTTTTCTACGTGGAAATTTTGACATAATGTTTGCGTAAATCGATTATTAAAAAGGTTTGAAATATATATACAAGTCAATCTGATGAAAATTAGCAGGTAATCAATTGAAATCTCATTTGAACTTAAAATAAAAGATATCATGCTTGAAAGTCTATTGGTTCATAAAAATATCTGAAACTTTTGAAATTTGAAATTAATAGTTTCCGACATTTCAAAATATAATGTATTTGGAAAGCAATTTTCAATGGAAATAGAGCCTAAATTTAATGTTTACGTTAATAAGGAACCAATTTTGTAGTTGTAAGTTTGGAAAGAATTCAAGTATCATTTTCATTCAATTCCTACATTTAATTTCCTAATATAACGGGTTATTTTTTGATCAAGGTGACGTAAGCCAATTGATCTAATGGTGTAAAACCTATAAAGAAAAAACAATCAACGATCCAGATTGTTTTAGATAATGTCATAAGGTATCTCTTTTAATAATATTTAGAGATTTGTTTTCTACGTGGAAATTATAACATAATGTTTGTGTAAATCGATTATTAAAAAGGTTTGAAATATATATATATACAAGTCAATATGAAGAAAATTAGCAGGTAATCAATTGAAATCTCATTTAAACTTAAAATAGAAGATATCATGCTTGAAAGTGTATTGGTTCATAAAAATATCCGAAACTTTTGAAATTTGAAATTAATAGTTTCCGAGATTTCAACATATAATATATTTGAAAAGCAATTTTGAATGGAAATAGATCCTAAATTTAAGATTTACATAAATAAGGAACCATTTTTGTAGTTGTAAGTTTGGAAAAAATTCAAGTATCATTTTCATTCAATTCCTACATTTAATTTCCTAATATAACGGATTGATTTCTTGTTTGATCAAGGCGACGTAAGAAAATCGATCTAAGGCTGTAAAACCTATAAAGAAAACACAATCAACGATCCAGATTGTTTTAGATAATGTCATGAGTAATAATATTTAGAGATTTGTTTTCTACGTGGAAATTATAACATAATGTTTGTGTAAATCGATTATTAAAAAGGTTTGAAATATATATACAAGTCAATATGAAGAAAATTAGCAGGTAATCAATTGAAATCTCATTTAAACTTAAAATAGAAGATATCATGCTTGAAAGTGTATTGGTTAATAAAAATATCCGTAACTTTTGAAATTTGAAATTAATAGTTTCCGAGATTTCAACAGATAATGTATTTGGAAAGCAATTTTAAATGGAAATAGAGACTAAATTTAAGGTTTACATTAATAAGGAACCAATTTTGTAGTTATAAGTTTAGAAAGAATTCAAGTATCATTTTCATTTAATTCCTACATTTAATTTCCTAATATATCGGATTGACTTCTAGTTTGATCAAGGTGACGTAAGCAAATTGATCTAAGGGTCTAAACCTATAAAGAAAATACAATCAACGATCCAGATTGTTTTAGATGATGTTATAAAGTTTCTTTTTTAATAATATTTAGATATATATATATATATATATGTATATATACAGAGAGAGAGAGAGAGAGAGACGTTGGGAATGAGCGAGTGGGTTTGGAATTTTCATTTTATTTTTCATTTAAAAATAAGTTAAATAACTCAAAAGAATATTATATATATATATATATATATATATATATATAAAGGATAAAATAGTCACTATAATTTATTTCAAATCTTTCACGGACCAAAGCTAAAATAAATTTTTTATATGGGGCCGACGGTACAATCCCAAAATATTTTGGAAATAAACCACAAGGACCAAATTTGCAATTTGGTCTTAAAAGTTTAAAAAAGAAAAATTCACATGATTTGTCAATAAAAAATAGAATTGAAGGACCATTTTTTGTAATTTAAATATTATAGGAATAAAGGAAAAAACGAGAGGGGCCATTTCTGTAACGATGCATCCGTAAATAACACCATCATTCGATTCAGGAGCACAATAGCAAATCCCATTCTGACAATCAAATATTCTCCTCCCCAATCACTCGCCACCTGCGTCAAATACACGCGCCTCACATTCTGGTTCTATTTCTACAAAGCTCTACGAAGCTGTCATTTCAATTATCCTCTCGACGTAGAAGCAGAAGGCGTTAGCTAAATCGAGAGACTCTGAGCTTTTATTACGAATTCAAGAACACCGTGAGTATGTATTAAATCATTAATGCATGTGTTATTTTTGTGTATTCTATTGATTACAAATTCCGAACATTTTGCAAAAATGAATTCTGTGTTAGAGCATAGATACACAATCAACGATCCAGATTGTTTTAGGTGATGTCATAAGGTATCTCTTTTAATAATATTTAGAGATTTGTTTTCTATGTGGAAATTATAACATAATGTTTGTGTAAATCGATTATTAAAAAGGTTTGAAATATATATACAAGTCAATATGAAGAAAAATAGCAGGTAATCAATTGAAATCTCATTTAAACTTAAAATAGAAGATATCATGCTTGAAAGTGTATTGGTTCATAAAAATATCCGAAACTTTTGAAATTTGAAATTAATAGTTTCCGAGATTTCAACATATAATACATTTGAAAAGCAATTTTGAATGGAAATAGAGCCTAAATTTAAGGTTTACATTAATAAGGAACCAATTTTGTAGTCGTAAGTTTGGAAAGAATTCAAGTATTATTTTCATTCAATTCCTACATTTAATTTCCTAATATAACGGATTGACTTCTTGTTTGGTCAAGGTGACGTAAGCAAATTGATTCAAGGGTGTAAAACCTATAAAGAAAACACAATCAACGATCCATAATGTTTTAAATGATGTCATAAGGTTTCTTTTTTAATAATATTTAGATATATATATATATATATATATATTTAGATATATATATATATATATATATATATATATATATAGAGAGAGAGAGAGAGAGAGAGAGACACGTTGGGAATGAGCGAGTGGGTTTTGAATTTTCATTTTATTTTTCATTTAAAAATAAGTTAAATAACTCAAAAGAATAATATATATATATATATATATATATATATATATATATATATATATATATAAAGGATAAAATAGTCACTATAATTTATTTCAAATCTTTCATGGACCAAAGCTAAAATAAATTTTTTATATGGGGCCGACGGTACAATCCCAAAATATTTTGGAAATAAACCACATGGACCAAATTTGCAATTTGGTCTTAAAAGTTTAAAAAAGAAAAATTCACATGATTTGTCAATAAAAAAAAGAATTGAAGGACCATTTTTTGTAATTTAAATATTATAGGAATAAAGGAAAAAACGTGAGGGGCCATTTCTGTAACGATGCATCCGTAAATAACACCATCATTCGATTCAGGAGCACAATAGCAAATCCCATTCTGACAATCAAATATTCTCCTCCCCAATCACTCTCCACCTGTGTCAAATACACGCGCCTCACATTCTGGTTCTATTTCTACAAAGCTCTACGAAGCTGTCATTTCAATTATCCGCTCGACGCAGAAGCAGAAGGCGTTAGCAAAATCGAGAGACTCTGAGCTTTTATTACGAATTCAAGAACACTGTGAGTATGTATTAAATCATTAATGCATGTGTTATTTTTGTGTATTCTATTGATTACAAATTCCGAAAATTTTGCAAAAATGAATTCTGTGTTAGAGCATAGATACACAATCAACGATCCAGATTGTTTTAGGAGATGTCATAAGGTATCTCTTTTAATAATATTTAGAGATTTGTTTTCTACGTGGAAATTATAACATAATGTTTGTGTAAATCGATTATTAAAAAGGTTTGAAATATATATACAAGTCAATATGAAGAAAATTAGCAGGTAATCAATTGAAATCTCATTTAAACTTAAAATAGAAAATATCATGCTTGAAAGTGTATTGGTTCATAAAAATATCCGAAACTTTTGAAATTTGAAATTAATAGTTTCCGAGATTTCAACATATAATATATTAGAAAAGCAATTTTGAATAGAAAATAGAGCCTAAATTTAAGGTTTACATTAATAAGGAACCAATTTTGTAGTTGTAAGTTTGGAAAGAATTCAAGTATTATTTTCATTCAATTCATACATTTAATTTCCTAATATAACGGATTGACTTCTTGTTTGATCAAGGTGACATAAGCAAATTGATCCTAGGGTGTAAAACCTATAAAGAAAACACAATCAACGATCCATAATGTTTTAAATGATGTCATAAGGTTTCTTTTTTAATAATATTTAGATATATATATATATATATATATATTTAGATATATATATATATATATATATAGATATATATATATATATATATATATATATATATATAGAGAGAGAGAGAGAGAGAGAGACACGTTGGGAATGAGCGAGTGAGTTTGGAATTTTCATTTTATTTTTCATTTAAAAATAAGTTATATAACTCAAAAGAATAATATATATATATATATATATATATATATATATATATATATATATATATATATATATAAAGGATAAAATAGTCACTATAACTTATTTCAAATCTTTTAAGGACCAAAGCTAAAATAAATTTTTTATATGGGGCCGACGGTACAATCCCAAAATATTTTGGAGATAAACCACAAGCACCAAATTTGCAATTTGGTCTTAAAAGTTTAAAACAGAAAAATTCACATGATTTGTAAATAAAAAAAAGAATTGAAGGACCATTTTTTGTAATTTAAATATTATAGGAATAAAGGAAAAATCGTGAGGGGCCATTTCTGTAACGATGCATCCGTAAATAACACCATCATTCGATTCAGGCGCACAATAGCAAATCTCATTCTGACAATCAAATATTCTCCTCCCTAATCACACACCACCTTCGACAAATACACGCGCCTCACATTCTGGTTCTATTTCTACAAAGCTCAATTAAGCTGTCATTTCAATTATCCTCTCGACGCATAAGCAGAAGGCGTTATCTAAATCGAGATACTCTGAGCTTTTATTACGAATTCAAGAACACTGTGAGTATGTATTAAATCATTAATGCATGTGCTATGTTTGTGTATTCTATTGATTACAAATTCCGAACATTTTGCAAAAATGAATTCTGTGTTAGAGCATAGATACACAATCAACGATCCAGATTGTTTTAAAAGATGTCATAAGGTTTATCTTTTAATAATATTTAGAGATTTGTTTTCTACGTGGAAATTATGACATAATGTTTGTGTAAATCGATTATTGAAAAGGTTTGAAATATATATATACAAGTCAATATGAAGAAAATTAGCAGGTAATGAACTGAAATCTCATTTAAACTTAAAATAGAAGATATCATGTTTGAAAGTGTATTGGTTCATAAAAATATCCGAAACTTTTGAAATTTGAAATTAATAGTTTCTGAGATTTCAACATATAATATATTTGAAAAGCAATTTTGAATGGAAATAGATCCTAAATTTAAGGTTTACATAAATAAGGAACCATTTTTGTAGTTGTAAGTTTGGAAAGAATTCAAGTATCATTTTCATTCAATTCCTACATTTAATTTCCTAATATAACGGATTGACTTCTTGTTTGATCAAGGTGACGTAAGCAAATTGATCTAAGGGTGTAAAACCTATAAAGAAAACACAATCAACGATCCAGATTGTTTTAGATAATGTCATGAGTAATAATATTTAGAGATTTGTTTTCTACGTGGAAATTATAACATAATGTTTGTGTAAATCGATTATTAAAAAGGTTTGAAATATATATACAAGTCAATATGAAGAAAATTAGCAGGTAATCAATTGAAATCTCATTTAAACTTAAAATAGAAGATATCATGCTTGAAAGTGTATTGGTTAATAAAAATATCCGTAACTTTTGAAATTTGAAATTAATAGTTTCCGAGATTTCAACATATAATGTATTTGGAAAGCAATTTTGAATGGAAATAGAGACTAAATTTAAGGTTTACATTAATAAGGAACCAATTTTGTAGTTATAAGTTTAGAAAGAATTCAAGTATCATTTTCATTCAATTCCTACATTTAATTTCCTAATATAACGGATTGACTTCTTGTTTGATCAAGGTGACGTAAGCAAATTGATCTAAGGGTGTAAAATCTATAAAGAAAATACAATCAACGATCCAGATTGTTTTAGATGATGTTATAAAGTTTCTTTTTTAATAATATTTATATATATATATATATATATATATATATGTATAAATATACAGAGAGAGAGAGAGAGACGTTGGGAATGAGCGAGTGGGTTTGGAATTTTCATTTTATTTTTCATTTAAAAATAAGTTAAATAACTCAAAAGAATAATATATATATACATACATATATATATATATATATATATATATATATATATATATATATATATATAAAGGATAAAATAGTCACTATAATTTATTTCAAATCTTTCATGGACCAAAGCTAAAATAAATTTTTTATATGGGGCCGACGGTACAATCCCAAAATATTTTGGAAATAAACCACAAGGACCAAATTTGCAATTTGGTCTTAAAAGTTTAAAAAAAAAAATTCACATGATTTGTCAATAAAAAAAAGAATTGAAGGACCATTTTTTGTAATTTAAATATTATAGGAATAAAGGAAAAACGTGAGGGGCCATTTCTGTAACGATGCATCCGTAAATAACACCATCATTCGATTCAGGAGCACAATAGCAAATCCCATTCTGACAATCAAATATTCTCCTCCCCAATCACTCGCCACCTGCGTCAAATACACGCGCCTCACATTTTGGTTCTATTTCTACAAAGCTATACGAAGCTGTCATTTCAATTATCCTCTCGACGCAGAAGCAGAAGGCGTTAGCTAAATCGAGAGACTCTGAGCTTCTATTACGAATTCAAGAACACTGTGAGTATGTATTAAATCATTAATGCATGTGTTATTTTTGTGTATTCTATTGATTACAAATTCCGAACATTTTGCGAAAATGAATTTTGTGTTAGAGCATAGATACACATTCAACGATCCAGATTGTTTTAGGTGATGTCATAAGGTTTCTCTTTTAATAATATTTAGAGATTTGTTTTCTACGTGGAAATTTTGACATAATGTTTGTGTAAATCGATTATTAAAAAGGTTTGAAATATATATACAAGTCAATCTGATGAAAATTAGCAGGTAATCAATTGAAATCTCATTTGAACTTAAAATAAAAGATATCATGCTTGAAAGTGTATTGGTTCATAAAAATATCTGAAACTTTTGAAATTTGAAATTAATAGTTTCCGACATTTCAAAATATAATGTATTTGGAAAGCAATTTTGAATGGAAATAGAGCCTAAATTTAAGGTTTACGTTAATAAGGAACCAATTTTGTAGTTGTAAGTTTGGAAAGAATTCAAGTATCATTTTCATTCAATTCCTACATTTAATTTCCTAATATAACAGGTTGACTTCTTTTTTGATCAAGGTGACGTAAGAAAATTGATCTAAGGGTGTAAAACCTATAAAGAAAACACAATCAACGATCCAGATTGTTTTAGATAAAGTCATCAGGTATCTCTTTTAATAATATTTAGAGATTTGTTTTCTATGTGGAAATTATAACATAATGTTTATGTAAATCGATTATTAAAAAAGTTTGAAATATATATACAAGGCAATATGAAGAAAATTAGCAGGTAATGAATTGAAATCTCATTTAAACTTAAAATAGAAGATATCATGTTTGAAAGTGTATTGGTTCATAAAAATATCCGAAACTTTTGAAATTTGAAATTAATAGTTTCCGAGATTTCAACATATAATATATTTGAAAAGCAATTTTGAATGGAAATAGAGCCTAAATTTAAGGTTTACATAAATAAGGAACCAATTTTGTAGTTGTAAGTTTGGAAAGAATTCAAGTATCATTTTCATTCAATTCCTACATTTAATTTCCTAATATAACGGATTGACTTCTTGTTTGATCAAGGTGACGTAAGCAAATTGATCTAAGGGTGTAAAACCTATAAAGAAAATACAATCAACGATCCAGATTGTTTTAGATGATGTTATAAAGTTTCTTTTTTAATAATATTTATATATATATATATATATATATATATATATATATATATGTATAAATATACAGAGAGAGAGAGAGAGACGTTGGGAATGAGCGAGTGGGTTTGGAATTTTCATTTTATTTTTCATTTAAAAATAAGTTAAATAACTCAAAAGAATAATATATATATATATATATATATATATATATATATATATATATAAAGGATAAAATAGTCACTATAATTTATTTCAAATCTTTCATGGACCAAAGCTAAAATAAATTTTTTATATGGGGCCGACGGTACAATCCCAAAATATTTTGGAAATAAACCACAAGGACCAAATTTGCAATTTGGTCTTAAAAGTTTAAAAAAAAAATTCACATGATTTGTCAATAAAAAAAAGAATTGAAGGACCATTTTTTGTAATTTAAATATTATAGGAATAAAGGAAAAACGTGAGGGGCTATTTCTGTAACGATGCATCCGTAAATAACACCATCATTCGATTCAGGAGCACAATAGCAAATCCCATTCTGACAATCAAATATTCTCCTCCCCAATCACTCGCCACCTGCGTCAAATACACGCGCCTCACATTTTGGTTCTATTTCTACAAAGCTATACGAAGCTGTCATTTCAATTATCCTCTCGACGCAGAAGCAGAAGGCGTTAGCTAAATCGAGAGACTCTGAGCTTTTATTACGAATTCAAGAACACTGTGAGTATGTATTAAATCATTAATGCGTGTGTTATTTTTGTGTATTCTATTGAATACAAATTCCGAAAATTTTGCGAAAATGAATTCTGTGTTAGAGCATAGATACACAATCAACGATCCAGATTGTTTTAGGTGATGTCATAAGGTTTCTCTTTTAATAATATTTAGAGATTTGTTTTCTACGTGGAAATTTTGACATAATGTTTGTGTAAATCGATTATTAAAAAGGTTTGAAATATATATACAAGTCAATCTGATGAAAATTAGCAGGTAATCAATTGAAATCTCATTTGAACTTAAAATAAAAGATATCATGCTTGAAAGTGTATTGGTTCATAAAAATATCTGAAACTTTTGAAATTTGAAATTAATAGTTTCCAACATTTCAAAATATAATGTATTTGGAAAGCAATTTTGAATGGAAATAGAGCCTAAATTTAAGGTTTACGTTAATAAGGAACCAATTTTGTAGTTGTAAGTTTGGAAAGAATTCAAGTATCATTTTCATTCAATTCCTACATTTAATTTCCTAATATAACAGGTTGACTTCTTTTTTGATCAAGGTGACGTAAGAAAATTGATCTAAGGGTGTAAAACCTATAAAGAAAACACAATCAACGATCCAGATTGTTTTAGATAATGTCATCAGGTATCTCTTTTAATAATATTTAGAGATTTGTTTTCTACGTGGAAATTATAACATAATGTTTATGTAAATCGATTATTAAAAAAGTTTGAAATATATATACAAGGCAATATGAAGAAAATTAGCAGGTAATGAATTGAAATCTCATTTAAACTTAAAATAGAAGATATCATGTTTGAAAGTGTATTGGTTCATAAAAATATCCGAAACTTTTGAAATTTGAAATTAATAGTTTCCGAGATTTCAACATATAATATATTTGAAAAGCAATTTTGAATGGAAATAGAGCCTAAATTTAAGGTTTACATAAATAAGGAACCAATTTTGTAGTTGTAAGTTTGGAAAGAATTCAAGTATCATTTTCATTCAATTCCTACATTTAATTTCCTAATATAACGGATTGACTTCTTGTTTGATCAAGGTGACGTAAGCAAATTGATCTAAGGGTGTAAAACCTATAAAGAAAACACAATCAACAATCCAGATTGTTTTAGATAATGTCATGAGTAATAATATTTAGAGATTTGTTTTCTACGTGGAAATTATAACATAATGTTTGTGTAAATCGATTATTAAAAAGGTTTGAAATATATATACAAGTCAATATGATGAAAATTAGCAGGTAATCAATTGAAATCTCATTTAAACTTAAAATAGAAGATATCATGCTTGAAAGTGTATTGGTTAATAAAAATATCCATAACTTTTGAAATTTGAAATTAATAGTTTCCGAAATTTCAACATATAATGTATTTGGAAAGCAATTTTGAATGGAAATAGAGACTAAATTTAAGGTTTACATTAATAAGGAACCAATTTTGTAGTTATAAGTTTAGAAAGAATTCAAGTATCATTTTCATTCAATTCCTACATTTAATTTCCTAATATAACGGATTGACTTCTTGTTTGATCAAGGTGACGTAAGCAAATTGATCTAAGGGTGTAAAACCTATAAAGAAAATACAATCAACGATCCAGATTATTTTAGATGATGTTATAAAGTTTGTTTTTTAATAATATTTAGATATATATATATATATATATATATATATATATATATATATATGTATATATATACAGAGAGAGAGAGAGAGAGAGAGAGAGAGAGACGTTGGGAATGAGCGAGTGGGTTTGGAATTTTCATTTTATTTTTCATTTAAAAATAAGTTAAATAACTCAAAAGAATAATATATATATATATATATATATATATATATATATATATATATATATATATATATATAAAGGATAAAATAGTCACTATAATTTATTTCAAATCTTTCATGGACCAAAGCTAAAATAAATTTTTTATATGGGGCCGACGGTACAATCCCAAAATATTTTTGAAATAAACCACAAGGACCAAATTTGCAATTTGGTCTTAAAAGTTTAAAAAAGAAAAATTCACATGATTTGTCAATAAAAAAAAGAATTGAAGGACCATTTTTTGTAATTTAAATATTATAGGAATAAAGGAAAAAACGTGAGGGGCCATTTCTGTAACGATGCATCCGTAAATAACACCATCATTCGATTCAGGAGCACAATAGCAAATCCCATTCTGACAATCAAATATTCTCCTCCCCAATCACTCGCCACCTGCGTCAAATACACGCGCCTCACATTTTGGTTCTATTTCTACAAAGCTATACGAAGCTGTCATTTCAATTATCCTCTCGACGCAGAAGCAGAAGGAGTTAGCTAAATCGAGAGACTCTGAGATTTTATTACGAATTCAAGAACACTGTGAGTATGTATTAAATCATTAATGCATGTGTTATTTTTGTGTATTCTATTGATTACAAATTCCGAACATTTTGCAAAAATGAATTCTGTGTAAGAGCATAGATACACAATCAACGATCCAGATTGTTTTAGGTGATGTCATAAGGTTTCTCTTTTAATAATATTTATAGATTTGTTTTCTACGTGGAAATTTTGACATAATGTTTGTGTAAATCGATTATTAAAAAGGTTCGAAATATATATACAAGTCAATCTGATGAAAATTAGCAGGTAATCAATTGAAATCTCATTTGAACTTAAAATAAAAGATATCATGCTTGAAAGTGTATTGGTTCATAAAAATATCTGAAACTTTTGAAATTTGAAATTAATAGTTTCCGACATTTCAAAATATAATGTATTTGGAAAGCAATTTTGGATGGAAATAGAGCCTAAATTTAAGGTTTACGTTAATAAGGAACCAATTTTGTAGTTGTAAGTTTGGAAAGAATTCAAGTATCATTTTCATTCAATTCCTACATTTAATTTCCTAATATAACGGGTTGACTTCTTTTTTGATCAAGGTGACGTAAGCAAATTGATCTAAGGGTGTAAAACCTATAAAGAAAACACAATCAACGATCCAGATTGTTTTAGATAATATCATAAGGTATCTCTTTTAATAATATTTAGAGATTTGTTTTCTACGTGGAAATTATAACATAATGTTTATGTAAATCGATTATTAAAAAAGTTTGAAATATATATACAAGTCAATATGAAGAAAATTAGCAGGTAATGAATTGAAATCTCATTTAAACTTAAAATAGAAGATATCATGCTTGAAAGTGTATTGGTTCATAAAAATATCCGAAACTTTTGAAATTTGAAATTAATAGTTTTCGAGATTTCAATATATAATATATTTGAAAAGCAATTTTGAATGGAAATAGAGCCTAAATTTAAGGTTTACATTAATAAGGAACCAATTTTGTAGTTGTAAGTTTGGAAAAAATTCAAGTATCATTTTCATTCAATTCCTACATTTAGTTTCCTAATATAACGGATTGACTTCTTGTTTGATCAAGGTGACGTAAGCAAATTGATCCAAGGGTGTAAAACCTATAAAGAAAACACAATCAACGATCCATATTGTTTTAAATGATGTCATAAGGTTTCTTTTTTAATAATATTTATATATATATATATATATATATATATATATATATAGAGAGAGAGAGAGAGAGACGTTGGGAATGAGCGGGTGGGTTTGGAATTTTCATTTTATTTTTCATTTAAAAATAAGTTAAATAACTCAAAAGAATAATATATATATATATATATATATATATATATATATATATATATATATATAAAGGATAAAATAGTGACTATAACTTATTTCAAATCTTTCAAGGACCAAAGCTAAAATAAATTTTGTATATGGGGCCGACGGTACAATCCCAAAATATTTTGGAGATAAACCACAAGCACCAAATTTGCAATTTGGTCTTAAAAGTTTAAAACAGAAAAATTCACATGATTTGTAAATAAAAAAAAGAATTGAAGGACCATTTTTTGTAATTTAAATATTATAGGAATAAAGGAAAAAACGTGAGGGGCCATTTCTGTAACGATGCCTCCGTAAATAACACCATCATTCGATTCAGGCGCACAATAGCAAACCCCATTCTGACAATCAAATATTCTCCTCCCCAATCACTCACCACCTGCGTCAAATACACGCGCCTCACATTCTGGTTCTATTTCTACAAAGCTCTACGAATTTGTTATTTCAATTATCCTCTCGACGCATCAGTTGAAGGCGTTAGCTAAATCGAGAGACTCTGAGCTTTTATTACGAATTCAAGAACACTGTGAGTATGTATTAAATCATTAATGCATGTGCTATGTCTGTGTATTCTGTTGATTATAAATTCCGAACATTTTGCAAAAATGAATTCTATGTTAGAGCCTAGATACACAATCAACGATCCAGATTGTTTTAGGTGATGTCATAAGGTTTCTCTTTTAATAATATTTAGAGATTTGTTTTCTACGTGGAAATTATTACATAATGTTTGGGTAAATCGATTATTAAAAAAGTTTGAAATATATATACAAGTCAATATGATGAAAATTAGCAGGTAATCAATTGAAATCTCATTTGAACATAAAATAAAAGATATCATGCTTGAAAGTGTATTGGTTCATAAAAATATTTGAAACTTTTGAAATTTGAAATTAATAGTTTCCGAGATTTCAACATAAAATGTATTTGGAAAGCAATTTTGAATGGAAATAGAGCCTAAATTTAAGGTTTACATTAATAAGGAACCAATTTTGTAGTTGTAAGTTTGGAAAGAATTCAAGTATCATTTTCATTCAATTCCTATATTTAATTTCCTAATATAACGGGTTGACTTCTTTTTTGATCAAGGTGACGTAAGCAAATTGATCTAAGGGTGTAAAACCTATAAAGAAAACACAATCAACGATCCAGATTGTTTTAGATAATGTCATAAGGTATCTCTTTTAATAATATTTAGAGATTTGTTTTCTACGTGGAAACTATAACATAATGTTTGTGTAAATCGATTATTAAAAAGGTTTGAAATTTATATACAAGTCAATATGAAGAAAATTAGCAGGTAATCAATTGAAATCTCATTTAAACTTAAAATAGAAGATATCATGCTTGAAAGTGTATTGGTTCATAAAAATATCTGAAACTTTTGAAATTTGAAATTAATAGTTTCCGAGATTTCAATATATAATATATTTGAAAAGCAATTTTGAATGGAAATAGAGCCTAAATTTAAGGTTTACATTAATAAGGAACCAATTTTGTAGTTGTAAGTTTGGAAAAAATTCAAGTATCATTTTCATTCAATTCCTACATTTAATTTCCTAATATAACGGATTGACTTCTTGTTTGATCAAGGTGACGTAAGCAAATTGATCCAAGGGTGTAAAACCTATAAAGAAAACACAATCAACGATCCATATTGTTTTAAATGATGTCATAAGGTTTCTTTTTTAATAATATTTATATATATATATATATATATATATAGAGAGAGAGAGAGAGACACGTTGGGAATGAGCGAGTGGGTTTGGAATTTTCATTTTATTTTTCATTTAAAAATAAGTTAAATAACTCAAAAGAATAATATATATATATATATATATATATATATATATATATATATATATATATATATAAAGGATAAAATAGTCACTATAACTTATTTCAAATCTTTCAAGGACCAAAGCTAAAATAAATTTTTTATATGGGGCCGACGGTACAATCCCAAAATATTTTGAAGATAAACCACAAGGACCAAATTTGCAATTTGGTCTTAAAAGTTTAAAACAGAAAAATTCACATGATTTGTCAATAAAAAAACGAATTGAAGGACCATTTTTTGTAATTTAAATATTATAGGAATAAAGGAAAAAACGTGAGGGGCCATTTCTGTAACGATGCATCCGTAAATAACACCATCATTCGATTCAGGTGCACAATAGCAAACCCCATTCTGACAATCAAATATTCTCCTCTCCAATCACTCACCACCTGCGTCAAATACACGCGCCTCACATTCTGGTTCTATTTCTACAAAGCTCTACGAATTTGTTATTTCAATTATCCTCTCGACGCATAAGTTGAAGGCGTTAGCTAAATCGAGAGACTCTGAGCTTTTATTACGAATTCAAGAACACTGTGAGTATGTATTAAATCATTAATGCATGTGCTATGTTTGTGTATTCTATTGATTACAAATTCCGAACATTTTGCAAAAATGAATTCTGTGTTAGAGCCTAGATACACAATCAACGATCCAGATTGTTTTAGGTGATGTCATAAGGTTTCTCTTTTAATAATATTTAGAGATTTGTTTTCTACGTGGAAATTATTACATAATGTTTGTGTAAATCGATTATTAAAAAGGTTTGAAATATATATACAAGTCAATATGATGAAAATTAGCAGGTAATCAATTGAAATCTCATTTGAACATAAAATAAAAGATATCATGCTTGAAAGTGTATTGGTTCATAAAAATATTTGAAACTTTTGAAAATTTGAAATTAATAGTTTCCGAGATTTCAACATAAAATGTATTTGGAAAGCAATTTTGAATGGAAATAGAGCCTAAATTTAAGGTTTACATTAACAAGGAACCAATTTTGTAGTTGTAAGTTTGGAAAGAATTCAAGTATCATTTTCATACAATTCCTACATTTAATTTCCTAATATTACGGATTGACTTCTTGTTTGATCAAGGTGACGTAAGCAAATTGATCTATGGGTGTAAAACCTATAAAGAAAACACAATCAACGATCCAAATTGTTTTAGATAATGTCATAAGGTATCTCTTTTAATAATATTTAGAGATTTGTTTCCTACGTGGAAGTTATAACATAATGTTTGTGTAAATCGATTATTAAAAAGGTTTGAAATATATATATACAAGTCAATATGAAGAAAATTAGCAGGTAATCAATTGAAATCTCATTTAAACTTAAAATAGAAGATATCATGCTTGAAAGTGTATTGGTTCATAAAAATATCCGAAACTTTTGAAAATTGAAATTAATAGTTTCCGATATTTCAACATATAATGTATTTGGAAAGCAATTTTGAATGGAAATAGAGCTTAAATTTAAGGTTTACAGGAATAAGGAACCAATTTTGTAGTTGTAAGTTTGGAATGAATTCAATTATCATTTTCATTCAATTCCTACATTTAATTTCCTAATATAACGGATTGACTTTTTGTTTGATCAAGGTGACGTATACAAATTGATATAAGGGTGTAAAACCTATAAAGAAAACAGAATCTGCGATCCAGATTGTTTTAGATGATGTCATAAGGTAAGGTTTCTTTTTTAATAATATTTATATATATATATATATATATATATATATATATACAGAGAGAGAGAGAGAGAGACACGTTGGGAATGAGCGAGTGGGTTTGGAATTTTCATTTTATTTTTCATTTAAAAATAAGTTAAATAACTCAAAAGAATAATATATATATATATATATATATATATATATATATATATATATATATATAAAGGATAAAATAGTCACTATAACTTATTTCAAATCTTTCAAGGACCAAAGCTAAAATAAATTTTTTATATGGGGTCGACGGTACAATCCCAAAATATTTTAGAGATAAACCACAAGGACCAAATTTGCAATTTGGTCTTAAAAGTTTAAAACAGAAAAATTCACATGATTTGTCAATAAAAAAACGAATTGAAGGACCATTTTTTGTAATTTAAATATTATAGGAATAAAGGAAAAAACGTGAGGGGCCATTTCTGTAACGATGCATCCGTAAATAACACCATCATTCGATTCAGGTGCACAATAGCAAACCCCATTCTGACAATCAAATATTCTCCTCTCCAATCACTCACCACCTGCGTCAAATACACGCGCCTCACATTCTGGTTCTATTTCTACAAAGCTCTACGAATTTGTTATTTCAATTATCCTCTCGACGCATAAGCTGAAGGCGTTAGCTAAATCGAGAGACTCTGAGCTTTTATTACGAATTCAAGAACACTGTGAGTATGTATTAAATCATTAATGCATGTGCTATGTTTGTGTATTCTATTGATTACAAATTCCGAACATTTTGCAAAAATGAATTCTGTGTTAGAGCCTAGATACACAATCAACGATCCAGATTGTTTTAGGTGATGTCATAAGGTTTCTCTTTTAATAATATTTAGAGATTTGTTTTCTACGTGGAAATTATTACATAATGTTTGTGTAAATCGATTATTAAAAAGGTTTGAAATATATATACAAGTCAATATGATGAAAATTAGCAGGTAATCAATTGAAATCTCATTTGAACATAAAATAAAAGATATCATGCTTGAAAGTGTATTGGTTCATAAAAATATTTGAAACTTTTGAAATTTGAAATTAATAGTTTCCGAGATTTCAACATAAAATGTATTTGGAAAGCAATTTTGAATGGAAATAGAGCCTAAATTTAAGGTTTACATTAATAAGGAACCAATTTTGTAGTTGTAAGTTTGGAAAGAATTCAAGTATCATTTTCATACAATTCCTACATTTAATTTCCTAATATTACGGATTGACTTCTTGTTTGATCAAGGTGACGTAAGCAAATTGATCTATGGGTGTAAAACCTATAAAGAAAACACAATCAACGATCCAAATTGTTTTAGATAATGTCATAAGGTATCTCTTTTAATAATATTTAGAGATTTGTTTCCTACGTGGAAGTTATAACATAATGTTTGTGTAAATCGATTATTAAAAAGGTTTGAAATATATATATACAAGTCAATATGAAGAAAATTAGCAGGTAATCAATTGAAATCTCATTTAAACTTAAAATAGAAGATATCATGCTTAAAAGTGTATTGGTTCATAAAAATATCCGAAACTTTTGAAAATTGAAATTAATAGTTTCCGATATTTCAACATATAATGTATTTGGAAAGCAATTTTGAATGGAAATAGAGCTTAAATTTAAGGTTTACAGGAATAAGGAACCAATTTTGTAGTTGTAAGTTTGGAATGAATTCAATTATCATTTTCATTCAATTCCTACATTTAATTTCCTAATATAACGGATTGACTTTTTGTTTGATCAAGGTGACGTATACAAATTGATATAAGGGTGTAAAACCTATAAAGAAAACAGAATCTGCGATCCAGATTGTTTTAGATGATGTCATAAGGTAAGGTTTCTTTTTTAATAATATTTATATATATATATATATATATATATATATATATATATATATATATATATATATATATACAGAGAGAGAGAGAGAGAGACACGTTGGGAATGAGCGAGTGGGTTTGGAATTTTCATTTTATTTTTCATTTAAAAATAAGTTAAATAACTCAAAAGAATAATATATATATATATATATATATATATATATATATATATATATAAAGGATAAAATAGTCACTATAACTTATTTCAAATCTTTCAAGGACCAAAGCTAAAATAAATTTTTTATATGGGGTCGACGGTACAATCCCAAAATATTTTAGAGATAAACCACAAGGACCAAATTTGCAATTTGGTCTTAAAAGTTTAAAAAAGAAAATTTCACATGATTTGTCAATAAAAAAAAGAATTGAAGGACCATTTTTTAATTTAAATATTATAGGAATAAAGGATAAAACGTGAGGGGCCATTTCTGTAACGATGCGTCCGTAAATAACACCATGATTCGATTCAGGCGCACAATAGCAAATCCCATTCTGACAATCAAATATTCTACGCCTCAATCACACACCACCTTCGTCAAATACACGCGCCTCACATTCTGGTTCTATTTCAACAAAGCTCTACGAAGCTGTCATTTCAATTATCCTCTCGACGCATATGCAGAAGGCGTTAGCTAAATCGAGAGACTCTGAGCTTTTATTACGAATTCAAGAACACTATGAGTATGTATTAAATCATTAATGCATGTGCTATGTTTGTGTATTCTATTGATTACAAATTCCGAACATTTTGCAAAAATGAATTCTGTGTTAGAGCATAGATACACAATCAACGATCCAGATTGTTTTAGATGATGTCATAAGGTTTCTCTTTTAATAATATTTAGAGATTTGTTTTCTACGTGGAAATTATGACATAATGTTTGTGTAAATCGATTATTAAAAAGGTTTGAAATATATATACAAGTCAATCTGATGAAAATTAGCAGGTAATCAATTGAAATCTCATTTGAAATTAAAATAAAAGATATCATGCTTGAAAGTGTATTGGTTCATAAAAATATCTGAAACTTTTGAAATTTGAAATTAATAGTTTCCGACATTTCAAAATATAATGTATTTGGAAAGTAATTTTGAATGGAAATAGAGCCTAAATTTAAGGTTTACATTAATAAGGAACCAATTTTGTAGTTGTAAGTTTGGAAAGAATTCAAGTATCATTTTCATTCAATTCCTACATTTAATTTCCTAATATAACAGGTTGACTTCTTTTTTGATCAAGGTGACGTAAACAAATTGATCTAAGGGTGTAAAACCTATAAAGAAAACACAATCAACGATCCATATTGTTTTAAATGATGTCATAAGGTTTCTTTTTTAATAATATTTATATTTATATATATATATATATATATATATATATAGAGAGAGAGAGAGAGAGAGAGAGACACGTTGGGAATGAGCGAGTGGGTTTGGAATTTTCATTTTATTTTTCATTTAAAAATAAGTTAAATAACTCAAAAGAATAATATATATATATATATATATATATATATATATATATATATATATATATATATATAAAGGATAAAATAGTCACTATAACTTATTTCAAATCTTTGAAGGACCAAAGCTAAAATAAATTTTGTATATGGGGACGACGGTACAATCCCAAAATATTTTGGAGATAAACCACAAGCACCAAATTTGCAATTTGGTCTTAAAAGTTTAAAACAGAAAATTTCACATTATTTGTAAATAAAAAAAAGAATTGAAGGACCATTTTTACTAATTTAAATATTATAGGAATAAAGGAAAAAACGTGAGGGGCCATTTCTGTAACGATGCCTCCGTAAATAACACCATCATTCGATTCAGGCGCACAATAGCAAACCCCATTCTGACAATCAAATATTCTCCTCCCCAATCACTCACCACCTGCGTCAAATACACGCGCCTCACATTCTGGTTCTATTTCTACAAAGCTCTACGAATTTGTTATTTCAATTATCCTCTCGACGCATCAGCTGAAGGCGTTAGCTAAATCGAGAGACTCTGAGCTTTTATTACGAATTCAAGAACACTGTGAGTATGTATTAAATCATTAATGCATGTGCTATGTTTGTGTATTCTATTGATTACAAATTCCGAACATTTTGCAAAAATGAATTCTGTGTTAGAGCCTAGATACACAATCAACGATCCAGATTGTTTTAGGTGATGTCATAAGGTTTCTCTTTTAATAATATTTAGAGATTTGTTTTCTACGTGGAAATTATTACATAATGTTTGTGTAAATCGATTATTAAAAAGGTTTGAAATATATATACAAGTCAATATGATGAAAATTAGCAGGTAATCAATTGAAATCTCATTTGAACATAAAATAAAAGATATCATGCTTGAAAGTGTATTGGTTCATAAAAATATTTGAAACTTTTGAAATTTGAAATTAATAGTTTCCGAGATTTCAACATAAAATGTATTTGGAAAGCAATTTTGAATGGAAATAGAGCCTAAATTTAAGGTTTACATTAACAAGGAACCAATTTTGTAGTTGTAAGTTTGGAAAGAATTCAAGTATCATTTTCATTCAATTCCTACATTTAATTTCCTAATATAACGGATTGACTTCTTGTTTGATCAAGGTGACGTAAGCAAATTGATCTATGGGTGTAAAACCTATAAAGAAAACACAATCAACGATCCAAATTGTTTTAGATAATGTCATAAGGTATCTTTTTTAATAATATTTAGAGATTTGTTTCCTACGTGGAAGTTATAACATAATGTTTGTGTAAATCGATTATTAAAAAGGTTTGAAATATATATATACAAGTCAATATGAAGAAAATTAGCAGGTAATCAATTGAAATCTCATTTAAACTTAAAATAGAAGATATCATGCTTGAAAGTGTATTGGTTCATAAAAATATCCGAAACTTTTGAAAATTGAAATTAATAGTTTCCGATATTTCAACATATAATGTATTTGGAAAGCAATTTTGAATGGAAATAGAGCTTAAATTTAAGGTTTACAGGAATAAGGAACCAATTTTGTAGTTGTAAGTTTGGAATGAATTCAATTATCATTTTCATTCAATTCCTACATTTAATTTCCTAATATAACGGATTGACTTTTTGTTTGATCAAGGTGACGTATACAAATTGATATAAGGGTGTAAAACCTATAAAGAAAACAGAATCTGCGATCCAGATTGTTTTAGATGATGTCATAAGGTAAGGTTTCTTTTTTAATAATATTTATATATATATATATATATATATATATATATATACAGAGAGAGAGAGAGAGAGAGACACGTTGGGAATGAGCGAGTGGGTTTGGAATTTTCATTTTATTTTTCATTTAAAAATAAGTTAAATAACTCAAAAGAATAATATATATATATATATATATATATATATATATATATATATATATATATATATATATATAAGGATAAAATAGTCACTATAACTTATTTCAAATCTTTCAAGGACCAAAGCTAAAATAAATTTTTTATATGGGGTCGACGGTACAATCCCAAAATATTTTAGAGATAAACCACAAGGACCAAATTTGCAATTTGGTCTTAAAAGTTTAAAACAGAAAATTTCACATTATTTGTAAATAAAAAAAAGAATTGAAGGACCATTTTTACTAATTTAAATATTATAGGAATAAAGGAAAAAACGTGAGGGGCCATTTCTGTAACGATGCCTCCGTAAATAACACCATCATTCGATTCAGGCGCACAATAGCAAACCCCATTCTGACAATCAAATATTCTCCTCCCCAATCACTCACCACCTGCGTCAAATACACGCGCCTCACATTCTGGTTCTATTTCTACAAAGCTCTACGAATTTGTTATTCCTCTCGACGCATCAGCTGAAGGCGTTAGCTAAATCGAGAGACTCTGAGCTTTTATTACGAATTCAAGAACACTGTGAGTATGTATTAAATCATTAATGCATGTGCTATGTTTGTGTATTCTATTGATTACAAATTCCGAACATTTTGCAAAAATGAATTCTGTGTTAGAGCCTAGATACACAATCAACGATCCAGATTGTTTTAGGTGATGTCATAAGGTTTCTCTTTTAATAATATTTAGAGATTTGTTTTCTACGTGGAAATTATTACATAATGTTTGTGTAAATCGATTATTAAAAAGGTTTGAAATATATATACAAGTCAATCTGATGAAAATTAGCAGGTAATCAATTGAAATCTCATTTGAAATTAAAATAAAAGATATCATGCTTGAAAGTGTATTGGTTCATAAAAATATCTGAAACTTTTGAAATTTGAAATTAATAGTTTCCGACATTTCAAAATATAATGTATTTGGAAAGTAATTTTGAATGGAAATAGAGCCTAAATTTAAGGTTTACATTAATAAGGAACCAATTTTGTAGTTGTAAGTTTGGAAAGAATTCAAGTATCATTTTCATTCAATTCCTACATTTAATTTCCTAATATAACAGGTTGACTTCTTTTTTGATCAAGGTGACGTAAACAAATTGATCTAAGGGTGTAAAACCTATAAAGAAAACACAATCAACGATCCATATTGTTTTAAATGATGTCATAAGGTTTCTTTTTTAATAATATTTATATTTATATATATATATATATATATATATATAGAGAGAGAGAGAGAGAGAGAGACACGTTGGGAATGAGCGAGTGGGTTTGGAATTTTCATTTTATTTTTCTTTTAAAAATAAGTTAAATAACTCAAAAGAATAATATATATATATATATATATATATATATATATATATATATATATATATATAAAGGATAAAATAGTCACTATAACTTATTTCAAATCTTTGAAGGACCAAAGCTAAAATAAATTTTGTATATGGGGCCGACGGTACAATCCCAAAATATTTTGGAGATAAACCACAAGCACCAAATTTGCAATTTGGTCTTAAAAGTTTAAAACAGAAAATTTCACATTATTTGTAAATAAAAAAAAGAATTGAAGGACCATTTTTACTAATTTAAATATTATAGGAATAAAGGAAAAAACGTGAGGGGCCATTTCTGTAACGATGCCTCCGTAAATAACACCATCATTCGATTCAGGCGCACAATAGCAAACCCCATTCTGACAATCAAATATTCTCCTCCCCAATCACTCACCACCTGCGTCAAATACACGCGCCTCACATTCTGGTTCTATTTCTACAAAGCTCTACGAATTTGTTATTTCAATTATCCTCTCGACGCATCAGCTGAAGGCGTTAGCTAAATCGAGAGACTCTAAGCTTTTATTACGAATTCAAGAACACTGTGAGTATGTATTAAATCATTAATGCATGTGCTATGTCTGTGTATTCTATTGATTACAAATTCCGAACATTTTGCAAAAATGAATTCTATGTTAGAGCCTAGATACACAATCAACGATCCAGATTGTTTTAGGTGATGTCATAAGGTTTCTCTTTTAATAATATTTAGAGATTTGTTTTCTACGTGGAAATTATTACATAATGTTTGGGTAAATCGATTATTAAAAAAGTTTGAAATATATATACAAGTCAATATGATGAAAATTAGCAGGTAATCAATTGAAATCTCATTTGAACAAAAAATAAAAGATATCATGCTTGAAAGTGTATTGGTTCATAAAAATATTTGAAACTTTTGAAATTTGAAATTAATAGTTTCCGAGATTTAAACATAAAATGTATTTGGAAAGCAATTTTGAATGGAAATAGAGCCTAAATTTAAGGTTTACATTAATAAGGAACCAATTTTGTAGTTGTAAGTTTGGAAAGAATTCAAGTATCATTTTCATTCAATTCCTACATTTAATTTCCTAATATAACGGGTTGACTTCTTTTTTGATCAAGGTGACGTAAGCAAATTGATCTAAGGGTGTAAAACCTATAAAGAAAACACAATCAACGATCCAGATTGTTTTAGATAATGTCATAAGGTATCTCTTTTAATAATATTTAGAGATTTGTTTTCTACGTGGAAACTATAACATAATGTTTGTGTAAATCGATTATTAAAAAGGTTTGAAATATATATACAAGTCAATATGAAGAAAATTAGCAGGTAATCAATTGAAATCTCATTTAAACTTAAAATAGAAGATATCATGCTTGAAAGTGTATTGGTTCATAAAAATATCTGAAACTTTTGAAATTTGAAATTAATAGTTTCCGAGATTTCAATATATAATATATTTGAAAAGCAATTTTGAATGGAAATAGAGCCTAAATTTAAGGTTTACATTAATAAGGAACCAATTTTGTAGTTGTAAGTTTGGAAAAAATTCAAGTATCATTTTCATTCAATTCCTACATTTAATTTCCTAATATAACGGATTGACTTCTTGTTTGATCAAGGTGACGTAAGCAAATTGATCCAAGGGTGTAAAACCTATAAAGAAAACACAATCAACGATCCATATTGTTTTAAATGATGTCATAAGGTTTCTTTTTTAATAATATATATATATATATATATATATATAGAGAGAGAGAGAGAGAGACACGTTGGGAATGAGCGAGTGGGTTTGGAATTTTCATTTTATTTTTCATTTAAAAATAAGTTAAATAACTCAAAAGAATAATATATATATATATATATATATATATATATATATATATATATATAAAGGATAAAATAGTCACTATAACTTATTTCAAATCTTTCAAGGACCAAAGCTAAAATAAATTTTTTATATGGGGCCGACGGTACAATCCCAAAATATTTTGAAGATAAACCACAAGGACCAAATTTGCAATTTGGTCTTAAAAGTTTAAAACAGAAAAATTCACATGATTTGTCAATAAAAAAACGAATTGAAGGACCATTTTTTGTAATTTAAATATTATAGGAATAAAGGAAAAAACGTGAGGGCCATTTCTGTAACGATGCATCCGTAAATAACACCATCATTCGATTCAGGTGCACAATAGCAAACCCCATTCTGATAATCAAATATTCTCCTCTCCAATCACTCACCACCTGCGTCAAATACACGCGCCTCACATTCTGGTTCTATTTCTACAAAGCTCTACGAATTTGTTATTTCAATTATCCTCTCGACGCATAAGCTGAAGGCGTTAGCTAAATCGAGAGACTCTGAGCTTTTATTACGAATTCAAGAACACTGTGAGTATGTATTAAATCATTAATGCATGTGCTATGTTTGTGTATTCTATTGATTACAAATTCCGAACATTTTGCAAAAATGAATTCTGTGTTAGAGCCTAGATACACAATCAACGATCCAGATTGTTTTAGGTGATGTCATAAGGTTTCTCTTTTAATAATATTTAGAGATTTGTTTTCTACGTGGAAATTATTACATAATGTTTGTGTAAATCGATTATTAAAAAGGTTTGAAATATATATACAAGTCAATATGATGAAAATTAGCAGGTAATCAATTGAAATCTCATTTGAACATAAAATAAAAGATATCATGCTTGAAAGTGTATTGGTTCATAAAAATATTTGAAACTTTTGAAATTTGAAATTAATAGTTTCCGAGATTTCAACATAAAATGTATTTGGAAAGCAATTTTGAATGGAAATAGAGCCTAAATTTAAGGTTTACATTAATAAGGAACCAATTTTGTAGTTGTAAGTTTGGAAAGAATTCAAGTATCATTTTCATTCAATTCCTACATTTAATTTCCTAATATAACGGATTGACTTCTTGTTTGATCAAGGTGACGTAAGCAAATTGATCTATGGGTGTAAAACCTATAAAGAAAACACAATCAACGATCCAAATTGTTTTAGATAATGTCATAAGGTATCTCTTTTAATAATATTTAGAGATTTGTTTTCTACGTGGAAGTTATAACATAATGTTTGTGTAAATCGATTATTAAAAAGGTTTGAAATATATATATACAAGTCAATATGAAGAAAATTAGCAGGTAATCAATTGAAATCTCATTTAAACTTAAAATAGAAGATATCATGCTTGAAAGTGTATTGGTTCATAAAAATATCCGAAACTTTTGAAAATTGAAATTAATAGTTTCCGATATTTCAACATATAATGTATTTGGAAAGCAATTTTGAATGGAAATAGAGCTTAAATTTAAGGTTTACAGGAATAAGGAACCAATTTTGTAGTTGTAAGTTTGGAATGAATTCAATTATCATTTTCATTCAATTCCTACATTTAATTTCCTAATATATCGGATTGACTTTTTGTTTGATCAAGGTGACGTATACAAATTGATATAAGGGTGTAAAACCTATAAAGAAAACAGAATCTGCGATCCAGATTGTTTTAGATGATGTCATAAGGTAAGGTTTCTTTTTTAATAATATTTATATATATATATATATATATATATATATATATATATACAGAGAGAGAGAGAGAGAGAGAGAGAGAGACACGTTGGGAATGAGCGAGTGGGTTTGGAATTTTCATTTTATTTTTCATTTAAAAATAAGTTAAATAACTCAAAAGAATAATATATATATATATATATATATATATATATATATATATAAAGGATAAAATAGTCACTATAACTTATTTCAAATCTTTCAAGTACCAAAGCTAAAATAAATTTTTTATATGGGGTCGACGGTACAATCCCAAAATATTTTAGAGATAAACCACAAGGACCAAATTTGCAATTTGGTCTGAAAAGTTTAAAAAAGAAAATTTCACATGATTTGTCAATAAAAAAAAGAATTGAAGGACCATTTTTTAATTTAAATATTATAGGAATAAAGGATAAAACGTGAGGGGCCATTTCTGTAACGATGCGTCCGTAAATAATACCATGATTCGATTCAGGCGCACAATAGCAAATCCCATTCTGACAATCAAATATTCTACGCCTCAATCACACACCACCTTCGTCAAATACACGCGCCTCACATTCTGGTTCTATTTCAACAAAGCTCTACGAAGCTGTCATTTCACTTATCCTCTCGACGCATATGCAGAAGGCGTTAGCTAAATCGAGAGACTCTGAGCTTTTATTACGAATTCAAGAACACTATGAGTATGTATTAAATCATTAATACATGTGCTATGTTTGTGTATTCTATTGATTACAAATTCCGAACATTTTGCAAAAATGAATTCTGTGTTAGAGCATAGATACACAATCAACGATCCAGATTGTTTTAGATGATGTCATAAGGTTTCTCTTTTAATAATATTTAGAGATTTGTTTTCTACGTGGAAATTATGACATAATGTTTGTGTAAATCGATTATTAAAAAGGTTTGAAATATATATACAAGTCAATCTGATGAAAATTAGCAGGTAATCAATTGAAATCTCATTTGAAATTAAAATAAAAGATATCATGCTTGAAAGTGTATTGGTTCATAAAAATATCTGAAACTTTTGAAATTTGAAATTAATAGTTTCCGACATTTCAAAATATAATGTATTTGGAAAGTAATTTTGAATGGAAATAGAGCCTAAATTTAAGGTTTACATTAATAAGGAACCAATTTTGTAGTTGTAAGTTTGGAAAGAATTCAAGTATCATTTTCATTCAATTCCTACATTTAATTTCCTAATATAACAGGTTGACTTCTTTTTTGATCAAGGTGACGTAAACAAATTGATCTAAGGGTGTAAAACCTATAAAGAAAACACAATCAACGATCCATATTGTTTTAAATGATGTCATAAGGTTTCTTTTTTAATAATATTTATATTTATATATATATATATATATATATATATAGAGAGAGAGAGAGAGAGACACGTTGGGAATGAGCGAGTGGGTTTGGAATTTTCATTTTATTTTTCATTTAAAAATAAGTTAAATAACTCAAAAGAATAATATATATATATATATATATATATATATATATATATATATATATATATATATAAAGGATAAAATAGTCACTATAACTTATTTCAAATCTTTGAAGGACCAAAGCTAAAATAAATTTTGTATATGGGGCCGACGGTACAATCCCAAAATATTTTGGAGATAAACCACAAGCACCAAATTTGCAATTTGGTCTTAAAAGTTTAAAACAGAAAATTTCACATTATTTGTAAATAAAAAAAAAAGAATTGAAGGACCATTTTTACTAATTTAAATATTATAGGAATAAAGGAAAAAACGTGAGGGGCCATTTCTGTAACGATGCCTCCGTAAATAACACCATCATTCGATTCAGGCGCACAATAGCAAACCCCATTATGACAATCAAATATTCTCCTCCCCAATCACTCACCACCTGCGTCAAATACACGCGCCTCACATTCTGGTTCTATTTCTACAAAGCTCTACGAATTTGTTATTTCAATTATCCTCTCGACGCATCAGCTGAAGGCGTTAGCTAAATCGAGAGACTCTGAGCTTTTATTACGAATTCAAGAACACTGTGAGTATGTATTAAATCATTAATGCATGTGCTATGTCTGTGTATTCTATTGATTACAAATTCCGAATATTTTGCAAAAATGAATTCTATGTTAGAGCCTAGATACACAATCAACGATCCAGATTGTTTTAGGTGATGTCATAAGGTTTCTCTTTTAATAATATTTAGAGATTTGTTTTCTACGTGGAAATTATTACATAATGTTTGGGTAAATCGATTATTAAAAAAGTTTGAAATATATATACAAGTCAATATGATGAAAATTAGCAGATAATCAATTGAAATCTCATTTGAACATAAAATAAAAGATATCATGCTTGAAAGTGTATTGGTTCATAAAAATATTTGAAACTTTTGAAATTTGAAATTAATAGTTTCCGAGATTTCAACATAAAATGTATTTGGAAAGCAATTTTGAATGGAAATAGAGCCTAAATTTAAGGTTTACATTAATAAGGAACCAATTTTGTAGTTGTAAGTTTGGAAAGAATTCAAGTATCATTTTCATTCAATTCCTACATTTAATTTCCTAATATAACGGGTTGACTTCTTTTTTGATCAAGGTGACGTAAGCAAATTGATCTAAGGGTGTAAAACCGATAAAGAAAACACAATCAACGATCCAGATTGTTTTAGATAATTTCATAAGGTATCTCTTTTAATAATATTTAGAGATTTGTTTTCTACATGGAAATTATAACATAATGTTTGTGTAAATCGATTATTAAAAAGGTTTGAAATATATATACAAGTCAATATGAAGAAAATTAGCAGGTAATCAATTGAAATCTCATTTAAACTTAAAATAGAAGATATCATGCTTGAAAGTGTATTGGTTCATAAAAATATCCGAAATTTTTGAAATTTGAAATTAATAGTTTCCGAGATTTCAATAAATAATATATTTGAAAAGCAATTTTGAATGAAAATAGAGCCTAAATTTAAGGTTTACATTAATAAGGAACCAATTTTGTAGTTGTAAGTTTGGAAAAAATTCAAGTATCATTTTCATTCAATTCCTATATTTAATTTCCTAATATAACGGATTGACTTCTTGTTTGATCAAGGTGACGTAAGCAAATTGATCAAAGGGTGTAAAATCTATAAAGAAAACACAATCAACGATCCATATTGTTTTAAATGATGTCATAAGGTTTCTTTTTTAATAATATTTATATATATATATATATATATATAGAGAGAGAGAGAGAAAGAGAGAGACACGTTGGGAATGAGCGAGTGGGTTTGGAATTTTCATTTTATTTTTCATTTAAAAATAAGTTAAATAACTCAAAAGAATAATATATATATATATATATATATATATATATATATATATATATATAAAGGATAAAATAGTCACTATAACTTATTTCAAATCTTTCAAGGACCAAAGCTAAAATAAATTTTTTATATGGGGCCGACGGTACAATCCCAAAATATTTTGAAGATAAACCACAAGGACCAAATTTGCAATTTGGTCTTAAAAGTTTAAAACAGAAAAATTCACATGATTTGTCAATAAAAAAACGAATTGAAGGACCATTTTTTGTAATTTAAATATTATAGGAATAAAGGAAAAACGTGAGGGGCCATTTCTGTAACGATGCATCCGTAAATAACACCATCATTCGATTCAGGTGCACAATAACAAACCCCATTCTGACAATCAAATATTCTCCTCTCCAATCACTCACCACCTGCGTCAAATACACGCGCCTCACATTCTGGTTCTATTTCTACAAAGCTCTACGAATTTGTTATTTCAATTATCCTCTCGACGCATAAGCTGAAGGCGTTAGCTAAATCGAGAGACTCTGAGCTTTTATTACGAATTCAAGAACACTGTGAGTATGTATTAAATCATTAATGCATGTGCTATGTTTGTGTATTCTATTGATTACAAATTCCGAACATTTTGCAAAAATGAATTCTGTGTTAGAGCCTAGATACACAATCAACGATCCAGATTGTTTTAGGTGATGTCATAAGGTTTCTCTTTTAATAATATTTAGAGATTTGTTTTCTACGTGGAAATTATTACATAATGTTTGTGTAAATCGATTATTAAAAAGGTTTGAAATATATATACAAGTCAATATGATGAAAATTAGCAGGTAATCAATTGAAATCTCATTTGAACTTAAAATAAAAGATATCATGCTTGAAAGTGTATTGGTTCATAAAAATATTTGAAACTTTTGAAATTTGAAATTAATAGTTTCCGAGATTTCAACATAAAATGTATTTGGAAAGCAATTTTGAATGGAAATAGAGCCTAAATTTAAGGTTTACATTAATAAGGAACCAATTTTGTACTTGTAAGTTTGGAAAGAATTCAAGTATCATTTTCATTCAATTCCTACATTTAATTTCCTAATATAAGGGATTGACTTCTTCTTTGATCAAGGTGACGTAAGCAAATTGATCTATGGGTGTAAAACCTATAAAGAAAACACAATCAACGATCCAAATTGTTTTAGATAATGTCATAAGGTATCTCTTTTAATAATATTTAGAGATTTGTTTCCTACGTGGAAATTATAACATAATGTTTGTGTAAATCGATTATTAAAAAGGTTTGAAATATATATATACAAGTCAATATGAAGAAAATTAGCAGGTAATCAATTGAAATGTCATTTAAACTTAAAATAGAAGATATCATGCTTGAAAGTGTATTGGTTCATAAAAATATCCGAAACTTTTGAAAATTGAAATTAATAGTTTCCGATATTTCAACATATAATGTATTTGGAAAGCAATTTTGAATGGAAATAGAGCCTAAATTTAAGGTTTACAGGAATAAGGAACCAATTTTGTAGTTGTAAGTTTGGAATGAATTCAATTATCATTTTCATTCAATTCCTACATTTAATTTCCTAATATAACGGATTGACTTCTTGTTTGATCAAGGTGACGTATGCAAATTGATATAAGGGTGTAAAACCTATAAAGAAAACAGAATCTGCGATCCAGATTGTTTTAGATGATGTCATAAGGTAAGGTTTCTTTTTTAATAATATTTATATATATATATATATATATATATATATATATATATATATACAGAGAGAGATAGAGAGAGACACGTTGGGAATGAGCGAGTGGGTTTGGAATTTTCATTTTATTTTTCATTTAAAAATAAGTTAAATAACTCAAAAGAATAATATATATATATATATATATATATATATATATATACAGGATAAAATAGTCACTATAACTTATTTCAAATCTTTCAAGGACCAAAGCTAAAATAAATTTTTTATATGGGGTCGACGGTACAATCCCAAAATATTTTAGAGATAAACCACAAGGACCAAATTTGTAATTTGGTCTTAAAAGTTTAAAAAAGAAAATTTCACATGATTTGTCAATAAAAAAAAGAATTGAAGGACCATTTTTTAATTTAAATATTATAGGAATAAAGGATAAAACGTGAGGGGCCATTTCTGTAACGATGCATCCGTAAATAACACCATGATTCGATTCAGGCGCACAATAGCAAATCCCATTCTGACAATCAAATATTCTCCGCCCCAATCACACACCACCTTCGTCAAATACACGCGCCTCACATTCTGGTTCTATTTCAACAAAGCTCTACGAAGCTGTCATTTCAATTATCCTCTCGACGCATATGCAGAAGGCGTTTGCTAAATCGAGAGACTCTGAGCTTTTATTACGAATTCAAGAACACTGTGAGTATGTATTAAATCATTAATGCATGTGCTATGTTTGTGTATTCTATTGATTACAAATTCCGAACATTTTGCAAAAATGAATTCTGTGTTAGAGCATAGATACACAATCAACGATCCAGATTGTTTTAGATGATGTCATAAGATTTCTTTTTTAATAATATTTAGAGATTTGTTTTTCTACGTGGAAATTATGACATAATGTTTGTGTAAATCGATTATTAAAAAGGTTTGAAATATATATACAAGTCAATCTGATGAAAATTAGCAGGTAATCAATTGAAATCTCATTTGAAATTAAAATAAAAGATATCATGCTTGAAAGTGTATTGGTTCATAAAAATATCTGAAACTTTTGAAATTTGAAATTAATAGTTTCCGACATTTCAAAATATAATGTATTTGGAAAGTAATTTTGAATGGAAATAGAGCCTAAATTTAAGGTTTACATTAATAAGGAACCAATTTTGTAGTTGTAAGTTTGGAAAGAATTCAAGTATCATTTTCATTCAATTCCTACATTTAATTTCCTAATATAACAGGTTGACTTCTTTTTTGATCAAGGTGACGTAAGCAAATTGATCTAAGGGTGTAAAACCTATAAAGAAAACACAATCAACGATCCAGATTGTTTTAGATAATGTCATAAGGTATCTCTTTTAATAATATTTAGAGATTTGTTTTCTACGTGGAAATTATAACATAATGTTTGTGTAAATCGATTATTAAAAAGGTTTGAAATATATATACAAGTCAATATGAAGAAAATTAGCAGGTAATCAATTAAAATCTCATTTAAACTTAAAATAGAAGATATCATGCTTGAAAGTGTATTGGTTCATAAAAATATCCGAAACTTTTGAAATTTGAAATTAATAGTTTCCGAGATTTCAACATATAATATATTTGGAAAGCAATTTTGAATGGAAATAGAGCCTAAATTTAAGGTTTACATTAATAAGGAACCAATTTTGTAGTTGTAAGTTTGGAAAGAATTCAAGTATCATTTTCATTCAATTTCTACAGTTAATTTCTAATAAAACGGATTGACTTCTTGTTTGATAAAGGTGACGTAAGCAAATTTATCCAAGGGTGTAAAACCTATAAAGAAAACACAATCAACGATCCATATTGTTTTAAATGATGTCACAAGGTTTCTTTTTTAATAATATTTAGATATATATATATATATATATATATATATATATATATACCATCTTATAAAGCATACATATCAAAGTCTTAATTACAAAATATAAAGTTTATTGTACAAGAGAAAAAAGCATATCTTAAAGAATTGTCTTAAAGACAATTTATGAAGCATGATGTACAAGTCTCTTTTAATTGACAATTGGGCGCTTAAAAGTTTTCAGATCCATTTCAAATTCTTTTCAAATACATATGTTCACACGCACAGGCTGTACCCACTCATGCTTGGATGGTATAGATTGATTTTGTTGTGATCCATGTCATGAAGTATTAGTCAATCACAATAAAAGATGTAAAAGCCAATGGAACATTGTATGACTATTTTGACATTATAAAAACACACACACATCCTAAATTTTCTCATTTGAAAATCTCAGTTAACTTTTCCCTCTCACACTATCGCTATCTTTCCCTACATACCATTATCTCTAAAAACCCTACCTCCTTCTACCAGCCACCATGTCATCTCCGCCGGTGCCACCTTCATCACATCCGCAAACTGCCATCACGACACACTAGCGCCTTTAACACACTATCCGCAAACTGACATCACGACACACTAGCGCCTTTAACACACTATCGCACCTCTGTCCTTCCACACCTCATACAAGTTGTCAAAAACCCAACCGCCACCACCCATCCCCATTACACCACTGCATCCAACACTACTTCATCACCAGTGAACTGATATTCCACCGCCTCACCCTCTCTCTCTCTCCCTCTCTCTCTCTCTCTACGAAAACCTTATATCTAAACACGCCATCTTCGTTAAACATCGCTATCTAATAGCCACCACAACCACGACTTGCTACCGTTCATATGTTGTCGATCTATTTCTCTAAAATAGATATATATGGTTTCTGTATATATATTGTACATCTGTGTGTATTTGTGTAATTAGATGTGTTTACGTATAAATATAGATATGCGTGGAAGATTGATGTTTTAGTTTAGAAATCTAATGGTTTTATGTTTCATGATTTCAGATCTCAAACTGCAATATATATTACATTTGCGTTTTTGTAAGCTATGTATGTTGATCTGAGTTTCTTTTTATTTATTATTTGAACAAAGTAGAACGAGTATTTTTAATGATTTAGCGTATATTTTAACTTTTTGTAGTCACATGTGTATATTTGTGTTTCTACGATATTTTCAATTAAGAAACTACAATTATGTTCATGGTTTTGGTATTCTTTTGTTCATCGTTTGCTACCATCTGATCTAATATTGTAATTGTTCTTTTTGTTGCAAATCGTATTTTATTTTTAGTTTTTGTTCATTTTCATAGAAAAAATGACTTATATTTTTATTTAAAGATGAATATGTGTTTTGGCATTTCTTTTGGTTCACCGTTAATTTTTGTTTTTTTTATTTATTAAAAAAAGATCTATAAAGAAAAAACAAATGTGGTACTATTTTATAACAAATACATTTTTTATTATAAAAGGAACGGTTAAGCAAAAAAAATAAAATAAAATATCTATAAACTCAAAATTTATTTTAAATATTTATGTGAATATAAAAATAGATAAAAACTATCAAAGAAAGTAAGATAATTATATGATTTAAGGTTGAGGGTGGTTGGGACTTTTATCCACCTTTAAACTCATAAGAAAATTTATTAGATTGGATGTATTAAAAAATAAAGATATAATAAAGTTTGCATTTTATTATTTTATTATGGAGTATAAGTTTTTTTAGAATGTTATTTAAAAACAAATGATTTTAATATACATAAAATTTAATATATTTAAACCTTTTACTATAATATATTTTGTAATTTTCTAAATATATTAAACATAAACTTGTAAATATTAAAAAAATATATATACAAAAAGTTCATTTGTTTAAAAGAATATAATATGTTTGTGACAGAAAACTAATATCTAGAATGAAACTATTTGTTGTCGGTGCATTGTTTTATAAATTAACAATTTTTAAGTAACTAAATGCTAAAAAAAACTATTCACACTTCTACTCGCCAACACCCCCCCCCCCCTCCGTCGTCGCAACATCATTTTATAAATTAGCAATTTTTAAGATAATAGAAGACATTGGTTTTATTCAATAAATTTTATTAATAATTCAATTATTTATGTATTTCACTATTAATAAAAAAATTGAAAACACAAAAACCTTAAACTTTAGTACGATCGACTTGAATTTATGTTATAATGAAAAAAAATTGTAGCTAATATAGATGAAATTGCTCAAGTATACTGATTTTACAATATGTTGGAATAATGACGACTACTACTTCATCATATATTGTAAAAACTGGCCGCAACTATAAAAAGACAAAATTGGAAGTTTAAAACAAGTTAATTATGTAAAATCCATGATATTTTAGAAAGTAATGTGATATCTAAATCTTTAGAAACAAGTTAACTCCATTTCGTAAGATGAAAGAAATACCATGATTCGTCCTATTTTATTTATTTTTTATAGTAATATATAACCTAAATAGTAGCATAGTATTATTTTTAACCAAAACAACGTACATTTATTTTTTTTAACCAAAAGACCAACGTTTTTATAATTTTTAACTAAAAACAACTTATTTTTAACAAAAATAGTAACAAAATTTTATTTTTTAACACAAATGATAACATTCACTGAAAGGAAGTTATGCACAAATTGCAAAAAAAATTGATGTCCGCCGAAGCGAACTAATTGCCGGCAGGAAACTAATAGACGAAATTAAACAAATCGCCGCCGCCGCATCACGCGGGTACACTACTAGTATATATATATATATATATATATATATATATATATAGAGAGAGAGAGAGAGAGAGATAGACGTTGGGAATGAGCGAGTGGGTTTGGAATTTTCATTTTATTTTTCATTTAAAAATAAGTTAAATAACTCAAAAGAATAATATATATATATATATATATATGTATATATATATATATATATATATATATAAAGGATAAAATAGTCACTATAACTTATTTCAAATCTTTCAAGGACCAAAGCTAAAATAAATTTTTTATATGGGGCCGACGGTACAATCCCAAAATATTTTGGAGATAAACCACAAGGACCAAATTTGCAATTTGGTCTTAAAAGTTTAAAACAAAAAATTCACATGATTTGTCAATAAAAAAAAAGAATTGAAGGACCATTTTTTGTAATTTAAATATTATAGGAATAAAGGAAAAAACGTGAGGGGCCATTTCTGTAACGATGCATCCGTAAATAACACCATGATTCGATTCAGGCGCACAATAGAAAATCCGATTCTGACAATCAAATATTCTCCTCCCCAATCACTCACCACCTGCGTCAAATACACGCGCCTCACATTCTGGTTCTATTTCAACAAAGCTCTACGAAGCTGTCATTTCAATTATCCTCTCGACGCATAAGCTGAAGGCGTTAGCTAAATCGAGAGACTCTGAGCTTTTATTACGAATTCAAGAACACTGTGAGTATGTATTAAATCATTAATGCATGTGCTATGTTTGTGTATTCTATTGATTACAAATTCCGAACATTTTGCAAAAATGAATTCTGTGTTAGAGCATAGATACACAATCAACGATCCAGATTGTTTTAGATGATGTCATAAGGTTTCTCTTTTAATAATATTTAGAGATTTGTTTTCTACATGGATATTATGACATAATGTTTGTGTAAATCGATTATTAAAAAGGTTTGAAATATATATACAAGTCAATCTGATGAAAAAATTAGCAGGTAATCAATTGAAATCTCATTTGAAATTAAAATAAAAGATATCATGCTTGAAAGTGTATTGGTTCATAAAAATATCTGAAACTTTTGAAATTTGAAATTAATAGTTTCCGACATTTCAAAATATAATGTATTTGGAAAACAATTTTGAATGGAAATAGAGCCTAAATTTAAGGTTTACATTAATAAGGAACCAATTTTGTAGTTGTAAGTATGGAAAGAATTCAAGTATCATTTTCATTCAATTCCAACATTTAATTTCCTAATATAACGGGTTGACTTCTTTTTTGATCAAGGTGACGTAAGCAAATTGATTTAAGGGTGTAAAACCTATAAAGAAAACACAATCAACGATCCAGATTGTTTTAGATAATGTCATAAGGTATCTCTTTTAATAATATTTAGAGATTTGTTTTCTACGTGGAAATTATAACATAATGTTTGTGTAAATCGATTATTAAAAAGGTTTGAAATATATATACAAGTCAATATGAAGAAAATTAGCAGGTAATCAATTAAAATCTCATTTAAACTTAAAATAGAAGATATCTTGCTTGAAAGTGTATTGGTTCATAAAAATATCCGAAACTTTTGAAATTTGAAATTAATAGTTTCCGAGATTTCAACATATAATATATTTGGAAAGCAATTTTGAATGGAAATAGAGCCTAAATTTAAGGTTTACATTAATAAGGAACCAATTTTGTACTTGTAAGTTTAGAAAGAATTCAAGTATCATTTTCATTCAATTTCTACATTTAATTTCTAATATAACGGATTGACTTCTTGTTTGATAAAGGTGACGTAAGCAAATTGATCCAAGGGTGTAAAACCTATAAAGAAAACACAATCAACGATCCATATTGTTTTAAATGATGTCATAAGGTTTCTTTTTTAATAATATTTAGATATATATATATATATATATATATATATATATATATACCATCTTATAAAGCATACATATCAAAGTCTTAATTACAAAATATAAAGTTTATTGTACAAGAGAAAAAAGCATATCTTAAAGAATTGTCTTAAAGACAATTTATGAAGCATGATGTACAAGTCTCTTTTAATTGACAATTGGGCGCTTAAAAGTTTTCAGATCCATTTCAAATTCTTTTCAAATACATATGTTCACACGCACAGGCTGTACCCACTCATGCTTGGATGGTATAGATTGATTTTGTTGTGATCCATGTCATGAAGTATTAGCCATTCACAATAAAAGATATAAAAGACAATAGAACATTGTATGACTATTTTGACATTATAAAAACACACACACATCCTAAATTTTCTCATTTGAAAATCTCAGTTAACTTTTCCCTCTCACACTATCGCTATCTTTCCCTACATACCATTATCTCTAAAAACCCTACCTCCTTCTACCAGCCGCCATGTCATCTCCGCCGGTGCCACCTTCGTCACATCCGCAAACTGCCATCACGACACACTAGCGCCTTTAACACACTATCCGCAAACTGCCATCACGACACACTAGCGCCTTTAACACACTATCGCACCTCTGTCCTTCCACACCTCATACAAGTTGTCAAAAACCCAACCGCCACCACCCATCCCCATTACACCACTGCATCCAACACTACTTCATCACCGGTGAACTGATATTCCACCGCCTCACCCTCTCTCTCTCTCTCTCCCTCTCTCTCTCTCTACGAAAACCTTATATCTAAACACGCCATCTTCGTTAAACATCGCTATCTAATAGCCACCACAACCACGACTTGCTGCCGTTCATATGTTGTCGATCTGTTTCTCTAAAAAAGATATATATGGTTTTTGTATATATATTGTACATCTGTATGTATTTGTGTAATTAGATGTGTTTACGTATAAATATAGATATGCGTGGAAGATTGATGTTTTAGATTAGAAATATATATTACATTTGCGTTTTTGTAAGCTATGTATGTTGATCTGAGTTTCTTTTTATTTATTATTTGAACAAAGTAGAACGAGTATTTTTAATGATTTAGCGTATATTTTAAGTTTTTGTAGTCACATGTGTATATTTGTGTTTCTACGATATTTTCAATTAAGAAACTACAATTATGTTCATGGTTTTGGTATTCTTTTGTTATCGTTTGCTACCATCTGATCTAATATTGTAATTGTTCTTTTTGTTGCAAATCGTATTTTATTTTTAGTTTTTGTTCATTTTCATAGAAAAAATGACTTATATTTTTATTTAAAGATGAATATGTGTTTTGGCATTTCTTTTGGTTCATCGTTAATTTTTGTTTTTTTTATTTATTAAAAAAAGATCTATAAAGAAAAAACAAATGTGGTACTATTTTATAACAAATACATTTTTTATTATAAAAGGAACGGTTAAGCAAAAAAAAAATATCTATAAACTCAAAATTTATTTTAAATATTTATGTGAATATAAAAATAGATAAAAACTATCAAAGAAAGTAAGATAATTATATGATTTGAGGTTGAGGGTGGTTGGGACTTTTATCCACCTTTAAACTCATAAGAAAATTTATTAGATTGGATGTATTAAAAAATAAAGATATAATAAAGTTTGTATTTTATTATGGAGTATAAGTTTTTTTAGAATGTTATTTAAAAACAAATGATTTTAATATACATGAAATTTAATATATTTAAACATTTTACTATAATATATTTTGTAATTTTCTAAATATATTAAACATAAACTTGTAAATATTAAAAATATATATATACAAAAAGTTCATTTGTTTAAAAGAATATAATATGTTTGTGACAGAAAACTAATATCTAGAATGAAACTATTTGTTGTCGGTGCATTGTTTTATAAATTAACAATTTTTAAGTAACTATATGCTAAAAAAAACTATTCACACTTCTACTCGCCAACACCCCCCCCCCTCCGTCTTCGCAACATCGTTTTATAAATTAGCAATTTTTAAGATAATAGAAGACATTGGTTTTATTCAATAAATTTTATTAATAATTCAATTATTTATGTATTTCACTATTAATAAAAAAATTGAAAACACAAAAACCTTAAACTTTAGTTCGATCGACTTGAATTTATGTTATAATGAAAAAAAATTGTAGCTAATATAGATGAAATTGCTCAAGTATACTGATTTTACAATATGTTGGAATAATGACAACTACTACTTCATCATATATTGTAAACACTGGCCGCAACTATAAAAAGACAAAATTGGAAATTTAAAACAAGTTAATTATGTAAAATCCATGATATTTTAGAAAGTAATGTGATATCTAAATCTTTAAAAACAAGTTAACTCCATTTCGCAAGATGAAAGAAAGACCATGATTCGTCCTATTTTATTTATTTTTTATATTAATATATAACCTAAATAGTAGCATAGTATTATTTTTAACCAAAACAACGTACATTTATTTTTTTTAACCAAAAGACCAACGTTTTTATAATTTTTAACTAAAAACAACTTATTTTTAACAAAAATAGTAACATAATTTTATTTTTTAACACAAATGATAACATTCACTGAAAGGAAGTTATGCACAAATTGCAAAAAAAATTTGATGTCCACCGAAACGAACTAATTGCCGGCAGGAAACTAAAAGACGAAATTAAACAAATCGCCGCCGCCGCATCACGCGGGTACACTACTAGTATATATATATATATATATATATATATATATATATATATATATAGAGAGAGAGAGAGAGAGAGAGAGATAGACGTTGGGAATGAGCGAGTGGGTTTGCAATTTTCATTTTATTTTTCATTTAAAAATAAGTTAAATAACTCAAAAGAATAATATATATATATATATATATATATATATATATATATATATATATATGATAAAATAGTCACTATAACTTATTTCAAATCTTTCAAGGACCAAAGCTAAAATAAATTTTTTATATGGGGCCGACGGTACAATCCCAAAATATTTTGGAGATAAACCACAAGGACCAAATTTGCAATTTGGTCTTAAAAGTTTAAAACAAAAAATTCACATGATTTGTCAATAAAAAAAAAGAATTGAAGGACCATTTTTTGTAATTTAAATATTATAGGAATAAAGGAAAAAACATGAGGGGCCATTTCTGTAACGATGCATCCGTAAATAACACCATCATTCGATTCAGGCGCACAATAGCAAATCCCATTCTGACAATCAAATATTCTCCTCCCCAATAACACACCACTTTCGTCAAATACACGCGCCTCACATTCTGGTTCTATTTCTACAAAGCTCGACGAAGCTGTCATTTCAATTATCCTCTCGACGCATAAGCAGAAGGCGTTAGCTAAATCGAGAGACTCTAAGCTTTTATTACGAATTCAAGAACACTATGAGTATGTATTAAATCATTAATGCATGTGCTATGTTTGTGTATTCTATTGATTACAAATTCCCAACATTTTGCAAAAATGAATTCTATGTTAGAGCATAGATACACAATCAACGATCCAGATTGTTTTAGATGATGTCATAAGGTTTCTCTTTTAATAATATTTAGAGATTTGTTTTCTACGTGGAAATTTTGACATAATGTTTGTGTAAATCGATTATTAAAAAGGTTTGAAATATATATACAAGTCAATCTGATGAAAATTAGCAGGTAATCAATTGAAATCTAATTTGAACTTAAAATAAAAGATATCATGCTTGAAAGTGTATTGGTTCATAAAAATATCCGAAACTTTTGAAATTTGAAATTAATAGTTTCCGACATTTCAAAATATAATGTATTTGGAAAGCAATTTTTAATGGAAATAGAGCCTAAATTTAAGATTTACATTAATAAGGAACCAATTTTATAGTTGTAAGTTTGGAAAGAATTCAAGTATCATTTTCATTCAATTCCTACATTTAATTTCTTAATATAACGGATTGACTTCTTGTTTGATCAAGGTGACGTAAACAAATTGATCTAAGGGTGTAAAACCTATAAAGAAAACACAATCAACGATCCAGATTGTTTTAGATAATGTCATAAGGTATCTCTTTTAATAATATTTAGAGATTTGTTTCCTACGTGGAAATTATAACATAATGTTTGTGTAATTCGATTATTAAAAAGGTTTGAAATATATATACAAGTCAATATGAAGAAAATTAGCAGGTAATCAACTGAAATCTCATTTAAACTTAAAATAAAAGATATCATGCTTGTAAATGTATTGGTTCATAAAAATATCCGAAACTTTTGAAATTTGAAAATTAATAGTTTCCGATATTTCAACATATAATGTATTTGGAAAGCAATTTTGAATGGAAATAGAGCCCAAATTTAAGGTTTACATTAATAAGGAACCCATTTTGTAGTTGTAAGTTTGGAAAGAATTCAAGTATCATTTTCAATCAATTCCAACATTTAATTTCCTAACATAACGGATTGACTTCTTGTTTGATCAAGGTGACTTATGCAAATTGATCTAAGGGTGTAAAACTTATAAAGAAAACACAATCAACGATCCAGATTGTTTTAAATGATATCATAAGGTTTCTTTTTGAATAATATTTAGATATATATATATATATATATATATATATATATATATAGAGAGAGAGAGAGAGACGTTGGGAAATGAGCGAGCGGGTATGGAATTTTCATTTTATTTTTCATTTAAAAATAAGTTAAATAACTCAAAAGAATAATATATATATATATATATATATATATATATATATATATAAAGGATAAAATAGTCACTATAACTTATTTCAAATCTTTCAAGGACCAAAGCTAAAATAAACTTTTTATATGGGGTCGACGGTACAATCCCAAAATATTTTGGAGATAAACCACAAGGACCAAATTTGCAATTTGGTCTTAAAAGTTTAAAAAGAAAATTTCACATGATTTGTCAATAAAAAAAGAATTGAAGGACCATTTTTTAATTTAAATATTGTAGGAATAAAGGATAAAACGTGAGGGGCCATTTCTGTAACGATGCATCCGTAAATAACACCATGATTCGATTCAGGCGCACAATAGCAAATCCCATTCTGACAATCAAATATTCTCCTCCCCAATCACACACCACCTTCGTCAAATACACGCGCCTCACATTCTGGTTCTATTTCTACAAAGCTCTACGAAGCTCTCATTTCAATTATCCTCTCGACGCATAAGCAGAAGGCGTTAGCTAAATCGAGAGACTCTGAGCTTTTATTACGAATTCAAGAACACTGTGAGTATGTATTAAATCATTAATGCATGTGCTATGTTTGTGTATTCTATTGATTAAAAATTCGGAACATTTTACAAAAAATGAATTCTGTGTTAGAGCATAGATACACAATCAACGATCCAGATTGTTTTAGATGATGTCATAAGGTTTCTCTTTTAATAATATTTAGAGATTTGTTTTCTACGTGGAAATTATGACATAATGTTTGTGTAAATCGATTATTAAAAAGGTTTGAAATATATATACAAGTCAATCTGATGAAAATTAGCAGGTAATCAATTGAAATCTCATTTGAAATTAAAATAAAAGATATCATGCTTGAAAGTGTATTGGTTCATAAAAATATCTGAAACTTTTGAAATTTGAAATTAATAGTTTCCGAGATTTCAAAATATAATGTATTTGGAAAGCAATTTTGAATGGAAATAGAGCCTAAATTTAAGGTTTACATTAATAAGGAACCAATTTTGTAGTTGTAAGTTTGGAAAGAATTCAAGTATCATTTTCATTCAATTCTAACATTTAATTTCCTAATATAACGGATTGACTTCTTGATTGATCAAGGTGACGTAAGCAAATTGTTCCAAGGGTGTAAAACCTATAAAGAAAACACAATCAACGATCCATATTGTTTTAAATGATGTCATAAGGTTTCTTTTTTAATAATATATATATATATATAGAGAGAGAGAGAGAGAGACACGTTGGGAATGAGCGAGTGGGTTTGGAATTTTCATTTTATTTTTCATTTAAAAATAAGTTAAATAACTCAAAAGAATAATATATATATATATATATATATAAAGGATAAAATAGTCACTATCACTTATTTCAAATCTTTCATGGACCAAAGCTAAAATAAATTTTTTATATGGGGCCGACGGTACAATCCTAAAATATTTTGGAAATAAACCACAAGGACCAAATTTGCAATTTGGTCTTAAAAGTTTAAAAAAGAAAAATTCACATGATTTGTCAATAAAAAAAGAATTGAATGACCGTTTTTTTGTAATTTAAATATTATAGGATTAAAAGAAAAAACGTGAGGGGCTATTTCTGTAACGATGCATCCGTAAATAACACCGTCATTCAATTCAGGCGCACAATAGCAAATCCCATTCTGACAATCAAATATTCACCTCCCCAATCACACACCACCTTCGTCAAATACATGCGCCTCACATTCTGGATCTATTTCTACAAAGCTCTACGAAGCTGTCATTTCAATTATCCTCTCGACGCAGAAGCAGAAGGCGTTAGCTAAATCGAGAGACTCTGAGCTTTTATTACGAATTCAAGAACATTGTGAGTATGTATTAAATCATTAATGCATGTGCTATTTTTGTGTATTCTATTGATTACAAATTCCAAACAGTTTGCAAAAACGAATTTTGTGTTAGAGCATAGCTACACAATCAACGATCCAGCTTGTTTTAGATGATGTCATAAGGTTTCTCTTTTAATAATATTTAGAGATTTGTTTTCTACGTGGAAATTATGACATAATGTTTGTGTAAATCGATTATTAAAAAGGTTTGAAATATATATACAAGTCAATATGATGAAAATTAGCAGGTAATCAATTGAAATCACATTTGAACTTAAAATAGAAGACATCATGCTTGAAAGTGTATTGGTTCATAAAAATATCTGAAACTTTTGAAATTTGAAATTAATAGTTTCCGAGATTTCAACATATAATGTATTTGGAAAGCAATTTTGAATGAAAATAGAGCCTAAATTTAAGGTTTACATTAATAAGGATCCAATTTTATAGTTGTAAGTTTGGATAGAATTCAAGTATCATTTTCATTCAATTCCTACATTTAATTTCCTAATATAACGGATTGACATCTTGTTTGATCAAGGTGACGTAAGCAAATTGATATAAGGGTGTAAAACCTATAAAGAAAACACAATCAACGGTCCAGATTGTTTTAGATAATGTCATAAGGTATCTCTTTTAATAATATTTAGAGATTTTTGTTTCCTACGTGTAAATTATAACATAATGTTTGTGTAAATCGATTATTAAAAATGTTTGAAATATATATACAAGTCAATATGAAGAAAATTAGCAGGTAATCAATTGAAATCTCATTTAAACTTATAATAGAAGATATCATGCTTGAAAGTGTATTGGTTCATAAAAATATCCGAAACTTTTGAAAATTTTAAATTAATTGTTTCCGAGATTTCAACATATAATGTATTTGGAAAACAATTTTGAATGGAAATAGAGCCTAAATTTAAGGTTTACATTAATAAGGAACCCATTTTGTAGTTGTAAGTTTGGAAAGAATTCAAGTATCATTTTCAATCAATTCCTACATTTAATTTCCTAACATAACGGATTGACTTCTTGTTTGATCAAGGTGACGTATGCAAATTGATCTAAGGGTGTAAAACCTATAAAGAAAACACAATCAACGATCCAGATTGTTTTAAATGATGTCATAAAGTTTCTTTTTTAATAATATATATATATATATATATATAGAGAGAGAGAGAGAGAGTGAGTGAGAGAGAGAGACACGTTGGGAATGAGCGAGTGGGTTTGGAATTTTCATTTTATTTTTCATTTAAAAATAAGTTAAATAACTCAAAAGAATAATATATATATATATATATATATATATATACATATATATATATATATATATATATATATATATATATATATATATAAAGGATAAAATAGTCACTATAACTTATTTCAAATCTTTCAAGGACCAAAGCTAAAATAAATTTTTTATATGGGGTCGACGGTACAATCCCAAAATATTTTGGAGATAAACCACAAGGACCAAATTTGCAATTTGGTCTTAAAAGTTTAAAAAAGAAAATTTCACCTGATTTGTCAATAAAAAAAAAAGAATTGAAGGACCATTTTTTAATTTAAATATTATAGGAATAAAGGATAAAACATGAGGGGCCATTTCTGTCACGATGCATCCGTAAATAACACCATGATTCGATTCAGGCGCACAATAGCAAATCCCATTCTGACAATAAAGTATTCTCCGCCCCAATCACACACCACCTTCGTGAAATACACGCGCCTCACATTCTGGTTCTATTTCAACAAAGCTCTACGAAGCTGTCATTTCAATTATCGTCTCGACGCATAAGCAGAAGGCGTTAGCTAAATCAAGAGACTCTGAGCTTTTATTACGAATTCAAGAACACTGTGAGTATGTATCAAATCATTAATGCATGTGCTATGTTTGTGTATTCTATTGATTACAAATTCCGAACATTTTGCAAAAATGAATTTTGTGTTAGAGCATAGATACACAATCAACGATCCAGATTGTTTTAGATGATGTCATAAGGTTTATCTTTTAATAATATTTAGATATTTGTTTTCTACATGGAAATTATGACATAATGTTTGTGTAAATCGATTATTAAAAAGGTTTGAAATATATATATATATATATATATATATATATATACAAGTCAATCTGATGAAAATTAGCAGGTAATGAATTGAAATCTCATTTAAACTTAAAATAGAAGATATCATGCTTCAAAGTGTATTGGTTCATAAAAATATCCGAAACTTTTGAAATTTGAAATTAATAGTTTCCGAGATTTCAACATATAATATATTTGGAAAGAATTTTTGAATGGAAATAGAGCCTAAATTTAAGGTTTACATTAATAAGGAACCAATTTTGTAGTTGTAAGTTTGGAAAGAATTCAAGTATCATTTTCATTCAATTCCTACATTTAATTTCCTAATATAACGGATTGACTTCTTGTTTGATAAAGGTGACGTAAGCAAATTGATCCAAGGGTGTAAAACCTATAAAGAAAACACAATCAACGATCCATATTGTTTTAAATGATGTCCTAAGGTTTCTTTTTTAATAATATATATATATATATATATATATATATATATATATATATATAGAGAGAGAGAGAGAGAGTGAGTGAGAGAGAGAGAGACACGTTGGGAATGAGCGAGTGGGTTTGTATATATATATATATATATATATATATATATATATATATATATATATATATATATAAGGATAAAATAGTCACTATAACTTATTTCAAATCTTTCAAGTAACAAAGCTAAAATAAATTTTTTATATGGGGCCGACGGTACAATCCCAAAATATTTTGGAGATAAACCACAAGGACCAAATTTGAAATTTTGTCTTAAAAGTTGAAAACAGAAAAATTCACATGATTTGTCAATAAAAAAAAGAATTGAAGGACCATTTTTTGTAATTTAAATATTATAGGAATAAAGGAAAAAACGTGAGGGGCCATTTCTGTAACGATGTATCCGTAATTAACACCATCATTCGACTCAGGCGCACAAAAGCAAATCCCATTCTGACAATCAAATATTCTCCTCCCCAATCACTCACCACCTGCGTCAAATACACGCGCCTCACATTCTGGTTCTATTTCTACAAAGTTCTACGAATTTGTCATTTCAATTATCTTCTCGACGCATAAGCAGAAGGCGTTAGCTAAATCGAGAGACTCTGAGCTTTTATTACTATTTCAAGAACACTATGAGTATGTATTAAATCATTAATGCATGTGTTATGTTTGTGTATTCTATTGATTACAAATTCCGAACATTTTGCAAAAATGAATTCTGTGGTAGAGCATAGATACACAATCAACGATCCAGATTGTTTTAGATGATGTCATAAGGTTTCTCTTTTAATAATATTTAGAGATTTGTTTTCTACGTGGAAATTATGACATAATGTTTGTGTAAATCGATTATTAAAAAGGTTTGAAATATATATACAAGTCATTCTGATGAAAATTAGCAGGTAATCAATTGAAATCTCATTTGAAATTAAAATAATAGATATCATGCTTGAAAGTGTATTGGTTCATAAAAATATCTGAAACTTTTGAAATTTGAAATTAATAGTTTCCGACATTTCAAAATATAATGTATTTGGAAAGTAATTTTGAATGGAAATAGAGCCTAAATTTAAGGTTTACATTAATAAGGAACCAATTTTGTAGTTGTAAGTTTGGAAAGAATTCAAGTATCATTTTCATTCAATTCCTACATTTAATTTCCTAATATAACAGGTTGACTTCTTTTTTGATCAAGGTGACGTAAGCAAATTGATCTAAGGGTGTAAAACCTATAAAGAAAACACAATCAACGATCCAGATTGTTTTAGATAATGTCATAAGGTATCTCTTTTAATAATATTTAGAGATTTGTTTTCTACGTGGAAATTATAACATAATGTTTGTGTAAATCGATTATTAAAAAGGTTTGAAATATATATACAAGTCAATATGAAGAAAATTAGCAGGTAATCAATTGAAATCTCATTTAAACTTAAAATAGAAGATATCATGCTTGAAAGTGTATTGGTTCATAAAAATATCCGAAACTTTTGAAATTTGAAATTAATAGATTCCGAGATTTCAACATATAATCTATTTGGAAAGCAAGTTTGAATGGAAATAGAGCCTAAATTTAAGGTTTACATTAATAAGGAACCAATTTTGTAGTTGTAAGTTTGGAAATAATTCAAGTATCATTTTCATTCAATTCCTACATTTAATTTCCTAATATAACGGATTGACTTCTTGTTTGATAAAGGTGACGTAAGCAAATTGATCCAAGGGTGTAAAACCTATAAAGAAAACACAATCAACGATCCATATTGTTTTAAATGATGTCATACGTTTTCTTTTTTAATAATATTTAATATATATATATATATATATATATATATATATATATATATAGAGAGAGAGAGAGAGAGAGTGAGAGAGAGAGAGAGAGACACGTTGGGAATGAGCGAATGGGTTTGGAATTTTCATTTTATTTTTCATTTAAAAATAAGTTAAATAACTCAAAAGAATAATATATATATATATATATATATATATATATATATATATATATATATATATATAAAGGATAAAATAGTCACTATAACTTATTTCATATCTTTCAGGGACCAAAGCTAAAATAAATTTTTTATATGCGGTCGACGGTACAATCCCAAAATATTTTGGAGATAAACCACAAGGACCAAATTTGCAATTTGGTCTTAAAAGTTTAAAACAGAAAAATTCATATGATTTGTCAATAAAAAGAAGAATTGAAGGACCATTTTTTTGTAATTTAAATATTATAGGAATAAAGGAAAAAACGTGAGGGGCCATTTCTGTAACGATGCATCCGTAAACAACACCATCATTCGATTCAGGCGCACAATAGCAAATATCATTCTGACAATCAAATATTCTCCTCCCCAATCACTCACCACCTGCGTCAAATACATGCGCCTCACATTCTGGTTCTATTTCTACAAAGCTCTACGAATTTGTCATTTCAATTATCCTCTCGACGCATAAGCTGAAGGCGTTAGCTAAATCGAGAGACTCTGAGCTTTTATTACGAATTCAAGAACACTGTGAGTATGTATTAAATCATTAATGCATGTGCTATGTTTGTGTATTCTATTGATTACAAATTCCGAACATTTTGCAAAAATAAATTCTGTGTTAGAGCATAGATACACAATCAACGATCCAGATTGTTTAAGGTGATGTCATAATGTTTCTCTTTTAATAATATTTAGAGATTTGTTTTCTACGTGGAAATTATTACATAATGTTTGTGTAAATCGATTATTAAAAAGGTTTGAAATATATATACATGTCAATATGATGAAAATTAGCAGGTAATCAATTGAAATCTCATTTGAACTTAAAATAGAAGATATCATGCTTGAAAGTGTATTGATTCATAAAAATATCTGAAACTTTTGAAATTTGAAATTAATAGTTTCCGAGATTTCAACATATAATGTATTTGGAAAACAATTTTGGATGGAAATAGAGACTAAATTTAAGGTTTACATTAATAAGGAACCAATTTTGTAGTTGTAAGTTTGGAAAGAATTCAAGTATCATTTTCATTCAATTCCTACATTTAATTTCCTATTATAACGGATTGACTTTTTGTTTGATCAAGGTGACGTAATCAAATTGATCTAAGGGTGTAAAACCTATAAAGAAAACACAATCAACGATCCAAATTGTTTTAGATAATGCCATAAGGTATCTCTTTTAATAATATTTAGAGATTTGTTTCCTACGTGGAAATTATAACATAATGTTTGTGTAAATCGATTATTAAAAAGGTTTGAAATATATATACAAGTCAATAGGAAGAAAATTAGCAGGTAATCAATTGAAATCTCATTTAAACTTAAAATTGAAGATATCATGCTTGAAAGTGTATTGGTTCATAAAAATATCCGAAACTTTTGAAATTTGAAATTAATAGTTTCCGATATTTCAACATATAATGTATTTGGAAATCAATTTTGAATGGAAATAGAGCCTAAATTTAAGGTTTACATTAATAAGGAACCAATTTTGTAGTTGTAAGTTTGGAATGAATTCAAGTATCATTTTCATTCAATTCCTACATTTAATTTCCTCATACAACGGATTGACTTCTTGTTTGATCAAGGTGACGTAAGCAAATTGATCTAAGGGTGTAAAACCTATAAAGAAAACACAATCAACGATCCAGATTGTTTTAGATGATGTCATAAGGTTTCTTTTTTAATAATATTTAAATATATATATATATATATATATATATATATATATATAGAGAGAGAGAGAGAGAGAGACGTTGGGAATGAGCGAGTGGGTTTGGAATTTACATTTTATTTTTCATTTAAAAATAAGTTAAATAACTCAAAAAAATATATATATATATATATCTATATATATATATATATATATATAAAGGATAAAATAGTCACTGTAACTTATTTCAAATCTTTCAAGGACCAAAGCTAAAATAAATCTTTTATATGGGGCCGACGGTACAATCCCAAAATATTTTGGAGATAAACCACAAGGACCAAATTTGCAATTTGGTCTTAAATGTTTAAAAAAGAAAAATTCACATGATTTGTCAATAAAAAAAAGAATTGAAGGACCATTTTTTGTAATTTAAATGTTATAGGAATAAAAGAAAAAACATGATGGGCCATTTCGGTAACGATGCATCTGTAAATAACACCATCATTCGATTCAGGCGCACAATAGCAAATCCCATTCTGACAATCGAATATTCTCCTCCCCAATCACACACCACCTTCGTCAAATACACGCGCCTCACATTCTGGTTCTATTTCTACAAAGCTCTACGAAGCTGTCATTTTAATTATCCTCTCGACGCATAAGCAGAAGGCGTTAGCTAAATCGAGAGACTCTGAGCTTTTTTTACGAATTCAAGAACACTGTGAGTATGTATTAAATCATTAATGCATGTGCTATCTTTGTGTATTCTATTGATTACAAATTCCGGACATTTTGCAAAAATGAATTTTGTGTTAGAGCATAGATACACAATCAACGATCCAGATTGTTTTAGACGATGTCATAAGGTTTCTCTTTCAATAATATTTAGAGATTTGTTTTCTACGTGGAAATTATGACATAATGTTTGTGTAAATCGATTATTAAAAAGGTTTGAAATATATATATACAAGTCAATATGATGAAAATTAGCAGGTAATCAATTGAAATCTCATTTGAACTTAAAATAGAAGATATCATGCATGAAAGTGTATTGGTTCATAAAAATATCTGAAGCTTTTTAAATTTGAAATTAATAGTTTCCGAGATTTCAAAATATAATGTATTTGGAAAGCAATTTTGAATGGAAATAGAGCCTAAATTTAAGGTTTACATTAATAAGGAACCAATTTTGTAGTTGTAAGTTTGGAAAGAATTCAAGTATCATTTTCATTCAATTCCTACATTTAATTTCCTAATATAACGGATTGACTTTTTGTTTGATCAAGGTGACGTAAGCAAATTGATCTAAGGGTGTAAAACGTATAAAGAAAACACAATCAACGATCCAGATTGTTTTAGATAATGTCATAAGGTTTCTCTTTTAATAATATTTAGAGATTTGTTTTCTACGTGGAAATTATAACATAATGTTTGTGTAAATCGATTATTAAAAAGGTTTGAAATATATATATACAAGTCAATATGAAGAAAATTAGCAGGTAATCAATTGAAATCTCATTTAAACTTAAAATAGAAGACATCATGCTTGAAAGTGTATTGGTTCATAAAAATATCCGAAACTTTTGAAATTTGAAATTAATAGTTTCCGAGATTTCAACATATAATGTCTTTGGAAAGCAATTTTGAATAGAAATAGAGCTTAAATTTAAGGTTTACATTAATAAGGAACCAATTTTGTAGTTGTAAGTTTGGAAAGAATTCAAGTATCATTTTCATTCAATTCCTACATTTAATTTCCTAATATAACGGATTGACTTCTTGTTTGATCAAGGTGACGTAAGCAAATTGATATAAGGGTGTAAAACCTATAAAGAAAACACAATCAACGATCCAGATTGTTTTAGACGATGTCATAAGGTTTCTCTTTCAATAATATTTAGAGATTTGTTTTCTACGTGGAAATTATGACATAATGTTTGTGTAAATCGATTATTAAAAAGGTTTGAAATATATATATACAAGTCAATATGAAGAAAATTAGCAGGTAATCAATTGAAATCTCATTTAAACTTAAAATAGAAGACATCATGCTTGAAAGTGTATTGGTTCATAAAAATATCCGAAACTTTTGAAATTTGAAATTAATAGTTTCCGAGATTTCAACATATAATGTCTTTGGAAAGCAATTTTGAATAGAAATAGAGCTTAAATTTAAGGTTTACATTAATAAGGAACCAATTTTGTAGTTGTAAGTTTGGAAAGAATTCAAGTATCATTTTCATTCAATTCCTACATTTAATTTCCTAATATAACGGATTGACTTCTTGTTTGATCAAGGTGACGTAAGCAAATTGATATAAGGGTGTAAAACCTATAAAGAAAACAGAATCTGCGATCCAGATTGTTTTAGATGATGTCATAAGGTAAGGTTTCTTTTTTAATAATATATATATATATATATATATATATACACACACACACACACACACAGAGAGAGAGAGAGAGAGAGAGAGAGAGAGAGACACGTTGGGAATGAGCGAGTGGGTTTGGAATTTTCATTTTATTTTTCATTTAAAAATAAGTTAAATAACTCAAAAGAATAATATATATATATATATATATATATATATATATATATATATATATATATATAAGGATAAAATAGTCACTATAACTTATTTCAAATCTTTCAAGGACCAAAGCTAAAATAAATTTTTTATATAGGGACGACGGTACAATCCCAAAATATTTTGGAAATAAACCACAAGGACCAAATTTGCAATTTGGTCTTAAAAGTTTAAAAAAGAAAAATTCACATGATTTGTCAATAAAAAAAGAATTGAAGGACCATTTTTTGTAATTTAAATATTATAGGAATAAAGCAAAAAAACGTGAGGGGCCATTTCTGTAACGATGCATCCGTAAATAACACCATCATTCGATTCAGGCGCACAATAGCAAATCCCATTCTGACAATCAAATATTCTCCTCCCCAATCACACACCACCTTCGTCAAATACACGCACCTCAAATTCTAGTTCTATTTCTACAAAGCTCTACGAAGCTGTCATTTCAATTATCCTCTCGACGCATAAGCAGAAGGCGTTAGCTAAATCGAGAGACTCTGAGCTTTTATTACGAATTCAAGAACACTATGAGTATGTATTAAATCATTAATGCATGTGTTATGTTTGTGTATTCTATTGATTACAAATTCCGAACATTTTGCAAAAATGAATTCTGTGTTTCAGCATAGATACACAATCAACGATCCTGATTGTTTTAGGTGATGTCATAAGGTTTCTCTTTTAATAATATTTAGAGATTTGTTTTCTACGTGGAAATTATGACATAATGTTTGTGTAAATCGATTATTAAAAAGGTTTGAAATATATATACAAGTCAATATGATGAAAATTAGCAGGTAATCAATTGAAATCTTATTTAAACTTAAAATAGAAGATATCATGCTTGAAAGTGTATTTGTTCATAAAAATATCCGAAACTTTTGAAATTTGAAATTAATAGTTTCCGAGATTTCAACATATATGTAACACCGTAAGATTTCAAAACAAATTTTTCGCATTTTATAAAAACATAATTCATTTAATATTCATCAAAAAAAACATCAATGTTTGAAACTGAATCCTTGATATATAAAAATCCTAAGATCTCATAACATAAAAATCCCGTGTGTGTACTGATCAAGCCGACGCCTTTCCACGGTCATCGCTAGTACTTGAAACAAATAACACCAAACACTGTAAGCACAAAGCTTAGTGAGCTCCCCAAAATACCAGAAATATCACATATTAGCCACTCGAGGCTATAACTCTGTGGGTCCGTAGACCCTACTCTGTGAACCCTCTGGTTCTAACTCTATGAACCTTCCGGTTCCAACTCTATAAACATGCACAACATAAATCACATAGAAATAATGCAGTACAACACATAACATACATATAGCATACAATTACTCTATCACATAACTCTGGTTACCTACTTAAGGTAAAGTATAGTGAGAAGACTCACCTCGCGTATCTCGATAACTCGCAAATCCCTGAAATCACTAGCGCTCGATCTCCCGAGCTATAGTCCTCCTATAACACAATATATCTCTAATTAACACTTTCACAACTAAGGTTGACTAACCCTATCAAGTCAACGCTGGTCAACTCTGGTCAATGGTCAACGGTCAACTTTGACCGGACTCGGCGAGTGCACTAGAGCGACTCTGCGAGTCTATACGTGTTCACTGACTCCCTCGGATCCTCTCTTGACACGTCGAGTACTTCCCTAACTCGACGAGTTCCACCTGGCATGAATCGCGGGGCCACCACGACTCAACTCGTCAAGTCTCAAGAACAACTCGGCGAGTTCCGGCTTGACTCAGCCCCCCTTTGACTCTCCCTTACTCACTGTGAGTATGTATCAAATCATTAATGCATGTGCTATGTTTGTGTATTCTATTGATTACAAATTCCGAACATTTTGCAAAAATGAATTTTGTGTTAGAGCATAGATACACAATCAACGATCCAGATTGTTTTAGATGATGTCATAAGGTTTATCTTTTAATAATATTTAGATATTTGTTTTCTACATGGAAATTATGACATAATGTTTGTGTAAATCGATTATTAAAAAGGTTTGAAATATATATATATATATATATATATATATATATACAAGTCAATCTGATGAAAATTAGCAGGTAATGAATTGAAATCTCATTTAAACTTAAAATAGAAGATATCATGCTTCAAAGTGTATTGGTTCATAAAAATATCCGAAACTTTTGAAATTTGAAATTAATAGTTTCCGAGATTTCAACATATAATATATTTGGAAAGAATTTTTGAATGGAAATAGAGCCTAAATTTAAGGTTTACATTAATAAGGAACCAATTTTGTAGTTGTAAGTTTGGAAAGAATTCAAGTATCATTTTCATTCAATTCCTACATTTAATTTCCTAATATAACGGATTGACTTCTTGTTTGATAAAGGTGACGTAAGCAAATTGATCCAAGGGTGTAAAACCTATAAAGAAAACACAATCAACGATCCATATTGTTTTAAATGATGTCCTAAGGTTTCTTTTTTAATAATATATATATATATATATATATATATATAGAGAGAGAGAGAGAGAGAGTGAGTGAGAGAGAGAGAGACACGTTGGGAATGAGCGAGTGGGTTTGTATATATATATATATATATATATATATATATATATATATATATATATATATATAAAGGATAAAATAGTCACTATAACTTATTTCAAATCTTTCAAGTAACAAAGCTAAAATAAATTTTTTATATGGGGCCGACGGTACAATCCCAAAATATTTTGGAGATAAACCACAAGGACCAAATTTGAAATTTTGTCTTAAAAGTTGAAAACAGAAAAATTCACATGATTTGTCAATAAAAAAAAGAATTGAAGGACCATTTTTTGTAATTTAAATATTATAGGAATAAAGGAAAAAACGTGAGGGGCCATTTCTGTAACGATGTATCCGTAATTAACACCATCATTCGACTCAGGCGCACAAAAGCAAATCCCATTCTGACAATCAAATATTCTCCTCCCCAATCACTCACCACCTGCGTCAAATACACGCGCCTCACATTCTAGTTCTATTTCTACAAAGTTCTACGAATTTGTCATTTCAATTATCTTCTCGACGCATAAGCAGAAGGCGTTAGCTAAATCGAGAGACTCTGAGCTTTTATTACTATTTCAAGAACACTATGAGTATGTATTAAATCATTAATGCATGTGTTATGTTTGTGTATTCTATTGATTACAAATTCCGAACATTTTGCAAAAATGAATTCTGTGGTAGAGCATAGATACACAATCAACGATCCAGATTGTTTTAGATGATGTCATAAGGTTTCTCTTTTAATAATATTTAGAGATTTGTTTTCTACGTGGAAATTATGACATAATGTTTGTGTAAATCGATTATTAAAAAGGTTTGAAATATATATACAAGTCATTCTGATGAAAATTAGCAGGTAATCAATTGAAATCTCATTTGAAATTAAAATAATAGATATCATGCTTGAAAGTGTATTGGTTCATAAAAATATCTGAAACTTTTGAAATTTGAAATTAATAGTTTCCGACATTTCAAAATATAATGTATTTGGAAAGTAATTTTGAATGGAAATAGAGCCTAAATTTAAGGTTTACATTAATAAGGAACCAATTTTGTAGTTGTAAGTTTGGAAAGAATTCAAGTATCATTTTCATTCAATTCCTACATTTAATTTCCTAATATAACAGGTTGACTTCTTTTTTGATCAAGGTGACGTAAGCAAATTGATCTAAGGGTGTAAAACCTATAAAGAAAACACAATCAACGATCCAGATTGTTTTAGATAATGTCATAAGGTATCTCTTTTAACAATATTTAGAGATTTGTTTTCTACGTGGAAATTATAACATAATGTTTGTGTAAATCGATTATTAAAAAGGTTTGAAATATATATACAAGTCAATATGAAGAAAATTAGCAGGTAATCAATTGAAATCTCATTTAAACTTAAAATAGAAGATATCATGCTTGAAAGTGTATTGGTTCATAAAAATATCCGAAACTTTTGAAATTTGAAATTAATAGATTCCGAGATTTCAACATATAATCTATTTGGAAAGCAAGTTTGAATGGAAATAGAGCCTAAATTTAAGGTTTACATTAATAAGGAACCAATTTTGTAGTTGTAAGTTTGGAAATAATTCAAGTATCATTTTCATTCAATTCCTACATTTAATTTCCTAATATAACGGATTGACTTCTTGTTTGATAAAGGTGACGTAAGCAAATTGATCCAAGGGTGTAAAACCTATAAAGAAAACACAATCAACGATCCATATTGTTTTAAATGATGTCATACGTTTTCTTTTTTAATAATATTTAATATATATATATATATATATATATATATATATATATATATATAGAGAGAGAGAGAGAGAGAGAGTGAGAGAGAGAGAGAGAGACACGTTGGGAATGAGCGAATGGGTTTGGAATTTTCATTTTATTTTTCATTTAAAAATAAGTTAAATAACTCAAAACAATAATATATATATATATATATATATATATATATATATATATATATAAAGGATAAAATAGTCACTATAACTTATTTCAAATCTTTCAGGGACCAAAGCTAAAATAAATTTTTTATATGCGGTCGACGGTACAATCCCAAAATATTTTGGAGATAAACCACAAGGACCAAATTTGCAATTTGGTCTTAAAAGTTTAAAACAGAAAAATTCATATGATTTGTCAATAAAAAGAAGAATTTAAGGACCATTTTTTTGTAATTTAAATATTATAGGAATAAAGGAAAAAACGTGAGGGGCCATTTCTGTAACGATGCATCCGTAAACAACACCATCATTCGATTCAGGCGCACAATAGCAAATATCATTCTGACAATCAAATATTCTCCTCCCCAATCACTCACCACCTGCGTCAAATACATGCGCCTCACATTCTGGTTCTATTTCTACAAAGCTCTACGAATTTGTCATTTCAATTATCCTCTCGACGCATAAGCTGAAGGCGTTAGCTAAATCGAGAGACTCTGAGCTTTTATTACGAATTCAAGAACACTGTGAGTATGTATTAAATCATTAATGCATGTGCTATGTTTGTGTATTCTATTGATTACAAATTCCGAACATTTTGCAAAAATAAATTCTGTGTTAGAGCATAGATACACAATCAACGATCCAGATTGTTTAAGGTGATGTCATAATGTTTCTCTTTTAATAATATTTAGAGATTTGTTTTCTACGTGGAAATTATTACATAATGTTTGTGTAAATCGATTATTAAAAAGGTTTGAAATATATATACATGTCAATATGATGAAAATTAGCAGGTAATCAATTGAAATCTCATTTGAACTTAAAATAGAAGATATCATGCTTGAAAGTGTATTGATTCATAAAAATATCTGAAACTTTTGAAATTTGAAATTAATAGTTTCCGAGATTTCAACATATAATGTATTTGGAAAACAATTTTGGATGGAAATAGAGACTAAATTTAAGGTTTACATTAATAAGGAACCAATTTTGTAGTTGTAAGTTTGGAAAGAATTCAAGTATCATTTTCATTCAATTCCTACATTTAATTTCCTATTATAACGGATTGACTTTTTGTTTGATCAAGGTGACGTAATCAAATTGATCTAAGGGTGTAAAACCTATAAAGAAAACACAATCAACGATCCAAATTGTTTTAGATAATGCCATAAGGTATCTCTTTTAATAATATTTAGAGATTTGTTTCCTACGTGGAAATTATAACATAATGTTTGTGTAAATCGATTATTAAAAAGGTTTGAAATATATATACAAGTCAATAGGAAGAAAATTAGCAGGTAATCAATTGAAATCTCATTTAAACTTAAAATTGAAGATATCATGCTTGAAAGTGTATTGGTTCATAAAAATATCCGAAACTTTTGAAATTTGAAATTAATAGTTTCCGATATTTCAACATATAATGTATTTGGAAATCAATTTTGAATGGAAATAGAGCCTAAATTTAAGGTTTACATTAATAAGGAACCAATTTTGTAGTTGTAAGTTTGGAATGAATTCAAGTATCATTTTCATTCAATTCCTACATTTAATTTCCTCATACAACGGATTGACTTCTTGTTTGATCAAGGTGACGTAAGCAAATTGATCTAAGGGTGTAAAACCTATAAAGAAAACACAATCAACGATCCAGATTGTTTTAGATGATGTCATAAGGTTTCTTTTTTAATAATATTTAAATATATATATATATATATATATATATATAGATATATATATAGAGAGAGAGAGAGAGAGAGAGACGTTGGGAATGAGCGAGTGGGTTTGGAATTTACATTTTATTTTTCATTTAAAAATAAGTTAAATAACTCAAAAAAAAAAAAATATATATATATATATATATATATATATATATATATATATATAAAGGATAAAATAGTCACTGTAACTTATTTCAAATCTTTCAAGGACCAAAGCTAAAATAAATCTTTTATATGGGGCCGACGGTACAATCCCAAAATATTTTGGAGATAAACCACAAGGACCAAATTTGCAATTTGGTCTTAAATGTTTAAAAAAGAAAAATTCACATGATTTGTCAATAAAAAAAAGAATTGAAGGACCATTTTTTGTAATTTAAATGTTATAGGAATAAAAGAAAAAACATGATGGGCCATTTCGGTAACGATGCATCTGTAAATAACACCATCATTCGATTCAGGCGCACAATAGCAAATCCCATTCTGACAATCGAATATTCTCCTCCCCAATCACACACCACCTTCGTCAAATACACGCGCCTCACATTCTGGTTCTATTTCTACAAAGCTCTACGAAGCTGTCATTTTAATTATCCTCTCGACGCATAAGCAGAAGGCGTTAGCTAAATCGAGAGACTCTGAGCTTTTTTTACGAATTCAAGAACACTGTGAGTATGTATTAAATCATTAATGCATGTGCTATCTTTGTGTATTCTATTGATTACAAATTCCGGACATTTTGCAAAAATGAATTTTGTGTTAGAGCATAGATACACAATCAACGATCCAGATTGTTTTAGACGATGTCATAAGGTTTCTCTTTCAATAATATTTAGAGATTTGTTTTCTACGTGGAAATTATGACATAATGTTTGTGTAAATCGATTATTAAAAAGGTTTGAAATATATATATACAAGTCAATATGATGAAAATTAGCAGGTAATCAATTGAAATCTCATTTGAACTTAAAATAGAAGATATCATGCATGAAAGTGTATTGGTTCATAAAAATATCTGAAGCTTTTTAAATTTGAAATTAATAGTTTCCGAGATTTCAAAATATAATGTATTTGGAAAGCAATTTTGAATGGAAATAGAGCCTAAATTTAAGGTTTACATTAATAAGGAACCAATTTTGTAGTTGTAAGTTTGGAAAGAATTCAAGTATCATTTTCATTCAATTCCTACATTTAATTTCCTAATATAACGGATTGACTTTTTGTTTGATCAAGGTGACGTAAGCAAATTGATCTAAGGGTGTAAAACGTATAAAGAAAACACAATCAACGATCCAGATTGTTTTAGATAATGTCATAAGGTTTCTCTTTTAATAATATTTAGAGATTTGTTTTCTACGTGGAAATTATAACATAATGTTTGTGTAAATCGATTATTAAAAAGGTTTGAAATATATATATACAAGTCAATATGAAGAAAATTAGCAGGTAATCAATTGAAATCTCATTTAAACTTAAAATAGAAGACATCATGCTTGAAAGTGTATTGGTTCATAAAAATATCCGAAACTTTTGAAATTTGAAATTAATAGTTTCCGAGATTTCAACATATAATGTCTTTGGAAAGCAATTTTGAATAGAAATAGAGCTTAAATTTAAGGTTTACATTAATAAGGAACCAATTTTGTAGTTGTAAGTTTGGAAAGAATTAAAGTATCATTTTCATTCAATTCCTACATTTAATTTCCTAATATAACGGATTGACTTCTTGTTTGATCAAGGTGACGTAAGCAAATTGATATAAGGGTGTAAAACCTATAAAGAAAACACAATCAACGATCCAGATTGTTTTAGACGATGTCATAAGGTTTCTCTTTCAATAATATTTAGAGATTTGTTTTCTACGTGGAAATTATGACATAATGTTTGTGTAAATCGATTATTAAAAAGGTTTGAAATATATATATACAAGTCAATATGAAGAAAATTAGCAGGTAATCAATTGAAATCTCATTTAAACTTAAAATAGAAGACATCATGCTTGAAAGTGTATTGGTTCATAAAAATATCCGAAACTTTTTAAATTTGAAATTAATAGTTTCCGAGATTTCAACATATATGTAACACCGTAAGATTTCAAAACAAATTTTTCGCATTTTATAAAAACATAATTCATTTAATATTCATCAAAAAAAACATCAATGTTTGAAACTCAATCCTTGATATATAAAAATCCTAAGATCTCATAACATAAAAATCCCGTGTGTGTACTGATCAAGCCGACGCCTTTCCACGGTCATCGCTAGTACTTGAAACAAATAACACCAAACACTGTAAGCACAAAGCTTAGTGAGCTCCCCAAAATACCAGAAATATCACATATTAGCCACTCGAGGCTATAACTCTGTGGGTCCGTAGACCCTACTCTGTGAACCCTCTGGTTCTAACTCTATGAACCTTCCGGTTCCAACTCTATAAACATGCACAACATAAATCACATAGAAATAATGCAGTACAACACATAACATACATATAGCATACAATTACTCTATCACATAACTCTGGTTACCTACTTAAGGTAAAGTATAGTGAGAAGACTCACCTCGCGTATCTCGATAACTCGCAAATCCCTGACATCACTAGCGCTCGATCTCCCGAGCTATAGTCCTCCTATAACACAATATATCTCTAATTAACACTTTCACAACTAAGGTTGACTAACCCTATCAAGTCAACGCTGGTCAACTCTGGTCAATGGTCAACGGTCAACTTTGACCGGACTCGGCGAGTGCACTAGAGCGACTCTGCGAGTCTATACGTGTTCACTGACTCCCTCGGATCCTCTCTTGACACGTCGAGTACTTCCCTAACTCGACGAGTTCCACCTGGCATGAATCGCGGGGCCACCACGACTCAACTCGTCAAGTCTCAAGAACAACTCGGCGAGTTCCGGCTTGACTCAGCCCCCCTTTGACTCTCCCTTACTCACTGGGTCATCCCCCAACCCGGCAAGTCTACTCGATGAACAAATTATGTGAAACCCAAACCCTATTCGCCGAGTCTCAAGAACAACTCGGCGAGTTCATGCCATGCACAAACTCTATTGACCTCCTGAGGTCCGATATGTTTCCCCAAACCATAGATCTGGTCTTCCCAAGCATGAAAGTTACGTAAAGTTCGAAACTTGATGCTTGTATAACCACAACAAGGCATCAAAAGGAGATTTGGTCCCAAAAATGACAACCTAAGTCCAATAACTCCATACTAACCCAAAAAGCTCCAAGGATTAAGGTCTCTGGACCTCTTTGAGTCCAGATCCAAGGCACAAACTCGAAGAGGGACCATTTGCTTCACATAATCACTCTCTAAAGGGGTTAGAAAACCCTAACTCTAAAAATCAACCCTAAAACTGAAGGAGGTTCGAACTATTACCTCAAAATGAAGCCTCTGGACTCTGGATCTGCTTGAATCTCACCTCCTCCTTGCTCTTGTCACCTTCTTCTTGCTAAACAAAGGATACAAAGATCCAAAAGTGACTTCTTCTCTCTCAAAGCGATTTAGCTCTCATAGGGTTCTCTCAAGGGACTGGTAGCCGCAATGGGAGGCTATAAGTGCCCTTAAATCGGCTCCAAATCCAGGGAATTAGGGTTTCATTAAACAGTGTGGACTCGCCGAGTCCAGACGCGAACCCGCACCCATAACTGCGATCATACTCGGCGAGTTTGGGTTCCAACTCGCAGAGTCTCCTCACAAATCACCAAAAATACAATAATAAATAATACCTGGGAATTCGGAATGTTACAATATGATGTATTTTGAAAGCAATTTTGAAAGGAAATAAAGCCAAAATTTAAGGTTTACATTAATAAGGAACCAATTTTGTAGTTGTAAGTTTGGAAAGAATTCAAGTATCATTTTCATTCAATTCCTACATTTAATTTCCTAATATAACGGATTGACTTCTTGTTTGATCAAAGTGATGTAAGCAAATTGATCTAAGGGTGTAAAACCTATAAAGAAAACACAATCAACGATCCATATTGTTTTACATGATGTCATAAGGTTTCTCTTTTAATAATATTTAGAGATTTGTTTTCTACGTGGGAATTATGACATAATGTTTTTGTAAATCGATTATTAAAAAGGTTTGAAATATATATACAAGTCAATAAGATGAAAATTAGCAGGTAATTAATTGAAATCTCATTTGAACACAAAATAGAAGATATCATGCTTGAAAGTGTATTGGTTCATAAAAATATCCGAAACTTTTGAAATTTCAAATTAATAGTTTCCGAGATTTCAACATATAATGTATTTGGAAAGCAATTTTGAATGGAAATGGAGCCTAAATTTAAGGTTTATATTAATAAGGAACCAATTTTGTAGTTGTAAGTTTGGAAAGAATTCAAGTATCTTTTTCATTCAATTCCTATATTTAATTTCCTAATATAACGGATTGACTTCTTGTTTGATCAAGGTAACGTAAGCAAATTGATTTAAGGGTGTAAAACCTATAAAGAAAACACAATCAACGATCCAGATTATTTTAGATGACGTCATAAGGTTTCTCTTTTAATAATATTTAGAGATTTTTGAGATTTGTTTTCTACGTGGAAATTATGACATAATTTTTGTGTAAATCGATTATAAAAAATGTTTGAAATATATATACAAGTCAATATGATCAAAATTAACAGGTAATCAACTGAAATCTCATTTAAATTTAAAATAGAAGATATCATACTTGAAAGTGTATTGGTTCATAAAAATATCCGAAACTTTTGAAATTTGAAATTAATAGTTTCTGAGATTTCAACATATGATGTATTTGGAAAGCAATTTTGAATGGACATAGAGCCTAAATCTAAGGTTTACTTTAATAAGGAACTAATTTTGTAGTTGTAAATTTGGAAAGAATTCAAGTATCATTTTCATTTAATTTCCTAATATAACGGATTGACTTCTTATTTGATAAAGGTGACGTAAGCAAATTGATCTAAGGGTGTAAAACCTATAAAGAAAACACAATTAACAATCCAGATTGTTTTAGATGATGTCATAAGGTTTCTCTTTTAATAATATTTAGAGATTTGTTTTCTACGTGGAAATTATGACATAATGTTTGTGTAAATCGATTATTAAAAAGGTTTGAAATATAATTACAAGTCAATATGATGAAAATTAGCAGGTAATCAATTGAAATCTCATTTAAACTTAAAATAGAAGATATCATGCTTGAAAGTGTATTGGTTCATAAAAATATCCGAAACTTTTGAAATATGAAATTAATAGTTTCAGAGACTTCAACATATAATGTATTTGGAAAGCAATTTTGAATGGAATAGAGCTTAAATTTAAGGTTTACATTAATAAGGAACCAATTTTGTAGTTGTAAGTTTGGAAACAATTCAAATATCATTTTTATTCAATTCCTACATTTAATTTCTTAATATAACGGATTGACTTCTTGTTTGTTCATGGTGACGTAAGCAAATTGATCACACAGTGTAAAAACTATAAAGAAAACACAATCAACGATCCAGATAGTTTTAGATGATGTCATAAGGTTTCTCTTTTAATAATATTTAGAGATTTGTTTTCTACGTGGAAATTATGACATAATGTTTGTGTAAATCGATTATTAAAAAGGTTTGAAACATAATTACAAGTCAATATGATGAAAATTAGCAGGTAATCAATTGAAATCTCATTTAAACTTAAAATAGAAGATATCATGCTTGAAAGTGTATTGGTTCATAAAAATATCCGAAACTTTTGAAATATGAAATTAATAGTTTCAGAGACTTCAACATATAATGTATTTGGAAAGCAATTTTGAATGGAATAGAGCTTAAATTTAAGGTTTACATTAATAAGGAACCAATTTTGTAGTTGTAAGTTTGGAAAGAATTCAAATATCATTTTTATTCAATTCCTACATTTAATTTCCTAATATAACGGATTGACTTCTTGTTTGATCATGGTGACATAAGCAAATTGATCAAGGGTTTAAAAACTATAAAGAAAACACAATCAACGATCTAGATTGTTTTAGATGATGTCATAAGGTTTCTCTTTTAATAATATTTAGAGATTTGTTTTCTACGGGGAAATTATGACATAATGTTTGTGTAAATATATTATTAAAAAGGTTTGAAATATATATACAAGTCAATATGAAGAAAATTAGCAGGTAATCAATTGAAATCTCATTAAAAATTAAAATAGAAGATATCATGCTTGAAAGTGTATTGGTTCATAAAAATATCCGAAACTTTTGAAATTTGAAATTAATAGTTTCCGAGATTTCAACATATAATGTATTTGAAAAGCAATTTTGAAGGGAAATAGAGCCTAAATCTATGGTTTACATTAATAAGGAACCAATTTTGTAGTTGTAAGTTTGGAAAGAATTCAAATATCATTTTTATTCAATTCCTACATTTAATTTCCTAATATAACGGATTGACTTGTTGTTTGATCATGGTGACATAAGCAAATTGATCAAGGGTTTAAAAACTATAAAGAAAACACAATCAACGATCTAGATTGTTTTAGATGATGTCATAAGGTTTCTCTTTTAATAATATTTAGAGATTTGTTTTCTACGGGGAAATTATGACATAATGTTTGTGTAAATCGATTATTAAAAATGTTTTAAATATATATATATAAGTCAATATGATGAAAATTAACAGGTAATCAATTGAAATCTCATTTAAATTTAAAATAGAAGATATCATGCTTGAAAGTGTATTGGTTCATAAAAATATCCGAAACTTTTGAAATTTGAAATTAATAGTTTCCGAGATTTCAACATATAATGTATTTGGAAAGCAATTTTGAAGGGAAATAGAGCCTAAATCTATGGTTTACATTAATAAGGAACCAATTTTGTAGTTGTAAGTTTGGAAAGAATTCAAATATCATTTTTATTCAATTCCTACATTTAATTTCCTAATATAACGGATTGACTTCTTGTTTGATCATGGTGACATAAGCAAATTGATCAAGGGTTTAAAAACTATAAAGAAAACACAATCAACGATCTAGATTGTTTTAGATGATGTCATAAGGTTTCTCTTTTAATAATATTTAGAGATTTGTTTTCTACGGGGAAATTATGACATAATGTTTGTGTAAATATATTATTAAAAAGGTTTGAAATATATATACAAGTCAATATGAAGAAAATTAGCAGGTAATCAATTGAAATCTCATTAAAAATTAAAATAGAAGATATCATGCTTGAAAGTGTATTGGTTCATAAAAATATTCGAAACTTTTGAAATTTGAAATTAATAGTTTCCGAGATTTCAACATATAATATATTTGGAAAGCAATTTTGAATGTAAATAGAGCTTAAATTTAAGATTTACATTAATAAGGAACCAATTTTGTAGTTGTAAGTTTGGAAAGAATTCAAGTATCATTTTCTTTCAATTCCTACACTTAATTTCCTAATATAACGGATTGACTTCTTATTTGATCAAGGTGACGTAAACAAATTGATCTAAGGGTGTAAAACCTATAAAGAAAACACAATCAACGATCCAGATTGTTTTAGATGATGTCATAAGGTTTCTCTTTTAATAATGTTTAGAAATTTAGAGATTATTTTATTACGTGGAAATTATGACATAATGTTTGTGTAAATCGATTATTATTAAGGTTTGAAATATATATACAAGTCAATATGATGAAAATTAACAGGTAATCAATTGAAATCTCATTTAAATTTAAAATAGAAGATATCATAATTGAAAGTGTATTGTTTCATAAAAATATCCGAAACTTTTGAAATTTGAAATTAATAGTTTCCGAGATTTCAACATATAATGTATTTGGAAAGCAATTTTGAATGGAAAAAGAGTCTAAATCTAAGGTTTACATTAATATGGAACCAATTTTGTAGTTGTAAGTTTGGAAAGAATTCAAATATCATTTTTTTTGAATTCCTACATTTAATTTCCTAATATAACGGATTGATTTCTTGTTTGATCATGGTGACGTAAGCAAATTGATCACACGGTGTAAAAACTATAAAGAAAACACAATCAACGATCCAGATAGTTTTAGATGATGTCATAAGGTTTCTCTTTTAATATTATTTAGAGATTTGTTTTCTATGTGGAAATTATGACATAATGTTTGTGTAAATCGATTATTAAAAATGTTTTAAATATATATACAAGTCAATATGATGAAAATTAACAGGTAATCAATTGAAATCTCATTTAAATTTAAAATAGAAGATATCATACTTGAAAGTGTATTGGTTCATAAAAATATCCGAAACTTTTGAAATTTGAAATTAATTGTTTCCGAGATTTCAACATATAATGTGTTTGGAAAGCAATTTTGAATGGAAATAGAGCCTAAATCTAAGGTTTACATTAATAAGGAACCAATTTTGTAGTTGTAAGTTTGGAAAGAATTCAAATATCATTTTTATTCAATTCCTACATTTAATTTCCTAATATAACGGATTGACTTCTTGTTTGATCATTGTGACATAATCAAATTGACCAAGGGTGTAAAAACTATAAAGAAAACACAATCAACAATCCAGATTATTTTAGATGATGTCATAAGGTTTCTCTTTTAATAATATTTAGAGATTTGTTTTCTACGTGGAAATTATGACATAATGTTTGTGTAAATCGATTATTAAAAAGGTTTGAAATATATATACAAGTCAATATGATGAAAATTAGCAGGTAATTAATTGAAATCTCATTAAAACTTAAAATAGAAGATATCATGCTTGAAAGTGTATTGGTTTATAAAAATATACGAAAGTTTTGAAATTTGAAATTAATAGTTTCCGAGATTTCAACATATAATGTATTTGGAAGGAATTTTGACTGGAAATAGAGTCTAAATTTAAGGTTTACCTTAATAAGGAACAAATTTTGTGGTTGTATGTTTGGAAAGAATTCAAGTATCATTTTCATTCAATTCCTACATTTAATTTCCTAATATAACGGATTGACTTCTTGTTTGATCAAGGTGACATAATCAAATTGATCTAAGGGTGGAAAACCTATGAAGAAAACACAATCAACGATCCAAACTGTTTTAGATGATGTCATATGGTTTCTCTTTTAATAATATTTAGAGATTTAGAGATTTGTTTTCTACATGGAAATTATGACATAATGTTTGTGTAAATCAATTATTAAAAAGGTTTTAAATATATATACAAGTCGATATGATGAAAATTAACAGGTAATCAATTGAAATATCATTTAAATTTAAAATAGAAGATATCATACTTGAAAGTGTATTGGTTCATAAATGTGACAACCCCAAATCTATTTCCGTTACAAATCCCATCTTCACTAACGGAATGCGTCGCTATATGTTATTTTCTGTAATATTTGGAGTCGTCAATAAACGAATATCTAGTATTTACAAGTCTTGATATTATCATAAGTAAATATAACTTATATGTGTTAACCCCGTTTAACCAAATAGAATTATATTACTTTTCAACCACTTCACCCGGGTAAAAAGTTTTAACCCCGTTAAACTTTAGCATCGGATAGCCACGTATCGGGTGTAATACCCGAGACATATATAAACAAAGGGACACTACATTTAAGCTCTTTTACCACACCTTCACTCTCTCTCACTACTTTCTCTCTCTAGACCCGAACCCGACTCCAAAACCGCGAATTCCGACTTCCAAACGTAAGGTTTCATTCCCTATCTTATTCTAAACATACTTCATTGTATTTAGAGGCTAAAAATCATAGAAATTAGAGGATCAAGTGGAGTTTACGGCCTAAGAAGCCCCTTAGGCCGTAAACACCCAATACTTGGCCGAATACCCCATTTTTCCTTCCTTTAAGCTCATATACTAATTAAGGGATATACCTAGGGGAGTTTGGACATGAAAACTTAAGTTTTTGAAGCCTAAAAAGGAGTTTACGGCCCAAGCTTATGCTTAGGCCGTAAACACCCAAAAATCTTGGATTTAAGTCCCAAAGACTCATCTTGGGCATGTAGGAATTGAGCTATGACCCTAGGAAGTGCTTTAGTACAATAGACAACACCATTTAGAGGCAAAAAGAGGAGTTTACGGCCAAGTCTAAGCTTGGGCCGTAAACACCCAATAAAAATGCCATAATGCCCCTAAAACTTCACCTAAGGTCTTCTAGTAATTATCTAAGGTGAAGGGAAGTGTGTTGTACCATTAAGCATCTCATTTTGAAGCCAAAAGAAGAGTTTACGGCCAAGGCTATGCTTGGGCCGTAAACTCCCCAAATTTTATGTCAAAATGTCCCAAAACTCCATTTAAGGCCTTCTAGTATTTATCTAAGGTGAAAGGAAGTGTGTTGTACCATTTAAACATACATTTTGAAGAAAAAAATGGAGTTTACGGCCTAAGCACAAGCCTTGGCCGTAAACTCCCCAAAATGTCCCTAAATGAGGGCTTAAACCCTCCAAATTGGTTCAAAACACTTGCTAGTAATTTAGGGAAGTGAAATAAGGCCTTAAACTTGCACTTTGGAGGGATACATGAGTTTACGATCAAGCCTTGGGGGCTTACGGCTGTAAACTCCCAAGGAGTGGCCTTTGGGCCGTAAACTCCAAGGGAGTGAACTCATGGACCCTCCCGTAAATCATTCTTGGCCTTGTACCACTCCCGGGAACCCCTTCTAGGCCCTAAAACCCCGAAACGATGCTAGAATGCCCAAATACTTTAATGAAAAGCATAAGATGATTAATTGATTGTAAAATACATATTTCATATGACATTAGGGTCTTAAAAAGGTGCTCAATTCGTTATTCGGTACCAAACGCTCAACCGACACTTTTACCCGATTTACGCGATTTCAGGTGAGTTCATACCCCTTTAATGAACCTTTCAAATATTTTATATGTTTTAGGGTGGGATACAAGTTGATTATACATGTTTATGGAAAGTTATATAGAACGATTTTCCACGTTACGAGAATTAATCACATGTGATTTACTATCCGTAGTTCAAATCACATGTGATTTACCACTATGCCTTATAAAATGATTTTACATTTTCAAAACTATTTTGGATAAATGAACAGGTTTTTAAGTGTTTCCTTTGGAAAAGATTTTCATTAAATAAATTTTCTTATAAAATGTATCCACTCTAATATATTTATATAAGTAAGACTTGAAGGGCTTAGGACCGGTAGCACGCCTTATTTCCTGTTCTTGTTCGATTGTGGGCTTAGGGTAGTTGTTATCCGTCCGACTGTCGTTGACTTCTTAGTTATATATCATGTATATTAGAATAGGATACGAGTGTTTCACTTCATTAGATGCCTAAACCACTAGTGATAAGAACCATACACACTAAGCTAACTATGATAGGCATAGTTAATACTACTACTACTCGCTATAGCCACTACTCTATGCACTATAATACACACTATTATGAGGCTGTACACGGACAAAAGAACACACTATGAACTATACTAAAGACTACTACACTATAACATAAAGGAAAGCACTAAACAGGCGATAACACGCTAATCCACTACGAGATACTCTATTCGCTATCCACTACGCCCGGAGTTTTCCGACAGGAAGACAACACTACATGTATAGATCTATACGGGGCAGACGCTATTACATCCCGACTGTTAACTTCAGTCCGCGCCGTACAGGCCTAGGGATGCCGCTACTTCACTATACTGTTCATGACTGGGAAGGTCATGGGATCCTCTATTATCCTCACTATCAGTAATATACAAGGAATACACTATAACCACACTAAATGCTAAGCTACATCCCGAAGTAAGTAAGTATCTATCACTAAAGGAAGCTTGCACCTCTATCACTAATTACAGGCTTAACCTATTCTATCACATTACTATTTGGAGATTTGCTAATATACTTTTACAATAAACCGTTTCAAAAATGAAGATTGCATACTTTTTCATAGATTTTCACTTACAGTGTATTTTCTGAAAAATATAGGATTTTCTAGGTTTTCTACTGCTTATGAATGTAAATTGCACATTTTTCGTACTATTGGTTCTAATGCTTTTTATACAAAAACTCACACTAAACTCTTATGAACTCACCAGCTTTATGCAGATATTCGTTTTCAAAATAACTTGTATCCTCAGGTCAAAGATAGACAGGTACAGGTGCAGCATTTTGGAGAAGGTGGAGCATACAAGATCCATCTCTTATTTTTGCTTTAATTTTGGTGTTTGTTGAACAATACGAAACACACTTGTAATTAAATTCACTATGTAAATGCAATGGTTGTATGTTTCTTGTTTTTACTATTATGCAATTGTGATGATACTGTACATGACGTCCTCCACCCCGAAACGTATTTCGCCGTTATCGGTTTTGGGGTGAGACAGATTGGTATCAGAGCATTTTTTATAGTGAATCAAGTATATCAACCTATAAAAGATATACGAACTATAAACACTTCGGGACTCAAACACTCTGACCAAGAATATATACTGTTAAGTACCTAAAGGATCTAACTAAGTATATATATATATATATATATACACACATCACTATGAAACACAGAAATCAGTATCACACTAGAACAGAACAAAAGTATTAAGATTGTTGGGCAGCACAATTGAGCTTAGAGACATATAGTCACATTCGGGGTGATGTAGCCTGATCAACTACATTTTCCTGAGAGTGACTAGCATGTGCCTAAGTTTGGCTGTGGTGTTACAACAAGTCTAAAACTTACCAACACTACCACAATAATGTTATCATAAGAATACTATAGGAGTATTCTGTATCTCTAGATTTTAAGTATGTGACAACAAAAAGGGTCGTTACTAGTAGGACAATAGTTGCTAAGTGGATACACCACGATTACATGTGACTAGGGCGCTATAGACTCAGGATCTGCAGCCTTTGCTTCATTCCCTGTTCTTGTTTGATTGGGGGTCTGAAGTTAGGGTGGTTTATTCGAAGGACTATCTTGCTTCGGTTACATGTAATTGGTATGCACTATGCAAGTATTGGGTCGACTAATAACGATTCATCCTATAAGTATCTTAGAATAGTACGTCTATTAATCTTCTTTTCCTCTTTCTCGCGTAGATAGCATGGCTGGCTTCCACCTACCCGGCGATCCGTACTTTCCGAACCAGGGCAATGGAGGATGGCTCGAAGAGGAGTCAGACGATGATCACCCGATCCCTCTGGATGATCATCATGCTGAAGGCTTCTCGGATAGCTCGAGCTCCGAGCCAGAAGTCAACAACTAACCTCCTGAAGCCCCGAACCCTAACCCCCGTCCAGCATTTCAGGGCCCCACTCCTATGTGGGCCATATCCTTGCATCGTTGTAGCGAGGAGCAGGGTCAGCCCTTGCCTTACAATGGAGACCAAAGCTTTTACAACGTAAGCGAAGGAGGATCAGCGGATTAGGTTCTGCCCATCATGATCCGAAGGATTGCCAGGAATGTTGAGCAGGGTCAAGCTGCTATTGGTCGAGTTGTAGAAGTGGATGCCAACTCGAATCTCAACACTGTTCGCATCCGCCAACTCGAAGAAGCCATGGACAGGACAAGGAGGACCAACGAGGCTCTGCAGCATCAGCTGGCTGCATCCCGAGCTGAGGTTAGGGAACTCCGTGCACGTCAAAGGACTCATGATCGACATCTTCAAGAAGTTATGCGTCAACTAGCGGATCTGAGGATTCGCCCAACAAGGAACCGTCGCCAGTAGAAGATGTTTAACTACCTCACTTTTTTGTTTAAAGGACTAGCCTTTTTATCTCTATGTTTCGTACATCTCGTGTCTGTAAACATTCCTAGTTTAAAAGTACTCTAGTTGAACCTCTAAACTGCCAACATTTTCTCTATGGTATGATGCAAGACCTACTGCTAGGTCAATTTTCATGAACTTGTGTTGCATCCTTAATACCAGTATATTGGCAGTTGATTTTCTCTATTGATGTGACTCTCATTCTGATCTTGGATTATGTTGATTTAATCCACGAAACACTCTATTCATATTCGCAATAGGCTTTTACTATTGCTATCATTTCTATGATCTTCCAGTAAAGGATGCCTCCACGAAAGCGTCCCAGCAGAGGAAGACCCGCAACTCAAACCCCTCCTCCACCACCTCATCCTCCGCAGTTCGACCCGGTGTTATTCCAAACGGCTGTGACTACGGCTGTAACAGCAGCCATGGCCCAAAGGAACTCGGGTGATGCGAGTGGTGGTAACTCCAGGTTCGGTGAAGTCCATCAACGGGTGCAGGGATGCACTTATAAGGATTTCATGAACTATAAACCTACCTTCTTCGACGGTACGGGAGGAATTCTGGCATTGTCCCAATGGTTCAAAAGAACCGAAGCCGTATTCGAGATGTGCTCTTGTCCCAAAGAGAGCAAAATTAAGTTCGCTACTGCTACCCTCACTAACAGGGCCTTGTCATGGTGGAACGGCCATGTCAGTGCTCTCTCCTTGGTCACAGCCAATGCCATGGGCTGGGACACTCTAAAAGATCTCATGAGAGGAGAGTACTGCCCTAGGGGCGAAGTTCAGAAACTTGAGGAAGAACTCTGGAACCTCAAGATGAAAGGGACCGACATAGTGGCTTATACGGCCAGGTTTTGCGACTTGGCGGCTATGTGTCCCAACATGATCCCCTCTAAAAGCAAGAAAATTGAACGATACATCTGGGGTTTAGTGCCCCCGTATCGAGGAAATGTTCTGGCCTCACGCCCTACCACTTTTGACAGCGCCAAGGAATTGGCCCAGAGTCTGATCAACCATGAAATCTCCTCCACTCCAGCAACAACAACCACAACAACCACTGCACCACCCGATTCATCTGACCGAAAAAGGAAACGATGGGATAAGAAGAAAGGCAATAAAACTCAAGCCGCCTCTAAGGGCCAGCAAATCGTGGCGGTCCATGATGCCACCACCCCAGCCACACCAGCTGCTCCAACCCCGCCAAAAGCTTACAGTGGAAACTTGACTAAGTGCCCCAAGTGCCCTTTCCACCACAACGGCCCCTGCCGTGAATTGCAGTGTTCCAACTGCGGCCGAAAGGGCCATACTGTCCGATTTTGGAAGGCCCCTCCCAAACCCATCACACAGGTTCCTGGTACGGGAGTGACCCCAACTTGTTATGGTTGCGGTGAAGCGGGTCATTTTAAAAAGAACTGTCCGAAGGCTGCAAATGCTGGGGGAACTGGAAGGTTACTCGCTATCGGTCACAATGAAGCGGTAGCTGATCCCACGGTGGTCACGGGTATGTTTCTTCTCAACAACTCTTATGCATGTGTCTTATTCGATAGTGGTGCACAAAGAAGCTTCATAAATCAAAACTTTAAACACTTACTCAAACAAACCCCTCAACCACTAAAAGAAACATTCGTCGTAAAAATGGCTAATGGGAAGACAGAAAGCTCTAATGAAATCTATATAGGTTGTACTCTCACGTTAGATGATCACCCCTTTTCAATCGACCTTATACCAGTCTCAATCAAAAATTTTGATGTCATTGTTGGTATGGATTGGTTAAGTCTTCACTACGCCGATATCCTATGCTCCGACAAAGCCATTCGCCTGAACCTTCCGAATCGCGAAACCCTATTGATATACGGAGATAAGCCAAGTACGAGCCTTCGTATCATCTCTAGTATCCAGGCTCAGAAATACTTGCGCAAGGAATATCGCGCCTTTCTTGCTCACGTTGTCGACACTAACCAGAAATCGAAAGATCCAAAAGACATTCCCATAGTATGCGATTTCCCTGATGTCTTCCTGGAGGATCTTCCAGGCCTACCTCCCAAACGACAGGTTGAATTCAGAATCGACCTAGTCCCAGGAGATACCCCCGTAGCTAAGTCTCCCTACCGTCTAGCGCCCGCCGAAATGCAAGAGCTATCCGGCCAACTCAACGAACTGCTCAGCAAGGGCTTTATAAGACCGAGCTTCTCACCTTGGGGAGCCCCGATCTTGTTCGTGAAGAAAAAGAATGGATCGTTTCGGATGTGCATCGATTATAGGGAACTCAATAAACTCACGGTCAAAAATCGCTATCCTCTCCCTCGTATCGACGATCTATTCGACCAACTCCAAGGAGCAAGTTACTTCTCCAAGATTGATCTTAGATCCGGGTATCATCAATTACGGGTGCTTGAGGAAGATGTTCCGAAAACAGCCTTCCGAACCCGCTACGGGCATTTTGAGTTCGTAGCAATGCCCTTTGGACTGACTAACGCCCCCGTCGTATTCATGGACTTGATGAACAGGGTTTGTCGTCCATATCTAGATCAGTTCGTCATCGTCTTTATTGATGATATACTCGTCTACTCTCGGAGCGAGGAAGAACACGGGGATCATTTACGACGAGTCCTGGAAACACTGCGATCCGAGAAGTTATGTGAAGTTCTCTAAGTGCGAGTTTTGGATCCGAAGAGTTGAATTCTTAGGACACGTGGTCAGTGAAGACGGAATCCACGTGGATCCCTCCAAAATTAAAGCTATTGAGAACTGGTCAGCACCGAAGACGCCTACAGAAATTCGTCAATTTCTAGGCCTCGCTGGCTACTACCGCAGATTCATCCAAAATTTCTCTCGAATTGCGAAGCCTCTCACTATGTTAACCCAGAAGGGTGTATCATTCGACTGGGAAGAGAAACAAGAGAAGGCATTTCAGACCCTGAAGCGAGCCCTATGCACCGCACCAGTATTATCCCTTCCCGAAGGGACAGAAGATTTCGTTGTATACTGTGATGCATCCAATCAGGGGCTCGGTTGTGTCTTGATGCAACAAGGCAAGGTTATCGCCTATGCCTCAAGGCAGCTAAAGACCCATGAAGTGAACTACACTACTCACGACCTCGAGTTAGGAGCGGTTATCTTCGCACTAAAAATCTGGAGACACTACTTGTATGGGACGAAGAGCGTGGTGTACACCGACCATAAAAGCCTCCAACATATACTGAACCAAAAAGAACTCAACATGAGACAGCGTCGATGGGTCGAGCTACTTAACGATTACGACTGTGAAATTAGATATCATTCGGAGAAAGCCAACGTAGTGGCCGACGCCCTGAGTAGAAAGGAATATTCTGGTCGAAGGACCAAGTCATTGACAATGACTATCCATTCGCATCTATCCACACAGATCAAAGAGGCCCAGCTGGAAGCCTTAAAGCCCGAGAACGTGACAAGAGAATCCCTGCGTGGAATGGATAAAAATCTGGACGTTAAGGGTGACGGAGCCTACTACTTCATGGACCGAATCTGGACTCCACGCCATGGAGGTTTCAGAGACTTGGTTATGAGGGAAGCACACAACACTCGTTACTCCGTCCACCCGGGTTCAGATAAGATGTATCTGGATCTCAAAAAGCTATATTGGTGGCCGAACATGAAAGCGGAGATCGCTACCTTTGTGAGTAAGTGCCTTACTTGCGCGAAGGTCAAAGTCGAATATCAAAAGCCATCAGGACTCCTCCAACAACCTGAGATACCGGAATGGAAGTGGGAGCGGATCACAATGGACTTTATCACCAAACTACCCAAGACAGCGGGTGGATTAGATACCATTTGGGTCATCGTTGACAGGTTGACCAAGTCCGCACACTTCCTACCCATCAAGGAGACGGACAAGATGGAGAAGCTCACGAGAACATACATAAAAGAAATAGTACGACTGCATGGCGTCCCTATATCTATTATCTCGGACAGAGATAGTAGATTCACCTCTAGGTTTTGGCAATCATTGCAAAAGGCACTAGGGACAAGGTTGGACATGAGCACAGCCTACCATCCGCAGACCGACGGACAAAGTGAGAGGACGATCCAAACCTTAGAAGACATGCTGCGAGCTTGTGTGATCGACTTCGGGAAATCGTGGGATACACACTTGCCTCTTGTGGAGTTTTCCTACAAAATTAGTTATCATACGAGCATCAAGGCAGCCCCATTCGAAGCCCTTTACGGCCGAAAGTGCAGATCCCCTCTGTGTTGGGCTGAGGTGGGTGACTCTCAGCTAGCTAAAGGACGAGTTCCTGACAGCGCCCTCACTGGTCCGGAGATCATTCGAGAGACGACCGAGAAGATTGTACAGATACGTGAACGACTAAAAGCCGCTAGGGATCGATAGAAAAGCTACGCCGACAAACGAAGAAAACCCTTGGAATTCCAGGTGGGAGACCGAGTCTTGTTAAAAGTCTCGCCCTGGAAGGGCATGATATATTTGGAAAGCAATTTTGAATGGAAATAGAGCCTAAATTTAAGGTTTACATTAATAAGGAACCAATTTTGTAGTTGTAAGTTTGGAAAAAATTCAAGTATAATTTTCATTCAATTCCTACACTTAATTTCCTAATATAATGGATTGACTTTCTTATTTGATCAAGGTGACGTAAGCAAATTGATTTAAGGGTGGAAAACCTAAAAAGAAAACACAATCAACGATCCAGATTGTTTTAGATGATGTCATAAGGTTTCTCTTTTAATAATATTTAAAGACTTGTTTTCTACGTGGAAGTTATGACAAAATGTTTGTGTACATCGATTATTAAAAAGATTTGAAATATATATACAAGTCAATATGAAGAAAATTAGCAGGTAATCAATTGAAATTTCATTTAAACTTAAAATAGAAGTTATCATGCTTGAAAGTGTATTGGTTCATAAAAATATCCGAAACTTTTGAAATTTCAAATTAATTGTTTTCGAGATTTCAACATATAATGTATTTGAAAGCAATTTTGAATGGAAATAGAGTCTAAATTAAATGTTTACATTAATAAGGAACCAATTTTCTGGTTGTAAGTTTGGAAAGAATTCAAGTATCAGTTTCATTCCATTCCTACATTTAATTTTCTAATATAACAGATTGACTTCTTGTTTGATCAAGGTGACGTAAGCAAATTGATCTATGGGTGTAAAACCTATAAAGAAAACACAATCAACGATCCAGATTGTTTTAGATGATGTCATAAGGTTTCTCTTTTAATAATGTTTTGAAATTTAGAGATTATTTTTCTACGTGGAAATTATGACATAATGTTTGTGTAAATCGATTATTATAAAGGTTTGAAATATATATACAAGTCAATATGATGAAAATTAACTGGTAATCAATTGAAATCTCATTTAAAATTAAAATAGAAGATATCATACTTGAAAGTGTATTGGTTCATAAAAATATCCGAAACTTTCGAAATTTGAAATTAATAGTTTCCGAGATTTCAACATATAATGTATTTGGAAAGCAATTTTGAATGAAAATAGAGCCTAAATCTAAGGTTTACATTAATATGGAACCAATTTTGTTGTTGTAAGTTTGGAAAGAATTCAAATATCATTTTTATTGAATTCCTACATTTAATTTCCTAATATAACGGATTGACTTCTTGTTTGATCATTGTGACGTAAGCAAATTGATCAAAGGGTGTAAAAACTATAAAGAAAACACAATCAACGATCCAGATATTTTTAGATGATGTCATAAGGTTTCTCTTTTAATAATATTTAGAGATTTGTTTTCTACGTGGAAATTATGATATAATGTTTGTGTAAATCGATTATTAAAAAGGTTTTAAATGTATATACTAGTAGATATGATGAACATTAACAGTTAATCAATTGAAATCTCATTTAAATTTAAAATAGAAGATATCATACTTGAAAGTGTATTGGTTCATAAAAATATCCGAAACTTTTGAAATTTGAAATTAATAGTTTCCGAGATTTCAACATATAATGTATTTGGAAAGCAATTTTGAATGGAAAAAGAGCCTAAATCTAAGGTTTACATTAATATGGAACCAATTTTTTAGTTGGAAGTTTGGAAAGAATTCAAATATCATTTTTATTCAATTCCTACATTTAATTTCCTAATATAACGGATTGACTTCTTGTTTGATCATGGTGACGTAAGCAAATTGATCAAAGAGTATAAAAACAATAAAGAAAACACAGTAAACGATCCAGATATTTTTAGATGATGTCATAAGGTTTCTCTTTTAATAATATTTAGAGATTTGTTTTCTACGTGGAAATTATGACATAATGTTTGTGTAAATCGATTATTAAAAAGGTTTTAAATGTATATACAAGTCGATATGATGAAAATTAACAGTTAATCAATTGAAATCTCATTTAAATTTAAAATAGAAGATATCATACTTGAAAGTGTATTGGTTCATAAAAATATCCGAAACTTTTGAAATTTGAAATTAATAGTTTCCGAGATTTCAACATATAATGTATTTGGAAAGCAATTTTGAATGGAAAAAGAGCCTAAATCTAAGGTTTACATTAATATGGAACCAATTTTTTAGTTGTAAGTTTGGAAAGAATTCAAATATCATTTTTATTCAATTCCTACATTTAATTTCCTAATATAACGGATTGACTTCTTGTTTGATCATGGTGACGTAAGCAAATTGATCAAAGGGTGTAAAAAGTATAAAGAAAACACAATCAACGATCCAGATTTTTTTAGATGATGTCATAAGGTTTCTCTTTTAATAATATTTAGAGATTTGTTTTTTACGTGGAAATTATGACATAATGTTTGTGTAAATCGATTATTAAAAAGGTTTGAAATATATATACAAGTCAATATGATGAAAATTAGCAGGTAATCAATTGAAATCTCATTTAAACTTAAAATAGAAGATATCATGCTTGAAAGTGTATTGGTTCATAAAAATATCCGAAACTTTTGAAATTTGAAATTAATAGTTTCCGAGATTTCAACATATAATATATTTGGAAAGCAATTTTGAATGAAAATAGAGCCTAAATCTAAGGTTTACATTAATAAGGAACCAATTTTGTAGTTGTAAGTTTGGAATAAATTCAAATATCATTTTTATTCAATTCCTACATTTAATTTCCTAATATAACGGATTGACTTCTTGTTTGATCATGGTGACGTAAGCAAATCGATCACACGGTGTAAAAACTATAAAGAAAACATAATCAACGATCCAGATTGTTTTAGAAGATGTCGTAAGGTTTCTCTTTTAATAATATTTAGAGATTTGTTTTCTACGTGGAAATTATGACAAAATGTTTGTGTAAATCGATTATTAAAAAGGTTTGAAATATATATACAAGTCAATATGAAGAAAATTAGTAGGTAATCAATTGAAATCTCATTTAAAATTAAAATAGAAGATATCATGCTTGAAAGTGTATTGGTTCATAAAAATATCCGAAACTTTTGAAATTTGAAATTAATAGTTTCCGAGATTTCAACATATAATATATTTGGAAAGCAATTTTGAATGGAAATAGAGCCTAAATTTAAGGTTTATATTAATAAGGAACCAATTTTGTAGTTGTAAGTTTGGAAAGAATTCAAGTATCATTTTCATTCAATTTCTACACTTAATTTCCTAATATAACGGATTGACTTCTTATTTGATCAAGGTGACCTAAGCAAATTGATCTAAGGGTGGAAAACCTATAAAGAAAACACAATCAACGATCCCGATTGTTTTAGATGATGTCATAAGGTTTCTCTTTTAATAATATTTAGAGACTTGTTTTCTACGTGGAAATTATGACAAAATGTTTGTGTAAATCGATTATTAAAAAGGTTTGAAATATATATACAGGTCAATATGAAGAAAATTAGCAGGTAATGAATTGAAATATCATTTAAACTTAAAATAGAAGATATCATTCTTGAAAGTGTATTGGTTCATAAAAATATCCGAAACTTTTGAAATTTGAAATTAATTGTTTCCGAGATTTCAACATATAATGTATTTGGAAAGCAATTTTGAATGGAAATAGAGTCTAAATTTAAGGTTTACATTAATAAGGAACCAATTTTGTAGTTGTAAGTTTGGAAAGAATTCAAGTATCATTTTCATTCAATTCCTACATTTAGTTTCCTAATATAACAGATTGACTTCTTGTTTGATCAAGGTGACTTAAGCAAATTGATCTAAGAGTGTAAAACCTATAAAGAAAACACAATCTACGATCCACATTGTTTTAGATGATGTCATAAGGCTTCTCATTTAATAATGTTTAGAAATTTAGAGATTATTTTTCTACGTGGAAATTATGACATAATGTTTGTGTAAATCGATTATTATAAAGGTTTGAAATATATATACAAGTCAATATGATGAAAATTAACAGGTAATCAATTGAAATCTGATTTAAATTTAAAATAGAAGATACCATACTTGTAAGTGTATTGGTTCATAAAAATATCCGAAACTTTTGAAATTTGAAATTAATAGTTTCCGAGATTTCAACATATAATATATTTGGAAAGCAATTTTGAATGGAAATAGAGCCTAAATCTAAGGTTTACATTAATATGGAACAAATTTTGGAGTTGTGAGTTTGGAAAGAATTCAAATATCATTTTTATTCAATTCCTACATTTAATTTCCTAATATAATGGATTGACTTCTTGTTTGATCATGGTGACGTAAGCAAATTGATCAAAGGGTGTAAAAACCATAATGAAAACACAATCAACGATCCAGATTTTTTTAGATGATGTCATAAGGTTTTTCTTTTAATAATATTTAGAGATTTGTTTTCTACGTGGAAATTATGACATAATGTTTGTGTAAATCGATTATTAAAAAGGTTTGAAATATATATACAAGTCAATATGATGGAAATTAGCAGGTAATCAATTGAAATCTCATTTAAACTTAAAATAGAAGATATCATGCTTGAATGTGTATTGGTTCATAAAAATATCCGAAACTTTTGAAATTTGAAATTAATAGTTTCCGAGATTTCAAAATATAATGTATTTGGAAAGCAATTTTGACTGGAAATAGAGCCTAAATTTAAGGTTTACCTTAATAAGCAACCAATTTTGTAGTTGTAAGTTTGCAAAAGAATTCAAGTATCATTTTCATTCAATTCCTACATTTAATTTCCTAATATAATGGATTGACTTTTTGTTTTATCAAGGTGACGTAAGCAAATTGATCTAAGGGTGGAAAACCTATAAAGAAAACACAATCAACAATCCAAATTGTTTTAGATGATGTCATATGGTTTCTCTTTTAATAATATTTAGAGATTTAGATATTTGTTTTCTACGTGGAAAATATGACAAAATGTTTGTGTAAATCGATTATTAAAAAGGTTTTAAATATATATACAAGTCGATATGATGAAAATTAACAGTTAATCAATTGAAATCTCATTTAAATTTAAAATAGAAGATATCATACTTGAAAGTGTATTGGTTCATAAAAATATCCGAAACTTTTGAAATTTGAAATTAATAGTTTCCGAGATTTCAACATATAATGTATTTGGAAAGCAATATTGAATGAAAATAGAGCCTAAATCTAAGGTTTACATTAATAAGGAACCAATTTTGTAGTTGTAAGTTTGGAAAGAATTCAAATATCATTTTTATTCAATTCCTACATTTAATTTCCTAATATAACGGATTGACTTCTTGTTTGATCATGGTGACGTAAGCAAATTGATCACACGGTGTAAAACCTATAAAGAAAACACATTCAACGATCCAGATTGTTTTAGATGATGTCATAAGGTTTCTCTTTTAATAATATTTAGAGACTTGTTTTCTACGTGGAAATTATGACAAAATGTTTGTGTAAATCGATTATTAAAAAGGTTTGAAATATATATACAAGTCAATATGAAGAAAATTAGCAGGTAATGAATTGAAATCTCATTTAAACTTAAAATAGAAGATATCATTCTTGAAAGTGTATTGGTTCATAAAAATATCCGAAACTTTTGAAATTTGAAATTAATTGTTTCCGAGATTTCAACATATAATGTATTTGGAAAGCAATTTTGAATGGAAATAGAGTCTAAATTTAAGGTTTACATTAATAAGGAACCAATTTTGTAGTTGTAAGTTTGGAAAGAATTCAAGTATCATTTTCATTCAATTCCTACATTTAGTTTCCTAATATAACAGATTGACTTCTTGTTTGATCAAGGTGACGTAAGCAAATTGATCTAAGGGTGTAAAACCTATAAAGAAAACACAATCTACGATCCACATTGTTTTAGATGATGTCATAAGGCTTCTCATTTAATAATGTTTAGAAATTTAGAGATTATTTTTCTACGTGGAAATTATGACATAATGTTTGTGTAAATCGATTATTATAAAGGTTTGAAAAATATATACAAGTCAATATGATGAAAATTAACAGGTAATCAATTGAAATCTCATTTAAATTTAAAATAGAAGATACCATACTTGTAAGTGTATTGGTTCATAAAAATATCCGAAACTTTTGAAATTTGAAATTAATAGTTTCCGAGATTTCAACATATAATATATTTGGAAAGCAATTTTGAATGGAAATAGAGCCTAAATCTAAGGTTTACATTAATATGGAACAAATTTTGTAGTTGTGAGTTTGGAAAGAATTCAAATATCATTTTTATTCAATTCCTACATTTAATTTCCTAATATAACGGATTGACTTCTTGTTTGATCATGGTGACGTAAGCAAATTGATCAAAGGGTGTAAAAACCATAATGAAAACACAATCAACGATCCAGATTTTTTTAGATGATGTCATAAGGTTTTTCTTTTAATAATATTTAGAGATTTGTTTTCTACGTGGAAATTATGACATAATGTTTGTGTAAATCGATTATTAAAAAGGTTTGAAATATATATATACAAGTCAATATGATGGAAATTAGCAGGTAATCAATTGAAATCTCATTTAAACTTAAAATAGAAGATATCATGCTTGAATGTGTATTGGTTCATATAAATATCCGAAACTTTTGAAATTTGAAATTAATAGTTTCCGAGATTTCAACATATAATGTATTTGGAAAGCAATTTTGACTGGAAATAGAGCCTAAATTTAAGGTTTACCTTAATAAGCAACCAATTTTGTAGTTGTAAGTTTGGAAAGAATTCAATTATCATTTTCATTCAATTCCTACATTTAATTTCCTAATATAACGGATTGACTTCTTGTTTTATCAAGGTGACGTAAGCAAATTGATCTAAGGGTGGAAAACCTATAAAGAAAACACAATCAACGATCCAAATTGTTTTAGATGATGTCATATGGTTTCTCTTTTAATAATATTTAGAGATTTAGAGATTTGTTTTCTACGTGGAAAATATGACATAATGTTTGTGTAAATCGATTATTAAAAGGGTTTTAAATATATATACAAGTCGATATGATGAAAATTAACAGTTAATCAATTGAAATCTCATTTAAATTTAAAATAGAAGATATCATACTTGAAAGTGTATTGGTTCATAAAAATATCCGAAACTTTTGAAATTTGAAATTAATAGTTTCCGAGATTTCAACATATAATGTATTTGGAAAGCAATTTTGAATGAAAATAGAGCCTAAATCTAAGGTTTACATTAATAAGGAACCAATTTTGTAGTTGTAAGTTTGGAAAGAATTCAAATATCATTTTTATTCGATTCCTACATTTAATTTCCTAATATAACGGATTGACTTCTTTTTTGATCATGGTGACGTAAGCAAATTGATCAAAGGGTGTAAAAACTATAAAGAAAACACAATCAACGATCCAGATTGTTTTAAATGATGTCATAAGGTTTCTCTTTTAATAATATTTAGAGATTTGTATTCTACGTGGAAATTATAACACAATGTTTGTGTAAATCGATTATTAAAAAGGTTTGAAATTTATGTACAAGTCAATATGATGAAAAATAGCAAGTAATCAATTGAAATCTCATTTAAACTTAAAATAGAAGATATCATGCTTGAAAGTGTATTGGTTCATAAAAATATCTGAAACTTTTGAAATTTGAAATTAATAGTTTCCGAGATTTCAACATATAATGTATTTGGAAAGCAATTTTGAATGGAAATAGAGCCTAAATTTAAGGTTTACATTAATTAGGAACCAATTTTGTAGTTGTAAGTTTGGAAAGAATTCAAGTATCATTTTCATTCAATTCCTACATTTAATTTCCTAATATAACGGATTGACTTCTTGTTTGATCAAGGTGACGTAAGCAAATTGTTGTAAGGGTGTAAAATCTATAAAGAAAACACCATCAACGATCCAGATTGTTTTAGATGATGTAATAAGGCTTCTCTTTTAATAATATTTAAAGTTGTAAAAAAATTCAAATAAAGTGTGTAAAAAATTCACAATCTAAATATATATCTAAAGTAGTTTTTCTTTTTGGCGGATATCAATTACGCACAAAGAAGCGTGATACGAACCAAAAAAAAGGACATGCGTTGATTGAGTGAGAAAATATGGACCATATTCAGCAACTACCATCATCTGCTTGTTATAAACCGGAAGGTCTAAACTAGTCATCTTCTCGAAGATATCGACAGCAAAAACAATCGGATAACTTGACGACGGCGGCAGCGGCGGATAGCAGTTTTAAAACTACAAATTCCAGATGGTCTCTCGCCGGCATGACTGCTCTCATCACCAGCGGCACATGTGGGATCGGTTGCGCTATGGTGGAAGAATTGGCGGAGTTAGGAGTGGCAGTACACACATGATCTCGCAACGAGGCTGAGCTCAACCACCGCTTACAAGAATGGTCTTCCAAGGGATTCACCGTCACCGGATCCGTCTGCGATGCAACTTCTCGTCCTCAACGCCAACACCTTTTACAAAGTCTCCTCTATCTTCAATGGAAAGCTCAACATCCTAGTAAGTTCTTTTGATTTTATTTCACCGATAAATTAGGGAATTTTTTGATACATCAAGTTTCATCATATTTTGCAGGAATTCCTAATCTTCTGAAACGAACACATTCATTATTCATTTTTGTGTTACTAATTGTATTCTTACAAATAATTATACAAACTTCGAAACTCTAGATAAACAATGTTGGGACGAACATAGTGAAACCTAGTTTGGAGTATACTGCAGAAGAGTATTCCCTGGTCATGGCTACAAATTTGGAATCGTGTTACCATATCTCTCAACTTTCACATCCTCTTTTAAAAGCTTCTGGATTTGGAAGCATTGTCTTCATTTCCTCTATTGCAGGTTCTGTTCATGTTAATTACACATCTATCTACAGACCCACTAAAGGTACTATGGTTTTCTTTTTATTGATTGTATTTGGTGTTACAAGAAATTTTAAGCTTCCATTTTCTGTTCATAGCTGTAATGAATCAACTTGCAAAGAATTTAGCTTCCAGGGTGCACTAGAACTCCACTTGTTGAACCTGTAATACACCTCAATCCTACCCTTCTTTATATTTGTTCTATTTAACCCATTAAATGTTATGATTTTAATCAACCAATAAGCAAATTTTGTGTAGTTGCTAAGTAATGAGGAGTTTTTGGGTACAATGGTATCAAGAATACCTTTGAAACGCATTGCTGAAGCGAATGAAGTGTCATCAATGGTGGCGTTCCTTTGTCTACCTGCTGCTTCTTACATCACTGGTCAGACAATTCTTGTTGATGGAGGATTTTCTGTTAATGGTTTCCCGTGACTTGCAAAAATGCTCAAGGAGTTTCTCTTTTGATTAGTATTGATCTTTCTTTGTTTAAAAATTAGTGGTGAGTATCAAAAATAGATGATGTAAGTTATGATATATGTTGAATGTATGATTGTACAAAACTCATATTATCTCTCTCGGATTTTAACAAGGTATTGAATTTTGAGCATCAATGGAAGAATTCGTGAAGTAAATTAGAGTGAACCGCAAAAATAGTGTGGTTGGTTAACTAGTCATGTGATGTATATAGTTCCTCATTGGTTTTAACATATTTATTTAAATCTCCAACTTTAGACCATTTTTTAACTTATGCCGTAAAAAATGATGTTAATAGTATTTTAATCTCCAACATGTATCATTTTTTTTGTAACGTTGTTAAAATCGGAATCTTGTATAAGATCTTTTTCTACTCTGCAATATCGTGATTGTAAGATCCTACCAAAAACATTTTAAAACATAAAAAATATTGTAACACTGTATATTTGCGAACAAAAATTTCATTTTCAAAACCACATAATTCTCAATATCACATTTCAAAACCACAATGTCAAATTATCAAAAACACAAATTCATAAACTGTTTGATAAAATCCAGGATCCCCAAAAACACTAACTCCATCTCATGTGTACAATAAAGTCGGCATCTTCCTGTGTTCCTGAGATGTATCTGAAACACATAGCACGGTAAGCACACAGCTTAGTGAGTTCCCCAAAATACCACACACATCTCATTAGTCTTTCATGGCTATATCTCAATGAAGACCCTCCGGTCAATAAGTCTCAGTGGAGACCCTCCGATCCCACAACTCGGGTTGGACCCTACGGTCCTAACTCAATAAAGCTCAGCATAATACACTTTCGGGTTAGTGTCTAAGTCCATAACTATTTTGGTATGTACTTGACCCGATGGTGCATGGTCCTTTTGGGTTGCCTTCACCAAAGCAACTTGATAGGATGAATTATGAAGAGAAATGATTAAATATGATTTATTAATATATTATGAGAATAATATATTAAAGGAGAAATCATATTGTTTAATATCACATTTCAAAACCACAATGTCAAATTATCAAAAACACAAATTCATAAATTGTTTGATAAATCCAGGATCCCCAAAAACACTAACTCCATCTCGTGTGTATAATAAAGCCGACATCTTCTTGTGTTCCTGAGAAGTATTTGAAACACATAACATGGTAAGCATATAGCTTAGTGAGTTCCCCAAAATACCACACACGTCTCATTAGTCTTTCATGGCTATATCTCAATGAAGACCCTCCGGTCAATAAGTCTCAGTGGAGACCCTCTGATCCCACAACTCGGGTTGGACCCTTCGGTCCTAACTCAATAAAGTTCATCATAATACACAACATAAATCACAAGGACATAATGCGGGATATCATAATACTCAATATAAGCATACAAGACCCTCCGATCACACAAAGTTACCACTCAAGGTAAGTATAGTGAGAAGACTCACCTCGTAAGCAAGCAGATAAACGTCGTACCCCTCGAATGGTCTAATCCCCACTTACATGTCATAATCATCTCTAATTAACACTTATACCCAAAACTCTAAATAAATTCAGTTAACCTCTCTCTCTAACTCTTGGAATAGGTAAAAGACCATTTTACCCCTCCATGGTCTCCATAATCCATGTCTTAAGCAAACCCTAAAAGTCAACAGAAGTCAGCACTCGAGTCAACAATCCATGTTGACCCAACTCGTCGAGTGCATCTATGCGACTCTTCGAGTTCCTTCGTTTTCCTCATAATATCGTGAAATTCCAACTCATCAAGTCGTCGAGTTGACTCATCAAGTCGTCGAGTTGACTCATCAACTCGCCGAGTTACAACGTGTCCAGACTCATCGGGGAAAAACCCTAACCGACTCGTCAAGTCAGTTCACTGACTCGTCAAGTCTCTTCAGTCCGTTTTCTCATTCGGACGATCTTAGGCTGAATTAATGTCTCATACTTTGGATCTAACCTGCTAAGGCTCATTTATCACGTAAAGCTGCAAGCTTTATGTTCATGCATGACATCTAGAGCTCAAAATGCCAAAACAAGCTCCATAAAGGGTTTCATGCATGAAGACTTGCCTAAAGCTGGAAAAAGCCTGAATCTTTGGGCTCATAGGACCTCAATATGTCTAGATCTGGAGTCTTAACTCCATGACAAACTCATAACACTCTAGAACTCCAAGAAGGATGGGAAAAAGGCTCTAAATTCCCTAAAATGAGATCTAACCAAAACAATGAGCAAGTTGGTGACTTTTTACCTTCAAACAGAAGCTAGGAATGAATGAACACCAGATCCAAAATCTCATTGTCGTCCAAAGTCTTTTGCTCTTCAACTTTCCTCCAAGAATGCAATAAAACGCACTATATTAACCACGCTTTCTCACATACAAGGTTATAGCTCGATTAGGGTTTCACATAGTGTAGTAGGGTGACAAGGGTGGCAGAAATGAAGGCTTAAGGTCCTTTAAATAGGACATAAACCCGGAAAAATAGGGTTTCCTCACTCAACTCCTACTTGTCGAGTCGGGGTCCTTCGACTCATCGAGTAGACTCTAAAAATCCCGCGGCCATAATATTCTCTACTCGGCGAGTTGGTGCTTCCAACTCATCGAGTTGCCCTCTCAAAATGAATAAAATAATTTAAATTGCATACCTGGGAGTCGGGATGTTACAATTCTCCCCTGCTAGAATCAGACTTCGCCCTCGAAGTCATCCTTCGGAAACAACTCAAGGTGTTACTCTGTTATCTCAGATTCCGGCTCCTAAGTCCACTCGGATCCTTTCCGATGTTGCCACTGAACCTGGACTAAGGGTGCCTCTTTATTCCTCAGGACCTTCACTTTCCGATCCAAGATCATTATCGGCCTCTCAATGTAGTTCAGGCTCACGTCTATGTGAATTTCCTCTAAAGGGACCAGTATTGTCTCATCGGCTACACACTTCCTCAGTTGAGATACGTGGAAGGTGTCATGAATCAGACTCAACTCTATAGGTAGCTCCAACCGATAAGCTACCTTACCACTCAGGCGATCACTCTAAAAGGACCAATGTATATAGGACCTAGCTTTCCCCATTTCCTGAATCGAATCACCCCTTTCCATGGGGATACCTTCAAGAGGACAAAATCTATGACCTGAAACTCTAGCTCTCAACGGCGCCGGTCGGCGTAACTCTTCTGACGACTCTAGGCCGTCAGTAACCTCTGCATGACCTGTTGGATATGCTCTGTCATCTTGTGTAACACCCTGTTTATTTATTAGATAAATAAATAAATTAATGATGAAATGGTAGCCCTAAAATAAATAATTATATATCAAAGGATGGTCCCGAGAAGTAATTGTTGTTATTATATAATATTATAATAACCCAAAACCGAATAATAATTAGTTGGGAGTCGGTTTCGGGAAGCTAAATGACAAGATTTGAATCCCTATGGGTCAAGTGTGATTATGGGACTTAAATTGTAAAGATTTATGGAAGCGGGGACTAAATAGTAAATTCTGGACCTACGAATTGTTGAGGGAAGGGTTGTTTGGTGAATTATAGGCTGGATTTGAAAGAAATTTACGAAGTCGGGGTAGAAAAGGTAACTTTGGGACTTACGTTGAAAGGCTTCTTATGGAGAGGGGCTAAACATGTAAAGCATACAAATGTTTGAGGATGGAATCGGGTGAACCCGTCACCCTCCGATTAGCCCATATATAACCCTTATACACCTCATGCAAACCCTAACCCTACCCTTAACACTTCAGCCGCCACCCACCTTATACCTCCGCTCCTTCCGGCCGCCACCACCACTGCTAGCACCTCTAACCGCCGAACCAACCATCGTCTCTCATTCTGCTCATCGGGATACCTTTTTTGGCGACCAAGTTTGAAGCGAGGAAGGTCAACTTGAGGCTGTGAAACCTCCTTAGCCGCCGTTGAACTGCTATTCTGCCACCACCCTTCTTATCTTCTTCCTTCTGTCACCAACCCTAGCCGCCAGACGACGAGAGAGATCGGAGGAACCGTCTTGAATGGCGCTGAGGACGATGGGGATCGTGGAAGGATGGTCGTGATGCTGCTGTTGCTTCCATCAGGTCAGGTCGACGCGAGCGGTTGCCAACCGCTCCGCTGTGCTGCTGCCGCCACTTCGTTGTGTCGCCGACCGTTGCTGTTGCCGAGTGGCTAGTGTCGCCGGCTGTCGCTGCTGCTTTGGGTGTGTACGCTTCTTCTGTTCATCAGAAATGGAAGAGAAACCACCAAGGCCGCCAACCATAGTGGCTGAGTGTGTGTGTTATTTTATTAGTGTGTTTGTTTTTTTTTCAGTGTGTGCGAGTTTTGGATGATATTGTAAATTGTAACAAATGGAATAATGGAAAGAAAGTCAAAAACCACCACCGGCCGCCGTGTCGGGTGGCGGTGTGCTTGCCTTGTGAGGTTACTCGATTGGGGATGCTTGAAACCCTAATGGGCCTTGTTAGCCTAATGGGCCCAATGAAGCCAAATGGGCTTAGTGAAAACCCTAATGAGTCTAATGGACTCCAATTGACCCATCAAAACCCTTATGGGCTTAATGACATTCTAGTGGGCTTGATAGGCCCAATAAAGCCCTAAATAACCTAAAAGTCCAACAAATTAATAAATGGGCTAGTATTTGGGTTGGAAACCCTAATGCCAATAAAATCCTAATTTTGAGACTCATTGGAACACTCACGCGAGAAATTTTTTAATAACCTAAAATAATAATTAATAATCATTTGTAACTAGCTTAAGGCAATAATGGACTTAATGGATTAAGTCCTTAATGGGTTAAGTAAGATACATTTAACCCTAATCATCATTTCATGTAAAAGCCCTAATCTCACTCAGGCCTTGAATTGGGACTTCCTATCGGACTTTTGCGATTGGACTGTTGGTGGGCCATCCAAGAACAAGTTAATGGACCAAAGTAATTAGATAGGCTTTAGGATAAGGCCCATGTGAGGACTTGGGCTCAATTTTGAAAATTGGGCCATAAATGAGCCATAACTAGACCTTTATAATTATGTGATAATGGGCCATGGGAATTGGATTGGAATAACTGGATGGGCCTTAAGGAAAGACCATGTAGTGGTCTGGGCCCAATTTGGAAAATTGGGCTATATGTTGGGCTTTGGCCCATGATTTGACCTTTGGGCTTTTATAGTGTGAGTTGAACCTTGGGCTTGTAACACATATATTAGTTGGGTATTGTTTGATGTTGACAGTGCGAGAATCTGTCAACCAGCAGCTGGAGTTGTATTTGCGGGACTTCAGCAGTGCCAGGTGAGTTATCCTCACTATACTAAAGGGTCTAAGGCACCAAGGCTGGCCCATTGGATGTATTATCCTAGTAGTGTTAGATGTCGATCATGAGTTAGTATTGCATGCTAGTGATGTATGCCAGTTGATATGTTAGTTTGGTAGGTCTGTAGGACTACATGTGATATTGTCTAATTTCATGTATGTGTATTTATCTATTACATGTCGACATGTTATGTGGGATGGGTTGAGGTTGTACTGCTTCGTGCGGTAGCCAACAAACCCTAGAGTATTCTAGATATGAGCTGAGGGCCCGGTAAGCATTCCAGACTCATACTGAGGACTCGGGAGCATTCCAGATACGAGATGAGGGCCCGGTAGGCATTCCAGACTCGTTATGATATGTTATTTGTTCATGTGTTATTGGACTGTATGTGTGTCGGTATTTTGGGGGTAACTCACTAAGCCTTCGAGCTTACATTTAATGATTATTGTTTCAGGTGCAGCAGATGACCGCAGTAAGGCAAAAGCATGATCGTACAGCTCCTCATTTTCATGGGTTTTATGATTTGATTCTGGGGATACTCTGATGTTCAAACTATTTTGAAACCAAACTATAATAACTTAACTGTTCTTAAATGTATTAAAAAGTTTTAAATTGGGTTCAATTTTATGGGTGTTACAAGTTGGTATCAGAGCCTTGGTTTGAGTGAATTGGAGGAACACTCGTGTAACTCCAGTCTCAAATCAAGTAAAGGATTGTCAAAATGATTTTTCAAAAAGGTTTTCAAATGAGTAAAGGAGGATGCAGGGTGTACGATCAGCCGAAGCCAGTAAGTAGACCCCAATTAAAATACCATAAAAGTTATTTGATTATAAGATATGTTAGAACAACATGTTAGTACTAGGCTAGGGATCTTCAGGAATTGCATGATAGAATTGTCTAATTTCATGTGCATGCTAGCCTAGGGTTTCCTTTATATGAGATTGACATCATTACTACAGTTGCTTAGTGTATGCATCACGGCTATACATAATTAAGATCTTATAGCCTAAGAATGTTTGATTTGGCCTTATGTTCTGTTCTTGTTTGATTGGGAGCTTAGGGTAGGATTGGATATTCGAAAGTCTATAGGGTCCAGCGTTATGTATGGCTAGCATACACTAGTACTACAGGGTTGGTGGAAGTTTCATAGATGGGTGGGTTGTAGGGGTGAGCAAAAACCGCACCGCAACTAAAATTAACCGCATAAACCGCAACCGAAAAACCGCAACCGCAATAAAAACCGATAGTGAGGTTTTCTGTTTTTCAAAAACCGCAAATTTGCGGTGCGGTGCGGTTATTTGTTTTCAAAAACCGCAAAAAAAACCGCACCGCACCGCATATATTATATACAATTTTTTTTATCAATTATTAGTTTATTAAATATTAAAAATAAGACAAGTTTCATGACTGAAAGACGGATAAAATACTATAAAACAAAAGTGTTAGTTTTTTTCTTATGTTTAACTATGAAAAATGATGAAACTAGACAATTTTAAGACATTTATTGTTAGTTACTATTGATTTGACGTTTTTAAGATATTAGTTGTTTGTGGTTTTAGTTAAATAGTTAATTGTCTTATACCTTATGGTTTTTTTATTATTATTATTAGAAGTAATATGTTTGAAGTCTTAAAACCATTTGAGCTCTAAATTGTGGTTAAAAACCACATAAAATAACCGCACCAAATCCATGCGGTTAATAACCGCAACACAAAAAAAAATAAAACCGCACCGCAAAAATAACCGCACCATGCGGTTTTGAAAATGGATTAACTGCATTTGCGGTTAGTGGTGAGGTTTTGGCTAATAACCGCACCGAACCGCACAGCGCTCACCCCTAGTGGGTTGTGTGAGGCCGGGAGGCCAGTTATGAGATATTTAGCGTTCTTCTAGGAGTAAGGATTGAGCGCTCACCATGTTGTGTATAGTGTTAGGGTGTTGTGGTGATACTTGAGACAAATATGGGTAGGTGTGGAAGGTAGTAGGGGCCCATACTACTGAAAGCACAGGACCAATACGCGTGTCAAGTAAGTCACAATCCCTAGGGTTGGGTTGGGAGCTGGTCCCCTGTCATTATATGGATTATTAAAGATTTTTCTGGTGTCTTACCAGATTGGTGGTTACGAGACGGCCTGAGACCGGATCCAGGTTAGGATCGGGAGCTGGCAGCCAGGATAGGCTAGCATTGTCAAAGGACCGTGTCAGTGAGATCATCCGGGAGGAGGTGGTCGAGTTTGTTTGGGGACAGTTACCGAAGATGTTAGGGTCTATTAAGACCGCCATGGTTGAGTATTTCGATGAGCGCTACATAGCCATTGCTGAGACGGCTGTCGCAGCAGCTTTAACAGTTGTAACGACGGTAGGGGTAGGAATTGATTGAGCTTTCCAGTACCGGGACTTGTTACTGGGACATATTTTGATAAGCAGAGGGGTACAGTTACTTGGGATCAGGGAGATGTTTTGTACTTGTTACATTCTGTAGGTTAAGCGGGAGAGTCTAGCACATGAGTTTCTAGATTTGAGGCTTCGGGGGTTTGCTCGAGGCCGGAATGTGAGTCGCGGGGACTCTGGAAAGGAGTAATGATTATGTTCAGCTGGAGTTATGTAGCTGGAATTAGAATGGTTAATTGATAGGATTGGAATGTTGTTTTCCAGGGCAAGGATTGTGCCATTCCAGTTTACGAGTTCGAAGGATTGAGCAGGCTTGTGACCCAGGATCAGGTTGTATTCCAGCTCGGGTCAGTTAGTCGCAGGGGTTGGCGACAGTATTTCAGTGCTGGTAAGCGCAGGTGGGTCGATATGGCATAAGTATTTTATGAGGTTCGATTTGCCTTTGATCTCTTGTATCGGGTGGTAAGGATTGATTGTGCGATCTATTGCACTTCAGGATTAGAGACTAAATTATGGGAGTAGTTTGTAGCCCGGTTAGAGCAGAGGTTGCTTCAGTTACTGTAGTTCAATTACGGACGATTGAGCTGGTAAGTGAGTCAGGGTGGGAGACCCTAAATGATCTGATTTCTAAAGCTCGGAAGTAAGAGATTTGTTTGGAGCACTAGGAAAGAAGGGTATTATGTGGGACGTTGCGGACAGAGTCCCATAGGATGGTTATTCGGCATTGTCAGGGTTCAGTGGTGTTAGGAATCGTTAGTGATTGGCACATGAGAGCGCCAAGGGAACTCGCTTGTTACTGAAGTATTAGTAGAGCATCTACCTTTGGACTCCTAGATCCTTTGAGATTCATTGAACCTTTCAAAGGCATGTTTAAATCTCGATTGTGCCCTCCAAGTTTGTGACAAGGATGCCGAGGATCACAAATAAGGTGTGGATAACCATGTAAATTAGCTTGGTACTCTCGAAGATGCATATCACCTAATCAATGTGCCGGTTAACAACACACGCTCCATTAATCTATGATAATCTACGAGCTACCCATTTCCATCCTCCATCGGTCCTATATTAGTGTGCCGGTTAACCACACACGCTCCTCTAACGAACAAGAAGGTGTAATGAGCAATTTCATGGATTAGCACCAACTCCACATTTTTCCTAAAGTAACTAAGATTTGGGAATTTATAAAAGTGTTTAGTTACTTCATATTTCATTATACTTATAATGGAAGGTTGTGTCATATCCTACCTGTTCGGCTAACGACCCTCCACTAGTCAAGAGTGCAGTGGGTAAGAGTAGATACCCATTGAATCTCCATTTTATAGGCAATTTCCTTAAACACCCCTTATAGACCAGCTTCGTGAATGAGGTCTACTAACGGTAAGACTGACTCTTTACTCATAAATATATAATATCAGACTTTTAATTTTATATAGTATAAGGGTGTATTTTACACTTTTAAAATACTAGGTGGTTTAATCTAATAAATTATACCTTTAATTTTATTAAATATAAACCATTACATTATGGATTTATTAACTCTCTTTTAATTACACACTTAATTGATTTAATAAGACCATAAAGGTGTGATTTGAACTTTTCAAAATACTAAGGTCTTAGAATTTAATATTTCAAAATCAAGACCTTTTAATTAAATTTTAAATTCCAAAACTTGAGGACAAGTTTTGAAACCATTCAAAACATTAGGGTTTAACTATTTAAGTTTCAAAAACTAAAACATTTAAGTTCAAACTTAAATTATAAAACCTCAAGGGTGTAAATTGACACTTTTCAAACTTATCAGGTTAAATATATGACTTATAATAATCCTATATTATCCTTATTTAACCAAATCCATCAATTTTGATAAGGATAACCATTTCAAACATAAAAACACGATTTTAGGCAAGAAAAACGAGTTTAGGTAATTATCTTCATCAAAAACTACTCAAAAAATCGAAAATCCCAACAACTGCACCCTAGACTCGCCGAGTCGGTGTCGCAGACAACAAAAAATTCGACTTTTTGATCCTTTGACAGTTCAATTTTGCATCTATTCAACTAGAAAAACGACCTAGGCTCTGATACTACTGAGGGATTATGAGCATAACATCATTCCTATGGTGTTCATGCAACCCTAATTGCTTTGATCTAGGTTTTTCTAATTGAACATACAACATTGAATACAAAAGCAATAAACCCTAGATCTAGCATACAATAATTGAATTAACATATGAATAAGGGTTTAGATCTTACCTTGATTGTTATGTAGCAATAATAATCAATAACCTTCTTGATCTTGACTTTTGAAAGCTTAGTGCCTCGAATGTTACACCTCTAATGAGGTCACAAACACCATAAGCAACAAGATGAACAAGGAGAGAGGGAGGAGGCACCAAAAACGTCCTAGGGTTTCTCTTAGAAGGTTAGGGATGTTTTTGGCTTACCCAAGGGTTCCTTTTATAGTTAGGCTTCTAGGGTTATCAACTAGGAAACCCTAATCCAGCTGCTTAGCCCTTAAGCAGTGCAAAGACCCTTCTAGAAGGCCCTTGGACGATTTCAATATGGATCCTCAAATATATTTCGTCCATGCTTTCTTTATAGATCCTAAGCCCAACTTTGTAACTATCTTATAATTACAGTATCGGTCCCCTTTATTTAGTTAATCTCTTTTTGTAAGGCCCTAGAAACAGGGATCTTAACTAGTGATCAAGCAACTAACAATCAAACAAGATAAGAATGGAGTAGAAGAAGATTAAACCAAGCTTTGCACACGTTTATATCAATGAAATGTCGGGTACAACTTGGACACACAAAAATGGCAGTAAAGTTTGTGGATCAACAATAACCTGCAACTAACTCAGACACACCCTATATATAGGGGAAACATTGGCCGTAAACATACCTCTGGCCGTAAACTCTTCCAAAACACTCTATTACAAGACAAAAGACCTGTAACATCCTGAATTTACAGGTATATTAATTTATTTAATTGTTTTGGAATTTGTGGAGGAACTCGGCGAGTTGGAGCAATGACTCGCCGAGTAGAGTCGCGGATGTTCATCTGGGTTCGCGTCCGGACTCGGCAAGTCCATTAGTGGACTCGGTGAGTCCACGTTGTTTAATGAAACCCTAATTCCCCGGGTTTGGAGCCTATTTAAGGGCACTCATAGCCTCCCATTGCGGCTACCAGTCCCTTGAGAGAACCCTAAGAGAGATAAATCGTTGTGAGAGAGAAAAAGACACTTTTTGACCTTGTATCTTTGGTTTAGCAAGAAGAAGGTGACAAGAGCAAAGAGGAGGTGCGATTCAAGCAGATCCAGAGTTTAGAGACTTCATTTTGAGGTAATAGTTCGAACCTCCTTCAGTTTTAGTGTTGATCTTTAGAGTTAGGGTTTTCTAACCCCCTTTGGAGAGTGATTATGTGGAGCAAATGGTCCCTCTTCGAGTTTGTGCCTTGGATCTAGACTCAAAGAGGTCCAGAGACCTTAACCCTTGGAGCTTTATGGATTAGTTTGGGGTTATTGGACTTAGGTTGCCATTTTTGGGACCAAATCACCTTTTGATGCCTTGTTGTGGTTATACAAGCATCAAGTTTCGAACTTTACGTGACATTCATGCTTCGGGAGGCCAAATCTATGGTTTGGGGAAACAGATCTGACCTCAGGAGGTCAATAGAGTTTGTGCATGGCATGAACACGCCGAGTTGTTCTTGAGACTCGGCGAGTAGGGTTAGGGTTGTTGGATTAATGTCTAAGTCCATAACTATAACTGGTAAGACTTGACCCGACCCGACATGGTCCATTTGGGTTGCATACCATCATGCACTTGGATAGACTATAATGAGAGAAATAATACACTTATGGTTATTAATATATTATAAGTTCTAGTATATTAATAATAAGAATAATAAGATTATTTAATTAGTATTGATCAAGAATTAATCTAGGATTAATTAAGTGATCAAAAGAAGACTAATTAAATATATGGGTTGATTGTGTAAATCATCCATACTTGTATAGTGGGCTAATGCTCCATGGATAATCAAGTTGGGCTAAAACCCATAGGATGGTCCATGGATGCTCCATGGTGTATTTGTACCCATGGATCATGGAAATGAAAAGGCCATGTCAATTAGGGTTTACATGGTGTAACCCTAACTATATAAGCATCTTATTCTTGACCAAAATTAGCCACTAGTGTGTGAAAAGAAAGGGCTATCCGATTTCATGAGTTGTAGAATTCTCTCAAGTTATTCTAAGTGTTTTGGTGATTGTGATTCCATTTGAGGCTTCCACACTATTGGGGCTAGGCACTCAAGCTTCATGAAGACTTTCTACATCAAGAGGTATGTATTCTATCTTGTTACATTCACTGTTTTGTATGCCAGATTAGGATAATACCTTGGAAGTTCTTATTTGCATGTATAATAGAGAAAACATAGATCTAAGGTATTTAGGGTTGCATGTACACTTAGGAGTGTTAGAATGCTCATAACCCAACAAGGGTTTCACGTAAATTGTTCAGCGAGTAGACTCGCCGGGTTGGGGGGATGACTCAGTGAGTCAGGAGGGAGTTAGAGGACTGGGTTCAAGGCGGTACTCGCCGAGTTGTTCTTGAGACTCGGCGAGTTGAGTCGGGGTGGCCCCGCGATTCATGGCTGGTATGGCTCGTCGAGTATAGGGAGGGACTCGGTGTGTCAAGCGGGACAAAGAGTTAAAGGACATATGAGAACTCGCCGAGTCACCAGGGTGCACTCGGCGAGTAGGGTCAAAGTGGGACCGTTGACTTTTGTTGACTTTTAGGGTTTGGTTGTCAATAGAGTCCTTGTGACAAGAGGGGAGGGTATAATAGTCTTTTACCTTTCTGAGGGTGCCAATGGCAGGTTGAGTCTAGTCTCGAGAGTTATATTTATAAGAGTATTTATTTTTGTGAATAGGCGGAGGCTAGGCAATATTTTTCATCGAGTCAGAGATTTACCGAGACGCCTGAGGTGAGTCTTCTCACTATACTTTACCTAGTGTGGTAACAGAGTTATGTGGCAGAGTACTATAGAGATATATGCTAGTGTATTTGAATGCTATTTATGTGTTGTGATTTATTGTGATATGTGATATGCCTGATTCAGAGTTACAGAGTTGGGACTTTCGGGTCCCTAGAGTTAGGGCCAAAGGGCCCACAGAGAGTTGGGGCTGAAGGGCCCCACTGAGACACATTGACCAGAGGGTCAATAGAGTTACAGCCTCGAGTGGCTATTATGTGTTAGAGTGGTATTTTGAGGAACTCACTAAGCTTATGCTTACAGTGTTCGGTGTTATGTGTTTCAGGTACCAGTGATGACCGCGGGAAGGCCCCGGCTTGATTCGTACACACATACATGGGATTTATGTATTTTGATCTTGGGGGATATTTTGTGAAACAAGGACATGATATTATGACATTTTAAGAATAAAGGAGTTTGTAAAAATGTGTTTGAAAATGCGAAAAATTGTTTTAATTTTTACGGTGTTACAAGTTGGTATAAGAGCCTAGGTTTGAGGGATTTGGGTGCACCTTCGGGCGTATCTGAACTCAAACCGAGGATTTGAGGAAATTTTGATAATAAAACAAGTTTTCAAAAGAAGAACTTACGAGACAAACATAGCAGAGTCGTGTGTACGAACCGCCAGCGCCCGAACGGTGATTTCCCAAAATACCATTACTATAAATGTTATAAGATATGATGTGATATGTTATATGATGAGCTATGCTATGCATGCTAGAGTAGACTAGGTATTCTTATTAGGACTAGAGTGGCCTGATATGTGATGCCTGAGTCTAGGAGTCTTGTTGCTAGGAATATTTCAGAGGGTTCAGGTAGCAGCGAGGAGGTTGTGAGAGATCTGCTTGCGAGTATCGTATGATTAAAGAGAGTAGAGTGCTTGGAACTTGGGACTCTGGGAGGAGGACTTGGGGTGAATGCTGATGTGGTGTGGACAGTAGTATTGGGCCCGTACTACTGAAGACACCGGGTCAGTGCACAGACCAAGTAAGAATCCTTGGAGTACCAAGGGACAAGTAGGATGGAGTATTCGAGTGTAAGTATACTCGAGAAAGTCCCTGATATTTATTCTTATGTTGTATTTCAGAGAGAGAGATCATGGTTGGGACTCGCCACACACCAGGGATCAGTGATACGAGGGATGAGGAGATCCGTAGGATCACCCAGGAGGAGGTGGCTGCGGCCATCAGGGCAAAGATACCAGAGATGTTCGAGTCTATCAAGACCACGCTGATAGAGACATTTGATGAGAAGTACGCTGCTCTTTTTGAGACTGTTGTTGATGCGGCCATTGTAGCTATAGCTGCGACTAGGCCGCAGGGTGGTGATGCGTTGCTGTTCCGAGAGTTCAGCAACACAAAACCACCGGAGTTTGACAGGACCCAGGACCGGATTGCGGCGATGAGATGGATTTCAGACATAGAGGGGTGTTTCTTTATTTGCTCATCTCCTGAGCATTTGAGAGTCCGGTTCGTGCTGAACCAGCTTCGCTTGGGAGCGAAGGACTGGTGGAAGTTTGTGACGGCGCACTATACGCCTGCTGAGCTTGCAGCAGTGACCTGGGAAAGGTTCACTGCTATGTTCCGAGATGAGTACGTTCCCCAGGTGGAGAGGGAGCATTTGGCCCAGGAGTTTCTGACCCTCAAGCAGGGTACTGAGTCTATTACGGTATTTACGAGGATGTTTCATGAGCGGGCGATGTTCTGCCCAGAGCACGTGTCCTCTGAGCAGGCACGTATGAGTCGATATCTGAGCATTTTGAGGAGGGATATGCGAGAGTTCGTGGCAAACTCGACGTACCGGACATTTGCCGAGCTTCAGGCAAATGCCCGGAAGAGGGAGATAGAGCTGGAGACCCAGGCTAGGGAGGAGGCTGAGTCTCAGGGGAGGGATCGGCGACCGGTGCAGTCTCAGCCGGCAGCCAAGCGGGCCAAGCCCGCTGATTCGAGGTCAGGGAACCAGAGGGGCCACACTTGTAACAAGTGCGGCAAGAGCCACGATGGGGTGTGCAGAGCAGGGTCTTGCTATAAATGTGGCAAGGAAGGGCATATGGCCAAGGATTGCCCCAAGGGGTTTGCAGTATGTTTTCACTGCAACCAGACCGGACACCGGAAGGCAGAGTGTCCGCAGCTGCGGGGATCAGCACAGGGAGCATCTCAGGGATCTGCCCCTGCTGCCATCAGAGCTACCGAGAGTCGGCCAGTGAAGGCCGAGCCACCGAAGGCACGAGGGAGAGCCTTTCAGTTGACCGCGGAGGAGGTCCGCGCAGCGCCCGATGTCGTGGCTGGTACGTATTCTTTCGTGTATTTATTTTGATGTTGAGATATTGTGCTTATATATTGTCATGCGTAGGTACTTTTCTTGTGAATTATGTACCTGCCTTGGTGTTATTTGACTCGGGTGCGAGTCGGTCTTTTGTATCTTTGGCTTTTAGTCAGCACATCAGTGTTAGTTGTGAGGCGTTGAGTCGACCTCTGAGAGTTTCCATAGCTGACGAGAGGGTGATATGTGCCACAGAGGTGATCTGAGGGTGCATACTCGAGATTTTCGGTGTTGAGTTCCCGATTGATTTAGTTCCTATTGCGATGGGTGATGTCTGTGTCATTGTGGGCATGGACTGGTTGAGCAGATTCGGAGCAGTTATCGACTGCGAGCGACATTTGGTGACCATACGAGACCCTAGTGGGGGAGTTCTTACGGTGTACGGTGAGGGTACACGTTCTGGGTCAGCATTTTGTTCGGCCGCTAGAGTGAGACAGTGTCTACAGCAGGGTTATAAGGGCTTTGTAGCGTATGTGATGGATACACGGGTTGATTCAGAGAGACCGAGGTCAGTTGAGGAGGTTCCGATAGTGCGTGAGTTCCCGGATGTATTTCCAGAGGAGTTGCCAGGCGTGCCTCCCGTGAGGCAAGTGGATTTCAGTATCGATTTGGTTCCGGGGGCCGCGCCTATCGCCAAGGTGCCCTAGCGCCTCGCACCTCCAGAGATGCAGGAGTTATCCTTGCAGCTTCAGGAGTTGCTGGGAAAGGGGTTTATTCGGCCGAGTAGCTCGCTGTGGGGAGCACCTATCTTTTTTGTCAAGAAAAAGGATGGTTCACATCGGATGTGCATTGATTATCGGGAGTTGAACAAGCTGACGATCAAGAACTGTTACCCGTTGCCGAGGATCGGCGATTTGTTCGATCAGTTGCAGGGAGCATCTTGGTTCTCCAAGATTGATTTGAGGTCTGGGTATGATCAGGTGAGGGTGCGAGATGAGGACATTCAGAAAACAGCGTTCAGGACTCGTTATGGGCATTATGAGTTTGTGGTGATGCCTTTCGGACTCACCAATGCCCCGGCAGTGTTCATGGATCTCATGAACAGAGTGTGCAGGCCGATGTTGGATCGCTCGGTGATTGTATTCATCGACGACATTTTGGTGTATTCGAGATCTAGAGAGCAGCATGAGGAGCATTTGAGGGAGATCCTCGTAGTTTTGAGATCGGAGAGGCTTTACGCCAAATTCTCCAAGTGTGATTTCTGGTTGCGAGAGGTCCAGTTCCTAGGGCACCTCGTTAACCAGAAAGGGATATTGGTCGACCCGGCCAAAGTGGAGGCAGTGATGAGTTGGTAAGTGCCGAGATCACCCTCCGAGATCAGGAGATTCTTAGGGTTGGCAGGTTATTATCGGAGATTTATCAGGGATTTCTCCAAGATCACAGTGCCACTCACCAGGTTGACCCGGAAGGGTGTCGCTTTTTCATGGGACCCAGAGCAGCAGGCCTCCTTTGAGATGCTTCGCCAAAGGCTATGTGAAGCTCCAGTGTTAGCCCTCCCAGAGGGAATGGAGGACTTTGTGGTGTATTGTGATGCGTCGATTTTGGGGTTGGGAGCGGTACTGATGCAGAGAGGGCATGTGATAGCATACGCATCGAGGCAGCTGAAGTCTCATGAGACAAGGTATCCCACCCACGATCTAGAGTTGGGGGCAGTGGTGTTCGCCCTCAAGATTTGGCGTCGCTACCTGTACGGGGTTCGGTGTACGATATACACGGACCACAAGAGCCTGAAGTATTTGATGGATCAGCCCAACCTAAATATGCGACAGAGGAGGTGGTTGGACGTGGTCAATGATTATAATTGTGAGATCCTGTACCACTCGGGAAAGGCTAATGTTGTAGCCGATGTACTGAGCCGCAGGGCAGAGAGCGCCCCATTGCGTGATGTATGTTTGAGGTTGACCGTGATAACTCCGGTGTTGGACACCATTCGTGGGGCACAGGCTGAGGCTGTGTAGCCTGAGAGCCAGAAGCGAGAGCGAGTTGTCGGGTTGGTATCGGAGTTCGTTACCGATAGCCGGGGGATTATGACATTTCAGGGTCGTATCTGGGTACCGTTTGTGGGAGGGACGCGTACCATTTTGATGGAAGAGACTCATCGGTCGAAGTTCTCGATCCATCCTGGGGCCACTAAGATGTATTTAGATCTGAAGAGAGAGTATTGGTGGCCCTGTATGAAGAGGGATGCCGCGTGGTTTGTTGAGAGGTGCTTGACCTGTCGTAGGGTTAAGGCCGAGCACCAGAGACCGCATGGTAAGTTGCAGCCGTTGGTGGTTCCCGAATGGAAGTGGGAACAGATTACCATGGATTTTATCACCAAATTGCCAAGGACTGCTAGGGGAGTCGATGCAATTTGGGTGATGGTGGACAGGTTGACAAAGAGCGCCTACTTCCTTGCTATCAGTGAGAGCTCTTCCGCAAAGAAGTTGGCAGAGATGTACGTGAGGGAGGTGGTATCGCGGCATGGAGTGCCGATCTCGATTGTCTCAGACCGAGATGTGCGTTTCACTTCCAGATTCTGGAAGAAATTTCATGAGGAATTGGGTACTAGGCTGCATTTTAGTACCGCATACCACCCCCAGACTGACGGACAGAGCGAGCGGATGATTCAGACGCTCGAGGATATGCTACGGGCATGTGTGTTGGATTTCGGTGGGAGTTGGGACACGTATTTGCCCTTGGCAGAGTTTTCTTACAACAACAGCCATCATTCGAGCATTGGTATGCCACCCTTTGAGTTGTTGTATGGGAGAAGGTGTCAGACCCCCATCTGCTGGGGAGAGGTCGGGCAGCGTGTTATGGGTAGTACCGAGATTATACTTCAGACGACTGAGCAGATACAACAGGTCAGACAGAGGTTATTGACCGCTCAGAGTCGTCAGAAGAGTTATGCGGACAGGCGTTGATCCGAGCTCGAGTTCCAGGTCGGCGACTTTGTACTCCTGAAGGTCTCTCCTTGGAAAGGAGTGATCCGATTCAGGAAGAGGGGCAAGTTGGGGCCCCGATATATAGGTCCTTTTCGGGTGATCGCAAGGGTAGGCAGGGTAGCCTACCGGTTGGAGCTACTTGCAGAGTTAGGTCAGATCCATGACACTTTCCACGTGTTGCAGTTGCGAAAGTGTATAGCCGATGAGTCAGTAGTGGTACCATTGGAGGATATTCAGGTGGATGCGAACCTGAATTATGCTGAGAGACCGGTGGCAATCAGGGATCGGAAGATCAAGGTTCTGAGGAACAAAGAGGTGCCTCTGGTGCAGGTCCAGTGGTAGCATCGGAAAGGGTCAGAGCTTACTTGGGAGCCGGAGCGTGAGATGCGTGAGCAGCATCCGGAGTTGTTTCCAGAGTGAGACTTCGAGGGCGAAGTCTGATGCAAGTGAGGGAGAATTGTAACATCCTGAATTTACAGGTATATTAATTTATTTAATTATTTTGGAATTTGTGGAGGAACTCGGCGAGTTGGAGCCAAGACTTGCCGAGTAGAGTCGCGGATGTTCATCCGGGTTCGCGTCCGGACTCGGCGAGTCCATGCTGTTTAATGAAACCCTAATTCCCCGGGTTTGGAGCCTATTTAAGGGCACTTATAGCCTCCCATTGCGGCTACCAGTCCCTTGAGAGAACCCTAAGAGAGCTAAATTGTCGTGAGAGAGATAAGAAGACACTTTTTGACCTTGTATCTTTGGTTTAGCAAGAAGAAGGTTACAAGAGCAAAGAGGAGGTGCAATTCAAGCAGATCCAGAGTTCAGAGACTTCATTTTGAGGTAATAGTTTGAACCTCCTTCAGTTTTAGTGTTTATCTTTAGAGTTAGGGTTTTCTAACCCCCTTTGGAGAGTGATTATGTGGAGCAAATGGTCCCTCTTCGAGTTTTCTAACCTCCTTCAGTTTTAGTGTTTATCTTTAGAGTTAGGGTTTTCTAACCCCCTTCAGCGAGTAGACTCGCCGGGTTGGGGGGATGACTCAGTGAGTCAGGAGGGAGTTAGAGGACTGGGTTCAAGGCGGTACTCGCCGAGTTGTTCTTGAGACTCGGCGAGTTGAGTCGGGGTGGCCCCGCGATTCATGGCTGGTATGGCTCGTCGAGTATAGGGAGGGACTCGGTGTGTCAAGCGGGACAAAGAGTTAAAGGACATATGAGAACTCGCCGAGTCACCAGGGTGCACTCGGCGAGTAGGGTCAAAGTGGGACCGTTGACTTTTGTTGACTTTTAGGGTTTGGTTGTCAATAGAGTCCTTGTGACAAGAGGGGAGGGTATAATAGTCTTTTACCTTTCTGAGGGTGCCAATGGCAGGTTGAGTCTAGTCTCGAGAGTTATATTTATAAGAGTATTTATTTTTGTGAATAGGCGGTGGCTAGGCAATATGTTTCATCGAGTCAGAGATTTACCGAGACGCCTGAGGTGAGTCTTCTCACTATACTTTACCTAGTGTGGTAACAGAGTTATGTGGCAGAGTACTATAGAGATATATGCTAGTGTATTTGAATGCTATTTATGTGTTGTGATTTATTGTGATATGTGATATGCCTGATTCAGAGTTACAGAGTTGGGACTTTCGGGTCCCTAGAGTTAGGGCCAAAGGGCCCACAGAGAGTTGGGGCTGAAGGGCCCCACTGAGACACATTGACCAGAGGGTCAATAGAGTTACAGCCTCGAGTGGCTATTATGTGTTAGAGTGGTATTTTGAGGAACTCACTAAGCTTATGCTTACAGTGTTCGGTGTTATGTGTTTCAGGTACCAGTGATGACCGCGGGAAGGCCCCGGCTTGATTCGTACACACACATGGGATTTATGTATTTTGATCTTGGGGGATATTTTGTGAAACAAGGACATGATATTATGACATTTTATGAATAAAGGAGTTTGTAAAAATGTGTTTGAAAATGCGAAAAATTGTTTTAATTTTTATGGTGTTACAAGACCCATTAAGACCTATACATCAAATAGCCTAGCTCAAACCATAAACTAGACCATTCAATTTCCCCGTTGGTTTGGGGCTATCCTTGACTCAGTCCTTTTCAACAATAAGCACATCGGACTCCCCCCCCCCCAATCGCGCCACACAACATCTCTTTTCCGATTATCTCTGCAACCATTGTCGTGTATTCTTTAGCAGCAGGCTCAAAGATCTCTTCAGCCACTTTGATATGATGTAGTGCCAAATGATGAATATCCCACTTTCCGAAATGAAGTAGGTCTCTTTTATCGAACAGGCAAAAGCAACCATCTTGAAACTTAATGATAGCAGTCGCAGTGGTTTCATCATACACCCAGTAAAGCATATTCACAAGAGATCCATCACAGAAGGTATGCAACACATGGATCTGCCTAACTTGGTTGGTCGGTGGCCATATCACGATCTGGAAAGGCTGGTTTGTCTTGGGATCTAGTACGTGAGGGAATCTTTTAATGATGGACTCAACGGTCTTCATGTTAGGAAATCCCTTCTTTACTTGGTTCTCCAGATAAAGCTTGAAATGAGTTGCCCGTGGATCACCTGATGGATTTGCAAATGGAGCACTAGATAGTTCTAAAAGATCAACCCTTGTCCATGAACTGAAATCATGAAAGTCTTTGTAATATTCCATGTTTGAGCTTTTGCGTCTCAAAATCCACCACTTGTAAGTCCCCAATCTGCTTGTGCATCAATCAGATCCGTTTGATGGTGCGGAATCCCAATCAAACGGATGATGCTAGATCAAAATAGAAGAGAAGGAGAAGAAGAATAACTTGAATTTATGATGTATTCAAAGATATGAGTGATGCTCCATACACATTAGATTCTCTCACACACACTAATCTTCTCTCTAGTTTCTCTCTCTACAAAATGCTCTTCTTCTTTAGCCCCCTTTTTCTCTCAAGCACTCCTTACCTTATATATATGAGACAGTTGGCCGTACACGGGTTTACGGCCGTAAACCTGTGTACGGCCGTACACACAACCGTAAACACATATATAGCCATAAACACTGAGGCGAGGCCGTAAACTCTGGCCATAAACTCCGAGGTCGTAAACTCTGGGGCCGTAAATTCCGAGGTCGTAAACTCCGAGGCCGTAAACTCCGAGGCCATAAACCCTGCTTCAGATGCGAAGAAAAACGATGTTTTTCACCCTTTTTGCTCCAAAACTCGATCAAAAACTCGTTTTTATGAAAAACGCGAAGAACAAACCCCTCCTTATTTTGCCAAGATCTATCCAAAAACATAGAAATCCTTCAAAAATAAGATCAAAAAAACTCTAGATCTAACAAAATTGATTGATACAATCCAAGCTCTGATACCAATTGTAAGGCCCTAGAAACATGGATCTTAACTAGTAATCAAGCAACTAACAATCAAACAAGATAAGAATGGAGTAGAAGAAGATTAAACCAAGCTTAGCACACGTTTATATCAAAGAAACGTCGGGTACAACTTGGACAAACACAAATGACTGTAAACTTTGTGGATCGACAACAACCTGCAACTGACTCAAACACACCCTATAATAGGGAAACATTGGCCGTAAACAGGTTTACGGCCGTAAACCTATTTACGGCCATAAACCTCTGGCCGTAAACTCTTCCAAAACACTCTATTACAAGACAAAAGACCCATTAAGACCTATACATCAAATATCCTAGCCCAAACCATAAACTAGACCCTTCACTTTTAGCCACTAAATTAATTCTTAATTAATTCTTGACTAATATTAATTAAACGATATGATTTCTCTTTTAATATATTATTCTCATAATATATTAATAAATCATAATTAATCATCTTTCTCTTTAATTCATCCTATCAGTTGCTATGGAGAAGGCAATCCAAAAGGACCATGCTCATAATCGGGTCAAATACATACCAAAATAGTTATGAGCTTAGACACCTAATCCAATAGAGTAGATATCATACCATCCTTGGAATCACGTTGCTAAATTGTATTGCATAGAGTTGTAGTTCTCACAAATCCTGAATTTGTTTCATTTAATCGGTCATTAACTTATTTCTTTATTATCCTTTTTAAATTGTTGTATATCAACCCCAAACTTCTATGAGCAATATTGTACCTTACAAAAAAAGGTATAAGCATTTGCCCTTGTCTCTATGGATAGACCCTGCTTACATTGTATTACATTTTTAGTGCAAAGTAGCGTTTTGTACCCCTTTATTTTGTTGGGCTTATCAGTCCTAACAAACACTAATAAAAGATAAGATAAATCAATTTGGGCTAAAAAATGTCATTGTAATTTGGGCCAAAGAGAATGAATCGATGAACATTAATGAGATTTTGAGTTTGAATTGGGCTAAGTAATCATATGATTTTGAATTTGGCTTTAGTGTTGAAAAGTGGGCTAGAAATTAAATTGGATCAACAAATTTAGCATGAAAAGAAAATAGATCGATTGGAGAGACTCACCAAATATTTCGAACATTTTGTCGATTACATAAAAATGTTCTTATTTAGGATCATTGTTCTTGAAATAGTTGCTTAAACCTCCAAGATTAAGCTTTGATATCACATGTAGTATCTCATGGAAATGACAATTGTAGAATTATGAATTGCATAATCGAAAATACATGAATTAACGTTTAAGCACAAATGTATAGAGAGAAAGAGATTTTTTTGCCACATAAAATACTCTTATTCATTTTGCAACATGTCATTTTTTATTTATTTTAAATTAGTTTTTTTTCCACATGTCATTTTATGGTTGCTCTATTTTATTAAAATACATATAATATTTAAATGTAATAATTAATGCATATCAATTTCATTAATGAACTTTCCTTTTAATTTAAAAATTCCTACATAAAGTCTCATTAGTTTCATTTGCTTATTTATCTAAATTATTTGTTTAAATTTAAAAGAGAAAAAAAACTTTAATTTTAATAATTCAATATTTTTATCACTTTTCTTATAAATTCAAACTTATCACATGTTTAGAATTTCATATTTTATTTTTCATCTAAATAAACTCATGTATTACATGACTCTATCACCTAGTTTATATCTACATATACTTATAAAGTAAGTATTTTTCTTTTCGTCACATTCATTTGAAACCTCAAACCTTTTAATTTCTTTTTAAATTAATACATTAAATCCAATATTATTATAATTTCAATATTATTTTTTTATTCTCACTGTAATATAGTTAGTTGGTTAATCTAAATATGATGTTAATTTCAAAACATAATTTTTATATAATATATTCAAAACCTATTTTTTTCTAAATAGTTAAAATTTTTTAAATAAAAGATCTAAATAAAAATGTTAAATTAACAAAAAAAATGTTTATTAAAATTTACTTTTTATAATAATAATTTTTCCTTAAAATAGATAGTTTAAAATAAATTATAAATATTAAAATTTTAAATATAATAAAACATGTATAAAAAGATAGTTTTCAAATTCATTAAAAATAATAAATGTATAAATAAAATGTTAAATATAAAACTTACATCATAATTCCAAATTCACCATACAACCTATAGATATATTTCATTGAAATAATATTACATAAAATATATCTATCTAAATCGATTTATTTTTATGGATAACGACTAATGAGATGATTGAACTTTAAATTAGATAATATGTGAGTTATTGTTTATTGTTTGATACTTTTAAATCCATTATATTGATAATGCTTATAATTTATCTAAAATACTTAAAATGTATTATAATAAATTAGTTGAAGAATTATTAATTTAAAATTATTAATTTAAAATTGCTGACAATAATAATAATAATATATATTTGTTAATATTTTATTTATACGAATTTGGATAAAATAAAATGCCACGTTGCATTGCAACAAAAGGGTGTGAAACTGTGAACAACTGAACATCAATTGAAAAGCGGAAGAAATTGTCTTTGCCAAAGAAACGTCGCAAATCAGGATACAAAGATTATGACGACGGCGGAGAGCAGTTCTGCAACTACAAATTCCAGATGGTCTCTTGCCGGAATGACTGCTCTCGTCACCGGCGGCACACGTGGTATCGGCTACGCTGTGGTGGAGGAATTGGCAGGGTTAGGGGCGGCGGTGCACACCTGCTCTCGCAACGAGGCTGAGCTCAATCAACGCTTACAGGAATGGTCCGTCAAGGGCTTCTCCGTCACCGGATCCGTCTGCGACGCAGCTTCTCGACCTCAACGCGAACAGCTTCTAGAAAAAGTCTCCTCTGTCTTCAATGGAAAGCTCAACATTCTTGTAAGTTCTTTTGATTTTGTTACTAATGTTAACGTTCCCCAAATCGATTTTGTTACTGCGAATTATTAGGGAGAAACTCCCTATTTTGAAACAAGTTTCTGTTTCTATATCCATAGTTCGTTCAATTGTTACATTTTGAAAGCTTTGAAACCAATTCTAGATCCACAATTCGTTTGTGCTCTTTCCTTTAAGATATTTTTAATAATGGCTAGCCATTTCTAGTTTAAACAACAATGACTTTTACGAATGATTTTACAAAATCCACATTTGTAAGAACACGTACTTCCATTGAATTCTTTCCTGTAGATAAACAATGTTGGAACAAACATCAGGAAACCTACAACCGATTACACTTCAGAAGAGTATTCCAAGCTCATGTCTACCAATTTGGAATCTTCATACCATATGTGTCAACTTTCACACCCTCTTTTAAAAGCTTCTGGAGTTGGAAGCATCGTGTTCATTTCCTCTGTTGCAGGTTCTATTCACCTTTCTTCTGGCTCCATCTATGGAGCCACCAAAGGTATATATATACACTTTCCCTTATCCAATTTTCCTAATTTCGAGACTCTAATTTCTCATGGAAAAGGGATTTAAGTTTTTAACTTTTAACTTCCATTTTTCAAGGTGCAATGAATCAACTTGCAAAGAATTTAGCATGTGAATGGGCTAAAGATAACATTCGGAGTAATAGTGTAGCACCATGGTACACTAAAACTCCACTTGCCCAACAAGTAATATCTTCTCCTCTTTCCCTTCTTTCTCTATGATCATGCTGGAATTTTATAATTTATATTACCAAATTGTTTTATGTAGGTGCTAGCAAATGAGGAGTATTTGGAAAGAGTGGTATCAAGAACTCCTCTAAAACGTGTTGCAGAAGCAAATGAAGTGTCGTCAATGGTGGCGTTCCTTTGTTTACCTGCTGCTTCTTACATCACTGGCCAAACAATTGCTGTTGATGGAGGATTTTCTGTTAATGGTTTCGCATGAATTTTGTAATAGAATTAGGAATTTGGTTTGGTTATCTTAAAGAAGTTTTTACTTAATGGTAACTAAGTGTCTTACTTGATTTACAAATGAGGAGTATTTAGAAATTTTTAGTTAATAGAATTATAAATTTATAATATTGACATTAATTTTTACCTAATTATGGTGACATTTATGAATCCAATCGTGAAGGCTCAATTTCCAAAACTTCTATTAGTTGAAACAATTTAAAAAAGAGAAATTAAATATCTTTTTTACCTTTTAATCCTACAAATCTTCCTATCTATTTAATTGATGACATGTGTCATATTAGTATCCTAAAATATCATTAAATGAGTATTAAATGTTAAACAGGTCACTATTTTATTGGATAGAAAGATATTTAGAAACAAAAAACTATTTTATTGGATAGAAAGATATTTAGAAACAAAAAACATAAGGATATTTAATTTCTAAATAAAAAAATTTAGACAATAGTGAAGGAGGTGTTGCTTAAGTTTAATGAAAAAGCCCCTTCCCAAAATAATAAAACATATCGTCAAAAAGATCTAGAAGGTCCAATGGATTTGGTCTCAAATATGGAGCCCACCACCAAGTCTATCCCATCAATACTTGACTCTTATCCAAAGCAAATAAGAAAGAATTAGGAAGCAGTCAATTTAAACTCCTCCTACCCACAAAAGAATTTTATGAAAGAAAGAATGAATTAGGAAGCTGTCAATTTAAACTCCTCCTGCCCACAAAAGAATTTTATGAAAGAAAGAATTTCATGTATATCCTTTTTAAATTTTAAAATATTATATTTACTCAGTTTAAATTTTTAATATCATATTTATTTTTCAAAAACCTTCAAAATATCATATTTGTCCAAATCTTTTTTTATAATGTTTTTAATATTTTATAATCATTTTTTATACCTTAAAATTATTATAATAATTAAAATTTTAACAATATTATCCTTACGTCTATAATAATGGAATGTCAAATGTGAACTTCTAAATTGTTGGAATGTCGTTATCTTGACAAACAAAAAGATTCATTTTCAACCCTCCATATGGAATATATATTTTGACTGTTTATTTTTTGTTGTTGATTATTATCATATTGTAGATGGATGATATTTTACATATTACCATTGACATTTTGATGTTTGACAATGACATATACGATATTTTGATATTTAAGAAGAGTATATATGATATTTTGATTTTTAAAAAAGACATGTATGATATTTTGAAATTTTATGAATGGTAAATATGATATTTAAAAATTTTATGAAGGGTAAATATGATATTTAGAAATTAAGTTGGATAAATATGATATTTTGATGCCTAAAAATGACATATATGAAATTCTTATATATTGTAATTATGATATGGGCCCCACAAATGATCGAAAGGACAATGCTCCTCATTCCCTACGTTATCCTAATTATTTTTAATTCAGGAACAATTCCATAATATCACTCTCGCGTTGTGGGGGTTAGTTGCTGTTACTTATGTGTTTTGATGTTGTCATATGAACGTGTTTAACCATGTTTCATCTGATATTAATGAATTGTTCCTGAATTTTTTTCCTTTTCTAGAAAATGAGTATTTTATTAATAAAATGTAATGTATATGAAAGTCTTTATGATTAAATATCATTTTTTTATAAAATGTTTTTATAGTTTTTATGAGAATCCTAACATTTTCCATTTTGTGACATTATCATATACAAAACCATAAGATTTATATATAATGATTAGAAAGGAAAATACATAATTATAATTATCTCATTTCAATAGTATTAATCACTTGTCCATCATCAAATCTGTTTCAAGTATAGAAAAGATATCAAACTATAACTTCAACAAAAAGAAGTGAATTTATAAGTACAAATGATAATCAAAAGAAGCTCTAAATTATCCATTTTTAAGGAGACACCCAAATCAAAAGAGGATCAAATTTGTAAAAGAAATTTGACTTTCAATTAAATGAGAGTAATAACTATAAAAACATTATTTCTGAAACATAATCAATCAAAATTCAGAATTCAAATCTACAATTCGACATGGTAAACTAAAACTCGAATTAAAACAACATATAACTCTACTTAAGAGTTTATTAAGTATGAAGACAATATAGATAGCCTTCCACCAATCTATTAGCCATATAGAATTCAAATTTGCATAAACAATTATACTGATGGTAAGAAAGAAAGGCTATAAGAGGTTCTCAGGTAAGAACATACACTAATCATAGAAGAATTGCATCATTATATCGGTTATGAAATAAGAATAAGACAAAATGAACAGGTGAAAAAATTTGACTTATCTCTCCTTTTTGAATCAAAAGTGAGCTAATGAGTTGAATGACAGAGGAATGGAAGTATCAGATTATGATAAATTGAGTTGTCAGTGATACCACGTCATTCATTTACCTGAAAAAAAAATAGCATAAACACGCATGAGAACAGAGGTTTTTTTTCAAATATGTATGTATAAAAGAAACTAAAGTTTGAAGAAAATGCCATTTATCACTGCTGATATTTCAATTCATTTAATATTGTATAAATAAGATTACAAAACAAGTCCTATGCAGAAATGTTTTACAGAAATAGTCCATACTTAATTAAAAAAAGGTCCCTATGGAAAAAAAATACCATGAATTTCCAGTTTTACCCTTTACCACGTATATGCTACCAATCAACCGGTAAAAAGGGCTAATTAGAATCAACAATTCATTCAAAATTGTCCCGAGATAATATGTTCAATGTAACATCCCAAAAATCGAGACAAAAAATTTTGTTTTAATTTATATTACTTGTAAAATTGTTTAAGGAAAAACAGTATTGATATCACATCAAACCACAAAACCATAGTTACATTTTCTCAAAAACCATAATGTCAAATAGTATAAAGTCAGAGTACTTGAAACCATATGTGTGCGGAATCATATGTGTGCGATGCGCTGCTACCCAGCCGCCTCCATCCCTTTAGATGAAGAGGTACCTGAAACCAAAACTGAAACTCGTAAGCACGAAGCTTGGTGAGTTCCCCCCCTCATCATACCACACACCACATAATAGTGTCTATTCCTCGGTATCTTTCAACCGGTACCCGGAAACTAACCTCCCCTTCGGTATCTTTCAACCAGTAACCAAGAGCTAACCTCTCATTCGGTATCTTTTAATCGGTAACCGGGAGCTAACCTCCCCATCTGTATCTTTCAACCGGTAACAGGCGACTATTTCACCCCCTACCGCTATCGCATAATAATGTAACATGATAATACTGTCACACCCCCAAACCGGAACGGCGGAAATGTTCGGGGGCAGAGGACGTCATGTTCAGTATCATAACAATACACAATAGTAAAACAAGCAACAACATCATCCATTTCATTAATAGTATAATTTATACATATGTGTTCTGAATGTATTTGTAAGACACCAAATATATATATATATATATATATATATATATATATATATATATCAAAATAAAATACGAGTCTGAAAGTGCTCCGTCTTCTCAAAACCTGGCCATCTGTACCTGTCTACTGGTGACCTGAGAATACAAGTTATTTTGAAAGAGTAGATCAAATTTAAGCTGGTGAGTTCATAAGTATTTTAGTATTCAAAAGTTTGCATTAGTTTCATGAAAATGTTTGTAAATGTTTGAATGTATATGTTTGTATACTTCCTAGAAAATCCTATATTTTCTACTAAAATGGAAATTAGTCTTCTACCAAGACCCAGTTGTTCTGTATGTTTGTTCTTTTGCAAAAGTGAGTGTTTTTCCCAAGTATGACTGTCATTACTAGAAAATAATTTACATTACCTTTTATGTGAGAAGATCACTATATGATTGTAATGGGAAAATAAAAATATGCAGTAGTATTGTATATAGTAACTACTGAAGTGCTAACTACCTTAAAACCAATTTGTTTAATTAAGGCACAATGTGATGAGATTATAACTATGCTTGATTGACTAGTATAAATCACGACATTCCAAAGACATCGAAATGGTATGACACTTGTCACCTGTAGACCTGCAGGTCCCACTGTAGCTAGCAACAAGGTGTAGGATGGTCAATCCCGTATAGATATATACATGATCTCACACTCTCCTTCCCGGAGACTCTGGTTACAAAACGTGACACAATAGTATAATGCCATGCCATAAAGTAGTGACTCACATTAATGTTATCTTTGTTATTGTATTTGTATAGTATGTTCCTTCTGTTCTAGTGTATAGTATGTTCTTTCTGTTCTAGTGTATAGTATGTTTGAACTGACTCATGTATGAACTGATTTTTGTAAGTTTCATTGTTTTAGAAATAGTAAGTAGTAATTCACTAAACTATACCTATTATAGTTTACTAGTATAAATGTTTAACTGTTACTGATGTATAGAAAAGACTCAATTACTTACCAAGCAACTAAGTTAAGTAAAATCCTTAAAATGGGTTTGATATTCACATACCTATTTAATAAGTATAACTATGATCTAACCAACATTCGGAGTAGTGATCCTACCCCGAGCCCACAACCAAACAAGGAACGGGAGGCAAGGTATCTATCAATAGTCCTAAGTCTGTTAAAGCATACTTATACATAAATAGATAGACGAATATGATTTGATATAAAGAAGTTTATAAAAGCTTTAAAAGAGTTTTCAACAAGTTTGAGTATAAGAAATCCTTTTGAATGTAGTTTTCATATGTAAAATGATTAACACAATTTCATTGTGTTATACTTGTATCCCCCCCCCCCTAAATCATTTAAAAGTATTTAAAATTGTAGTTGTAGGGGTATGAACTCACTTGTAGTGAGTGATTCAGATGAAAGATCAATATAGGATGCTAAGTATGTCAAGTGGCAACCCGAGCACAAACAGATCCTAATAAACATGTAATAACACATATATGTGTACAATTAGTGTACATAACAACTAAAAATGTATGGGAAACGTCCTTAGGAACTAGGAAAATCTCACAATGGAGTGTATCAATCACATATGATTGATAAAAGAGAGTTTACGGCCACACTTATGAGTGTTTACGACCATGGGTGTGTTTACGGCCAAGAACACTTGAAGTGTTCACGGCACAAGCTTGGTCTAAGGAGGGTTTACGGCCATGGATGAAGGGTTCACGACCACCTCATAAGCTAAGAAGGGTTTACGGCCCCAAGAAGGGTTTACGACCATAAACCCTTGAAGTTCATGCATTTTGGTTCTTGATTAATGCTTAAAGGGTGTTTGTTTTATGAGGCTTCAAGAGTTTCTAATAGGTAACAAGTATATGGAAAGGATACTTACGATTTGGAAGACCTTGGGGGTTCATGGCCACCAAGAACAAGTGCGTATTCTTGGTGAAAGATGATGATCTTGAAGATCTAAACTGTAACGCCCGTGTTTCTGGGCTTTCCATTTTTAGCAATGTAATAGTCTAGGTTAACCTTTGTAACTAAATTTGAAATAATAAAAATGTATTATTTGTGGATTATGTGAATTATGTGATTTATGTGTTTATTTTCTTGATTTTTATAATTTAATGAATTAAGAATAAAATAAGCGTCAAAATTAAAGTGTGAGATAAGCCCGATATCTTTGCATAATGTTGTAGTGGTTGAAACAAGGATTCTGAAGATATAAGGAATGCCAAAATCCGAGTTATAACGAAGAAGTTATGACCTGTCGAAGTTTCGCGACAGAACCGGCACGACGTCGAGTGACGTAAAATATGAATTTAAGATAGAGCGATATTTAGCCTTAGCAATCTAAACAAAAGTCGTAGATTTCGTTAAACCGAGAGTGTGCATAAAAGGAACGCCCAAATCTGACTTCGTATGAGGAAGTTATGATTTTTCTAAGTTTCGACTTAGCAGTATGCAGCCCGAATACTCGATTTGAGATCGAGCGGTTTTTAGCCGAAACAATCTAAATGAGAATCGAAGATCTCGTTGTTAGTAGAGAAACGATGAAAAGTTAGGCGAGAACGGACGTCGGACGAAGAAGTTATGATTTTATAACGAAGTTTTCCTGTCCGGGCCTTCTAAAAATAAATAATAAAAAATAAAGTCAAAATTAGCCGACGGAGTCTAAATGAAAGTTATAGAGTATGGTCTGACCTTCGCGTGGATATAAAGAACGTCGAAAACGGAACTCGTATGCGAAAGTTACGCAATTTAGAAGTTCGACGAGTCAATTACGCCCCGCGTAATTTGAGTACGCCCCGCGTACTCAGGCGGATGCAAGTTGCCTGACCAATACTCGAGTGCCACAGATCGACGCATGCAATGACGTCAAAGTACGCCCCGCGTATTGAGTACGCCCTGCGTAATTTGAGATTACGCCCCGCGTAATCCCAGGCCCTCAGCCTATAAATAGAACTCATAATCAGCCATTTTCTCTTGTTCAAACTCTTCCCTCTCTCTAAGTTTTGCCTCGATTTGCGTGCCAATCATATCCCGAAGCCCCGGTATCATTCCCGAGCCCCGAAGCAAGATCCGAAGCCCCGAGGATCCCGAAGAGCGTTATTCCCGAGCCAAAGCTCTGCCCGTGAGGAGTTCGATTTTGGTGGAGATCTTCCAGATCTATCGAAGTATACTACTTCTATAAGTCGTAGTGCTGTCGGATCATCTTCTGATCAAGTGAGTGTATAGTCCCTTTTCAATACACGATATTATACAAGTAATTGTTGAATGTATTTGAGAATACGGGAAGTATTATATATAAAATACGTGCTACGTGTATATATTTGCTGTTATATGTGTGAATGTATATTCATTCTCTTTTATCTCATAGATCTGATATATTCCCTATGAAATACGTGTTATGTGTGTATGCCTCATCTGTTATGTGGAATATGTATTGATCAAAGCATGCTTTACAGGTTTTTAAACAATGCATAAAAATGTATATTTTTATCTACTAATATGTTGGGTAGAACATGGGTAGATAATTGGTGTGAAATAAACAGATGAGAGGCCTCAGTGTTATTGGTGTTATTCTAGTCATTCAGCAGAGTATGGATGACGACCACAGACTATTCTAGACTGTCCTGTGGAACACTAGCAGGCTCATTACCTGTAGGTGTTGTGAACGACGTGTTCACCGGTGTACTCTATCCCCCACATGGTTGCCTTCAGGACACTTATTGTTGAGGAAGCCCCTCTGCAGTAATGTTCGTCCCGATGAAAATCCTGAAATAAGTTCCTTATAATAGACTTTATTTTTAGGAACGTAAGGTGAGGATAACGGGAATGGGTAATCGGGTTTATTGTTGATTGTTGTAATTAAATATAATTATTGTGGGTTTGAAAACCCTATATGCTCACCAGGCTCCCAAGCCTGACCCACTCAGTTGAATTGTTTTACAGGAAGTGGTGCAAGAGCTTAAGATGGGCGAATTATCAAGTTGTTTTGTTTGCAAGTCTATATATGTATATATTTGTTGAATGACTTGTAATGCTATCGTTTATGCTTTATGATCTGTATCGAAACATGACATCCCGACTTTTGATTATGAAATGAAATCATATTTCTTTACGAAATGTTTTGATAAATATCTATTTTATCATGTTTTGTTTTTGGGAACAAATTCCGCATCTCTTTTAAAACTAAAAGGATTTACTCTGAAAATGTTTAAAAAGCATAAATAAAATCGGTCTTTTCTGGCCGAGATTTTGGGGATGTCACATAAACCAAAAGAGTTGGATTTATGGATGAAATCAAAGGGTTTCACTTTGAATGTGAAGGATATCAACTAACAATGGAAGGAATACTTACAACTTTGAAGAGAAAGGATGATTTCCTTGATGATACTTGAGAGAGTTTGAGTGTTCTTGACTTAAAGTTGTGAATAATGAAGAAAAGAGAATGATATTCATACTAATGAAGAGAGTTCACGGCTGGCCATGGGTTTACGGGTGGAAACCCTAGTTTGCAGCCGTAAACCCCTTGTGAAGGTGGTTTCGACTGATTTCTACTCAAAGAACTTAAGATAACGCATCCTAACGCACCATCATTTACTGTACTAGGCTTAGAACTCTCATAGAGACCCTTCATAAAGCTAAAAGGTAACATATACAAGTCTGACTTTTGATTTGATTGAATGGCTCTACAAGATAGAAATTTCGGGTTATCACAAATACAGGTAGGCATGCATGGGTACTGTCTACCCCTTCAGTATCTTTCAACCAGTAACCGGGGACTATCCCACCCTATCAATACTACACATATATATCATAGCATCCTAGCACATAATAACAGACTCAACATGCCAGACGATTATCACAAAGACAATCATCTTTACTATGTACCACTGCTAATGGGCCGACCTTGGCGCCTTAGACCCGTTTTTACAGGAAGGTAACTCACTTTTATGTCGTGTAGTGTCTGCACTGTCCTCGGTATGGAAATCAACCTTTCTCGACTCCTCAATCCCTACACAACATCCTTTCTACATTACTATTTCATGCTCATAACCCTTACAAGGGTCACTTAAGTCCAAGTCAAAGTCAAGGTCAATACTCTGGTCAAAGTCAACTTTATTCAAAGTCAACATCTGGTTGACTAGACTCGCCGAGTCCCCATGTCCACAAAAGCTACAAGCCCATCCCTACTCGTCGAGTATAGCAAGGGCTTGATGAGATCGAATCAACAACACATTGGACCTTCTTCAACCGACTCACCGAGTTTATCCTTGAACTCGTCGAGTTCATCTTCATACGCATGGATGAGTTCAGTCTATGACTCGCCGAGTTCCCCCCTGAATTCGTCGAGTCCGTCTTCATGTGTTTGGGACATTGTCTTGAACTCACCGATTTAGTGTTGGATTAGTGTCTACGTCCATAACTATTTTGGTATGTACTTGACCCGATAGTGCATGGTCCTTTTGGGTTGCTTTCACCAAAGCAACTTGATAGGATGAATTATGGAGAGAAAGGATTAAATATGATTTATTAATATATTATGAGAATAATATATTAAAGGAGAAATCATATTGTTTAATTAATATTAGTCAAGAATTAATAAGAATTAAGTTTGTGACTAAAAGAGATTAATTAAACTTAAGGGACTGGAATTGTAATTATAAGATAATTGCAATTGGGCCATGGATTGCTTTATATTATAAGGGTGGACGAATTCTATGGGGAAACCCATTGAAATCGTCCAAGGCCTTTAAGGAAAGGAGTCCATGGGTTGCTTAGGGCTTAAGCATCCAAATTAGGGTTTCCTTGTTAGATAACCCTAATAGCCTCACTATTTAAAGAGCCCTTATGCCCAAAAACGTGGACAAGCTTTCTTCTAGGGTTTCCACAAGTTTTGGGCAGCCTCCTTCTCTTCTCTTCTTCATCCTCTTGCTCTCGGTGTTTGTGAACCATTAGAGGAGTGACATTTGTGACTCTAAGCTTTCTAAAGTCATTACAAGAAGGAATTGTGATTGTTATTGCTACATAACAATCAAGGTAATATCTTAAACCCATTCTTATGTTAATATGATTACTTGTATGCTAGAATTAGGGTTTATAGTCTTGGATAACTTGCATGTACAATAGAGAAACCTAGATCCAAACATTAGGGGTTTGTATGAGCACATAGGATGTTCTTATAGCTAAAACCCATCAATGGTATCAGAGCCTTGATTGGTTTCTATTGTATTGATGCCTTGAATGTTTGTTTAAGTTGAAAAAATTTGATTTTTGTGAAACTGCCTGATGAACTCGACAAGTCCCATTATGGACTCGGCGAGTAGGCCCCTACTCGGCGAGTCCATATGGGTACTCGGCGAGTTCGAGCGTCAGATAGAGGGGATTTCGGGATTTCTTGCTGTTTTTCTCATGGATAATTGCCTTATCTGTTTTAGATCATTAAATTCCGATTTTAATCATATTTATGAGTATATCCTTGATTAAACAAAAGATAATTACCAATTGATTAGATAATAACTTCCTTGTATGATTAAAGTTGATTATTTGTATTAATTGGGTAACTTATTTTGCAAGAAATTGAAATTAGGTCAAATATAGATAATGACAAATTTAATTGTTTAATTTATATTATTTGTTATTTGATCCTTGTGTTATGAAAAGTTTCAAATTTTCCCCTTTAGGTCTTATAGTTTAAATTTGAACTCAAAAGTTTTGTTTTTGAAATTTAAATAGTTGAAACCCTATTGTTTTGAAAAGGTTTCAAAACTTGCCCTCAAGTTTTGGAATTTAAATTTTGATTAAAAGTTTAATTTTGATGTATATTTAAATTCTAAACCTAATGTTTTGAAATGTTTCAAAACTGGTCCTCAAGTTTTGGAATTTAAAAGTTGATTAAAAGGTTTAATTTAGGAATGTTAAATTCTAAAACCCTAGTATTGTTTTGAAAAGTTCAAATCACACCCTTATGGTTTTATTAATTAATTAAGGTGTATAATTAAAAGAGGTTTAATAAATCCATAACTTTTTGGTTTACAATTTAATTGAATTAAAAGTATAATTGTTAAATTTGACCTCCTAGTATTTTAAAAGTGTAAAATACACCCTATACTATATAACATTAAAAGTCTAACATTATATATATGTATGAGTAAAAGTCAGTCTTACCGTTAGTAGGCCTCATTCACGAAGCTGGTCTATAAGGGGTGTTTAAGGAAATTGCCTATAAAATGGCGATTGAATGGGTATCCACTCTTGACTAGTGGAGGGTCGTTAGCCGAATGGGTAGGATAGGACAAAACCTTCCATTATAAGTTTAATGAAATACAAAAGTAACTAAATGTTTTACAAATTCCCAATCTTAGTTACTTAGGCAAAAGTGAATTGATGCAATTCCATGAAATTACACTTTGTGCCCTTGCGAAGACGTTAGTGGAGCGTGTGTGGTTAACCGACACACTAAATGGTTCCAAGCAAAGGTAGCAAAGGGTGACTTAATGTTTGTCATAGTTCGGTGGAGCATGTGTGGTTTACCGGCACATCGAATAGGTAACTGTAACATGTGAGGGCACCATGTAAGTTTGCATGGTTATTCACACCCGCTTTGTGATCCTCGGCATCCCAGTCACAAACTAGAGGGGCATATTGAGATTTAAACATGCCATTGAATTGTTCAATGAATCTCAAAGGATCTAGGAGTTTTCATAAATTTGAAACTTAATTTTCTTTTTCGTTTTTAATGGTGGAAATTAGTGAATCATCATTCACTTACCTTCAAATATTCTGCAACTAGATTACGACATCCCTTTTCTAGGTTGTAGCGTATTGTGTTGGGTCCTAGCCTTAGTATCTCATTTGGGTGATTTACTAAGGACTCAATCAATCAACTAACTTGAATTCGTTTTCTCCCGTTTTGTAGATGTCAAAGTATGACAACTATGGTCTTCCCAAATCTCGTGGAACAAGCATTCCGCATGAAGATGATATTCCACGATTTGATCGAGGAACAAGAGATCATGCTTCTCTTCCTCCACCTCCTCCAATTATTCTCCCTAACCCACAAGTTCGAAGGCTTGAAAAGTTCAAGCTCACTCTAGCCCTTTTGGCAGGTAAACATGAAGAGGGAAAGTCGGTGTGTGCACACGTCCTAGGGATGAAGTCACACATTGATAGGTTAAGAATGTTGGGATCCGTTGTCTGTGAGGAGATGGCTGTTGATTGGGTTCTTCAGTCACTTCCTAACTCATATAGTGAGTTCGTAAGAGAGTACTATATGATGAACTGCGACGTGACCCTTATAGATCTCACCTATATGCTTATTGCCGCTGAATCAGCAATGGTTTGGCGTAATAGAAAAGCAAAGTTGATTGGTGAATCTGTCTTCAAAACCTCTATGGATATAGACAATGGTAACGAAAGACATGCTATGATCGAAAAGTTTGATCATAAGAGAAAGACAATGTCTGAAGTAGTTCCATGTCCTGTTCCAAAAGAGTCAATTTGCTTTTATTGCCAAGAGAAGGGGCATTGGAGACGAAGCTGCCCTATTTACCTAAGAGATCTAAGAGATGGGAGAGTCAAAATGTATGGCTCTGCTTTAGGTAAAAATCCATTGACTAACTCTTTTAAGCTTCTATTCTAGATTCTTAATACATAATGTGATAAGATTACAATTGATGTTTTGTAGGATCGAAGAAAAGAAAGGAAGCTTAAGGGAAGAAGTGAGCAGAATCTAACCGTGAAGGAATGGATTTCGATCGCATTACTTGAAGATTAGATTCTTGAGCTACTACTTAGAGTTAGAATGAGATTGCTAAGAAATATGCATAAGCATAGTTTTTTTAATGAATTGCATTGTAATGACAAATTTTTCCACAATAAAATAAATTTTGATTTTGATATTATTTATCCATGCAATGGCGTATATGAAAAAATTGATGTTTGAACATTTCTATTATTAGCAATAATGGATTTGATTCTTAATTATGTTGTTTGTGGAAATGTCGAGAATTTACCAAATAGGGAGAGTTTCTCATCGCCCAAGTTTCAATTGGACAGAAACTTGGAATCATGCAACTTGGTTGCACGATGAATGAGAAATTTCATATTTGGAAATTAGACTAATTCATTGACAAAGTGTCAAGTGAAAGGACTAGGAGATCGAGTCACAAAGTTGCGTGTTGATCAAGTCCACCATAAGAGTAACAAGATATTCGTCATGATTTACTAAAGGTTTAGTAAATATGATTATACTTATAAGATTAAGTGTAATTCTGAATTGATTGAAAAGGTTCAAATCAATAGCAGAACGAATAAGAAGAATCAAGTAGGCAGAAAGATAAAAGTTTCTCCATTCTAAAAAGAAGGGAGAGTACCTTTTATGCTTTATGATAGGTCTTAATGATTAAGAACCATATCTCAATTGATCCTCTAAGTGAGTCTTAGTACAATTGTATGTCTAAGAAGAGGAATCAAGAATTGAAGAAATGGTTAAATCAAGAAGTCAATCATACTTCGTTCCAAAACGAATCTTAGAGTTAAGATTGTGACATTAGGTGAAAAGTATTAAGAAGGTTTATAGCATTCATCAAATGTGGAAAGTTGTGATGTCTTGGATAAGACAAAGACCAACTAGGACCAATTTATGAAGTGTTTTGATAAAAACTACACTAACTCTTGAATATTTGTTTGTCAAGAAATGTTTATTGACAAGAGAATCTTATATGTCAAGGAGTCGGTGGAGTCTTAATCAAAATAAACCTTATCGATCATCACTAGCACACGAGTTGAGGTTTATAACCTATCGTGTTGACATTATTTTGTTTCTGTGCCATTCCAATTAAGTTAATTATGCATGTGAGTTCTATGAGTTCTCATTTGAATGCATAAAAGGCAAGGACCTTGATCAATGGAAAGTACATTGATAGGAAAAGGTGAGCTGCTTAACTACTTGGAATACATGGTGGGCAGCTGTGTTACCATAAGGCAAGAAGTCAAGATTAAGAAAGTTCGGTCCATATGAGTTTGAATTTGTCGTAAACTTTGGTTTTGACAAATTCACATGGATAGGAACACATACACCATTAAAATCTAAGTGTCATAAGATTCCCTCCTTCATGAAAATGACTATGAGGAAATGCTTTCACTAAGAGAGATTTTAAAACGATAGTGATTGTGAAAAATTGTATTCTCGAATTCGATTATGGTTACGGTATCCCTTTCCATGATTCGAATTGTGAGATTTGACAATTAGTCTGAATTGTTTAGACACACATATAAGCTATCTAAGGCAAAGGTATATAAGCTTAGATAAAGGATTATCAAAGCATTAGGTATTAGATACATGAACTTAAGAAATTCAATAAGTATTGTTTTTCTGAAAGTTAAGCTATTTCTGAATACATGTCAAAGCTAGTGGGAGCATAAGTGTTATGTTTATAATAATCATCATGATAGTGGGAGCATAGATGTTATGATTGCATGATTATTATGGAAAGTATTGCAAGTTAGCAATATTAATTATAGAAAAACAAAAGTCATACTTTGCAAAGTTGTAAAGGTTGAATAGTTGTTTGGCTATAATTAAGGGAGATAATATTATGCTTCATTTCAAATCTAAAGGCTTAGGTTGTGGAATGTTAATAATTTAGTCAAGGAAACATAGTGCGTTCTTAAAAATTCGATTATGATTACAGCATTCCTCTTTATAGTTCGAATTTTGAGAACGTAGCACATAAAATATTATGGCAGAAGATTGATAAAGTATCGAATCTTCATGTAAGGCATTATGCATCGTGTCCCATACGCTTCGGGTATAGGATTGATTGCAAATGCTATAATATTTGACAATTCTAAAATTTTCCAAATGTCTAGCGCATTTAGAGGGAAAAAGGACAAGAATCGGTTTTGACTAAGATAATTAAACAACTATCAAAGGACAATCCAAAGTTCGCCGAGGATTGGTCGCTTGTGAGTAGTTGGAAGTATAGTATTGGATGGACCATATCGACATTATTATGAATAGATAAGATTCAATTAAGAACGAGTTGTCATATGGAAAATATGGAAACGTGTCCATATTGGGAATTGAATATTGAAAATCTATGTCTAAATTAGAAACTTTTATGCAAAAGGATGTTCAAAGGAATGTACTTTGAGTGAGAGACATCATATCTAAGGAATTGTATTGTAACAATCTCCGATAGAGGACTTTGTAATTTCATTGGAAATAGTCATTGTGACTTTAGTGCAGTGACATTACAAAGGGATCATTGCATAAAATGTTAGAATCTATCATATTCCATAAGTGGCAAGAATTTGATATTCTTTCACTTGTGAAAAGGATTGGGAGTTGTGAAATGAGTATGATTGGAAATGTGTTCATTTGATCTATTTCACAAAGTAAGAACCATAGGTAAACATTGTGTGCATGCTATGAGCATGGGACAAGTGTAATAATTCAAGTAAGAAGTTGATTACCCGAAACAACAAATAATGAGTAATCGATATGGTGATACATAAAAGGTGTTTTTATTTATGCTCAACGGTTTGAGGTCGTATGGGATTAGTATTATTCTTGTGTTTCACTTTGCATGTTTTGACTTCCTGAATAATTTAATTGGTTGAGAACAGTCAAATTATTCGAACGGGCCACAGTCGTTCATATGTTGGAAGTAGGTATGAATCGTGAATTGGTGTGTGGATTGTCTAAAGGGTATTAGACATAAGCAAATTTTTGCTGCAACGTTCATGAGTGCTTATGAATATGATTTGAGCATTGGATTAAACCCACGCTCACTTGGATCACTCCATGAATTGTATCACAAGTGATTAGTGAGACGATAACATCTTATATTCTTGAAACCGAGATGTGTGAGTTGTATCTTGCGAATCGGTTGCACATTGATAATATGTAAACGCACCAGTAACTTGGTGTTATAAAACATATTGTTGTGTGTGATTCGGTAAGTGAGTACAAGCGAGCATTGAATCAAAGTTTATCCGTTCCTTTTATCCAAAGTAGGATAAAAGCGATATCTTTGGGCCCCTCGATGATTTAGTGATGACAAACGTAAATGCTCGGCCGGGCTAGGGCTAATTTGATTTGTTCAATTAGTCAGCCATCATAAATCAGAATTCGAGAAATAGTACAGAGAGAATGATTAGAAATCATGTCTCATACGATATCTAGAATGGAGGAATATATGATTCCTTATCTAAAGGACACGCGTATCTGATAAGATCAGAGTTGACAACGGCTTTGGAAAGCTACGATTGCAGATCAGGATCTGAAGTCATACGCATAATAGTTATTGGACTTATCCAAGTGGGAGACTGTTGGATTAGTGTCTAAGTCCATAACTATTTTGGTATGTACTTGACCCGATAGTGCATGGTCCTTTTGGGTTGCCTTCACCAAAGCAACTTGATAGGATGAATTATGGAGAGAAAGGATTAAATATGATTTATTAATATATTATGAGAATAATATATTAAAGGAGAAATCATATTGTTTAATTAATATTAGTCAAGAATTAATAAGAATTAATTTTGTGACTAAAAGAGATTAATTAAACTTAAAGGACTGGAATTGTAATTATAAGATAATTGCAATTGGGCCATGGATTGCTTTATATTATAAGGGTGGAAGAATTCTATGGGGAAACCCATTGAAATCGTCCAAGGCCTTTAAGGAAAGGAGTCCATGGGTTGCTTAGGGCTTAAGCATCCTAATTAGGGTTTCCTTGTTAGATAACCCTAATAGCCTCACTATTTAAAGAGCCCTTATGCCCAAAAACGTGGACAAGCTTTCTTCTAGGGTTTCCACAAGTTTTGGGCAGCCTCCTTCTCTTCTCTTCTTCATCCTCTTGCTCTTGGTGTTTGTGAACCATTAGAGGAGTGACATTTGTAACTCTAATCTTTCTAAAGTCATTACAAGAAGGAATTGTGATTACTTGTATGCTAGAATTAGGGTTTATAGTATTGGATAACTTGCATGTACAATAGAGAAACCTAGATCCAAGCATTAGGGTTTGGATGAGCACATAGGATGTTCTTATAGCTAAAACCCATCAGTTAGCTCATACACTCGCCGAGTTCTGTGATTTCTAGGTCCCTAATGAGCCTAAACAACTGAGGGACCTTCAGTCTTAGCATCTGGTCCATCAACATAAAGGATTTGATGGAACATACGTCCCAGCTTGCCGAGTCCCATGAAAGACTCGCCGAGTCCCTCTTTTTCCCAAACTATACAGTCGATTATAATGGGTCTTAGTGCATCAAAATCATAGATCTGACCTCCTAAAGTCCATTTTATACGTAAAGTTCCAATATTTCCGTCCATGCATGGGGTTTTTGGCTCAAAAAGCCATAAAAAGATGCATATAAGAAGCATGGGTTTCCCATGGCCATAAAGTTGGCGCCTTTATGCCATGGGAACCATCAATGGTACTAGATCTGAAGTGTAACTGCAAACACACTTACAAAATTGGATTATAACTTCACCAACTCATTAAAAGGGTAGAAAATAGCTCCAAAAAGAGATAAAGGGTCAATGTTCAAGCTTTTAACCTTGAATGAACTGAGAATGAAGCAAAACCTCTAGATCTACTAGCTTCCACTTGAACTCCCAAGCTTCTGTCTTCTCTTCCAACTTCAAATTCACACAAAAGTCACAAAAAATCTCAAGAACACTCAAAAGAGGCTTAGGGTTCGAGTTAGGGATTTCTCTGGGTTGAGAGGAACAATGGAGGCTGGGTTGGGGCGTTCTAAGTTGTTTAAATAGGGTGCAAACCTCAAATATTAGGGTTTCATCCAGACAATCCTACTCGTCGAGTCGGTCTCCCGACTCATCGAGTAGGTCACTTATCCCACCAATCCAAAGTCAAGTCTACTTGACAAGTTGGGCCTCCAACTCGCCGATTCCTAGAGCAAAACATGAGTTTACTTTAATTAAAATATTTATCAGGAACCGGGTGTTACATTTGGGTTGCAACTAATAAAAACTTCACAATTGCAAATCAGTTCGAAATTTGATAAAACCTTGATGTCATTTTTATCTCCCTCTGTTTCCATCAAATCTATGTGAAAAAAATAATATGTCAGAAAATATAGTTAAAAGCTACACATAATAAAAAGGAAATCAGTACATATAATGAACAGTTCATTCATCCAAAAGAATGAACCTCCTAAACATAGAGATCCGTACATATGGTTCTTGGGTATCTAAGTAAAAGAACAAATGACAATTATGTGCTCAATTGGTTGCCCTTTGATTTGAACAGTGCTTCATGAGTTGTCAGACGATAGTTAGTTACCTATTCTGTAATTTTAAACATAGATTAGAAAATTAAACCTCAAATTACGAAAAAGGGACTAAAATAACCTCCAATAACCCTTGTCATAGTTACATAGTCTTGCCTTTTCTTAATCACATCGGTTGTTATCATGAAAGATTGTTCCAGATTGACCGAATCTTTGGTATTGGTCTCAAGGAAAAGGAATCCCAAGCTTATCAGAAAATGTCTGTAGGGACATGAAATGCATGATATTGTCAATAGTCACATGATGCACGGTCCTTGTGGTAGCTAACAAGAAAAAAGTCCATGTATGCAGGGTGTGCCAAAAATATGTCGTTTCAGATATCCTAGGCAATTCAATGAAAAGACATCACAAGGAGAGGACTCATATCCACTATATAGAAGGAGAAATAATGGAATTGAGGTGACTGTAAGAAAATACAACATTGGTGTAACAACGTAAATTTTCAAAACAAAATTTTCATTTCTTAAAAACATGTTTTCATCCAAAACAAGTCATAAAGATCCAATGTATCATATCATAATACAAATCATATAAATCCCAAGATCATAAATCCTCCATCAGTGTGTACATATCACGCCGACGCCTTCCCACGGTCCTCGCTAGTACCTAAAACACATAACACAACAACTGTAAGCAAAAATGCTTAGTGAGTTCCCCAAAATACTACTTACGCACATACGCCTTTCCAGGCCATGACCTTCTGGTCCATGTGTCTCAAGGGACTTTCGTCCCGACCCGGTAAACCTTCCGATCCTACCCGCGTCGACCTTCTGGTCCACATCACAATGCCTTCCGGCCCATAACATAAAATGCCTTCCAGCCCATAACATAATGCCTTCCGGCCCATATCAAACATAGCATACATAGCACATACAAACGGTTAACTTACCATATTCAATGCATACAACTCATAACATATCCGACCTCTCGGTCACACATAAATACCCTCCCGGGTACAATATAGTGAGAAGACTCACCTCGCAGGAAGTCTAGAACCTCACGTGCTCGCTATCTCTGAATCTCGAAACGAAGACCCAACCCCGCCTAATCAGAACGAAATATCATTCTAATTAATATAGACTTTCAAGACTAGGCTACACCCTTATCATTATCCCACAGAGGGGTAAAAGACCATTTTACCCTTCCTTGACTCATGTTGACCAAACCCTAAAAGTCAACTGACCACAGTATGCGGGGCGTACCAGCTTCTGTACGCGGGGCATACATCGATGAGTCACAATCGGGGGTCGCAACCCCTTACGCTGCGCGTACTGGGGGTTACGCCCATCGTAAATCCCAGATTCGGCCATACCATATTTCTTGTCTTAAATGGTTAAGACACTCCTTCAACTTCTAGATCTGACTCTCATCAAGCCTCCTAATCCATAAAGTCGGAACCTTTAAGCCTTGGCATGGCTGTAAAGGATCCTACACCCTCTAATACCTTCCTTTTCACCTCCAAAGATCTAGATCTCATGCATGGCTAAATATATACGTCCAAGATCACATTTTTATGAACATACAACTCAAATGGACTTGGAATATGGTAGATCTAAGCCAATGGAGACTACTTGCTCATAAAGTCTCAATCTTTGGGACCAAAACCCTAGAAATTGGGTCATGAAGCATACCATAAGAACTACAAGGAAAGATCTGAACTTTTTACCTTAGGAAGAAGCTCCAACCTTTGCTTTTCACGGATCTACACTTGCACACCAAATTCTAGCCTCCACAATGGACTCCTCTTTCCTTTTGCTACCTTGAAATGACACCTCAAAGCTTAGAACACTCACAAACAAGCTATGAACGAAGGAACAACTCTCTTAGGGTTTCTTTCTAAAGGATGGTGGCCGAGGAACCAAGCCATCTCATTCCTTTTATAGCCAACAACTCAAATTAGGGTTTTGGGTCTGGACCGATTACGCCCGGTGTAACCTTGGGTACGCCCAGCGTACCCGATGATGATGTGTTTAAATGAGGCGCGCGAGTACGCGCAGCATGCTCCTTGTACGCCCAGCGTACTCGCCCTACACAAAGGCCCAAAATGACAATAAATAAAGATGAAGGGCTAATCGGTTGTACCTGAATTTCGGCTGTTACAACTCTCCCCCACTAGAACCAGACTTCGTCCCCGAAGTCTTATACCGAAAACAACTCTGGATGTTGCTCCCGCATCTCCGACTCGGACTCCCACGTCAGCTCGGACCCCTTCCGATGCTGCCACTGCACTTGCACCAAGGGCACTTCCTTGTTCCTCAGAACCTTAACCTTTCGATCCCATATTGCCACTGGTCTCTCAACATAGTTCAGGCCCGCATCCACCTGAATATCCTCTAATGGAACCACAGCCGACTCATCGGCAATACACTTCCTCAACTACGACACATGAAAGGTGTCGTGAATCTGACCCAGCTCCGCAGGTAGATCTAAACGGTAGGCTACCCTGCCTACTCTCGCAATTACCCTGAAAGGTCCAATGTATCGAGGTCCCAACTTGCCCCTCTTTCTGAATCGAATCACTCCTTTCCAAGGAGAGACTTTTAAGAGTACTAGGTCACTAACTTGAAACTCGAGCTCGGACCGATGCCTGTCTGCATAGCTCTTCTGGCGACTTTGAGCGATTAACAATCTCTGCCTGACCTGTTGTATCTGCTCTGTCGTCTGAAGCACAATCTCCGTACTACCCATTACCCGAGGCCCCACCTCTCCCCAGCAGATGGGGGTCCAACACCTCCTCCCATACAACAGCTCAAAGGGTGGCATACCAATGCTCGAATGATGGATGTTGTTGTACGAAAACTATGCCAAGGGTAAATAGGTGTCCCAACTCCCTCCAAAATCCAAAACACACGCTTGGAGCATATCCTCGAGCGTCTAAATCGTCCGCTCACTCTGCTCGTCCGTCTGTGGGTGGTATGCGGTACTGAAATGCAGCCTTGTACCCAACTCCTCGTGAAACTTCTTCCAAAATCTGGGAGTAAATCGCACGTCTCGATCTGAAACAATCGACATCGGAACCCTGTGCCGTGATACCACCTCCCTCACATACAACTCTGCCAACCTCTCAGCAGAAGAGCTCTCATTGATAGCAAGAAAATGAGCGTTGTTCGTCAACCTGTCCACAATCACCCAAATTGCATCGACTCCTCTCGCAGTCTTTGGCAATTTGGTGATACAATCCATGGTAATCTGTTCCCACTTCCACTCGGGAATCTCCAGCGGTTGCAGCTTACCATGCAGATGCTGGTGCTCGGCCTTAACTTGGCGATAAGTTAGGCACCTCTCGACGAACCATGCAACATCCCTCTTCATACAGGGCCACCAATACTCCTTCTTTAGGTCCAAATACATCTTAGTAGCCCCGGGGTGGATCGAGAACTTTGATCGATGTGCCTCCTCCATCAAAATGGTACGCGTCCCGCCCACACACGGTACCCAAATCCGACCCTGAAATGTCATAAGTCCCCGACTATCGGTAACGAACTCCGACACCTGCCCAACAACCCGCTCCCGCTTTCGGTTCTCTGGTCTCGCAGCCTCAGCCTGGGCCCCTCGGATGGTGTCCAATACCGGATTCATCACCGTCAATCTCATACAAATGTCTCGGATCGGGGTGCTCTCCGACCTACAGCTCAAAGCATCGGCTACGACATTAGCCTTGCCCGGGTGGTACAGGATCTCGCAATCATAATCCTTCACCACATCCAGCCATCTCATCTGGCGCATATTCAGGTTTGTCTGATCCATCAAGTACTTCAGACTCTTGTGGTCCGTGTATATGGTACACCGAACCCATATAAATAGTGCCGCCAGATCTTGAGGGCAAACACCATAGCCCCCAACTCCAGATCGTGGGTGGGATATCTCGACTCATGAGGCTTCAGCTGCCTCGATGCATACGCTATAACGTGCCCCCTCTACATAAGCACTGCCCCTAACCCAGATATGGATGCATCACAAATACCACAAAATCCTCCATCCCTTCCGGGAGTGCGAGCACCGGGGCCTCGCACAACTTCTGACGAAGGGTCTCAAATGAGGACTGCTGCTCCGGACCCCAAGAAAATGCAACACCCTTCCGGGTCATCTTGGTAAGTGGCACGACGATCTTGGAGAAATCCCTAATAAACCTTTGATAATAGCCGGCCAATCCCAGAAAGTTCCTGATCTCAGTGGGTGATCTCGGCACCTCCCATCTCATCACTGCCTCAATCTTGGCTGGATCGACCAATATCCCTTTCTGGTTAACAAGATGTCCTAGGAACTGGAACTCTCGTAGCCAGAATTCACACTTGGAGAATTTGGCATACAGCCTCTCCGATCTCAGAACTCCAAGGATCTCCCTCAAATGCTCCTCACGCTGCTCTCTAGACATCGAATATACCAAAATATCATCAATGAATACGATCACCGACCAATCCAGCATCGGCCTGCACACCCTGTTCATGAGATCCATGAACGCAGCTGGGGCATTGGTGAGCCCAAAAGGCATCACCACAAACTCGTAATGTCCATAACGAGTTCTGAATGCAGTCTTCTGGATATCTTCATCCCGAACCCTCATCTGATGATAACCCGACCTCAAGTCTATCTTGGAGAACCAAGATGCCCCCTACAACTGATCGAACATATCATCGATCCTAGGTAACGGATACCGGTTCTTGACCGTCAACTTGTTCAACTCGCGGTAATCGATACACATCCAGTGTGAACCATCTTTCTTCTTGAAAAAAAGGATCGGTGCTCCCCAAGGCGAGCTACTCGGTCGAATAAACCCCTTCCCCAACAGCTCCTGAAGCTGCGAGGATAACTCATGCATCTCCGGCGGTGCAAGGCGATAAGGCGCCTTGGCGATAGGTGCTGCTCCCGGAATCAAGTCAATACAGAACTCCACTTGTCTTTCCGGAGGCACGCCCGACAGTTCCTCGGGAAAAACATCCGGGAACTCGCACACTACCGTAACCTCGTCTACCAAACTTGGCCTCCCAGTGGCCACTCGTGCGTCCATCACATAGGCTATGAATCCACTGCAGCCCTGCTGCAAACTCTGCCTCGCCCTGGCAGCCGAACAAAACGCTGACCCACACCGGGTCCCCTCACCATACACAGTAAGCACTCCCCCACTAGGGCCTCGTATAGTCACCAAATGTTTCTCGCAGTCAATGACCGCTCCAAACTTACTCAACCAGTCCATGCACATGATGACACAGACATCTCCCATAGCGATAGGAACTAGGTATATAGGGAAATTGACACCAAAAATCTCGAGCACACATCCTCGAATCACGTCGGTGGCATATACCGCTTTCTCATCAGCTACGGAAACCCTCAGAGGTCGACTCATCACCTCTCGATCAATACCGAGGTGCTGACTAAAAGCCAGAGATACAAAAGACCGACTCGCACCCGAGTCAAATAATACCAAGGCAGGTACAAAATTCACAAGAAAAGTACCTACGTATATCATAAAATAAGCACAACATCTCAGCATAAAAAATAAATACACGAAAGAATACATACCAGCCACGACATCGGGCACCGCGCGGACCTCCTCCGCAGTCAATTGAAAAGCTCTCCCACGAGCCCTCGGGGCCTCGGCCTTCACCGGTTGAGTCTCAGTAGCCCTAGCAGCAGGCGCAGATCCCTGGAGAAGTTGAGGACACTCGGCCTTCCGATGGCCGGTCTGGTTGCAATGGAAGCAAACCATAAATCCCTTGGGGAAATCCCTAGCGATGTGCCCCTCCTTGCCACATTTGTAGCAAGCTCCTGATCGACAGGCCCCCTCATGACCATTGTCGCACTTTCCGCAAGTGCGGCCCTTCTGACCTCCTATCCTCGAATCGGCGGACTGGGACTGAGCCGGCCGCCGATCCACCCGCTGAGACTCGGCCTCCTCCCTGGCCTGGGTCTCCAACTCGATCTACCTCTTCCGGGCATTTGCCTGGAGCTCAGCAAATGTCCGGTATGTCGAGTTCGATACGAACTCCCGAATGTCCCTCCTCAGTATACCCAAATATCGACTCATCCGTGCCTGCTCAGTGGACACCTGCTCAGGGCAGAACATCGCCCTCTCATGAAACTTCCGGGTGACCACAACAATTGAATCATTACCCTGCTTGAGGGTCAAGAACTCCTGAACCAATCATTCCCTCTCCACCGGGGGAACATACTCATCTCTGAACATGGTGGTGAATTTCTCCCAAGTCACCGCTGAAATCTCCTCAAGAGTGAAGTTCGCCGTCACGAACTTCCACCAATCCTTTGCTCCCAGGCGGAGCTGGTTCAAAGCGAACCGCACCCTCAGATGCTCCGGACATGAACACGTGTAGAAGCATCCCTCAATGTCAGCAATCCATCGCATCGCAGCGATCAGGTCCTGCGTCCCATCAAACTCGGGTGGCTTCGTGTTGCTGAATTCCCGGAACAACAATGAGTCACCTCCCTGAGGTCTGGCAGCAGCCACAGCTGCTGTAGCTGCAGCGGCCGCAGCCTCAGTCATCGCGGCATACCGCTCATCAAAAGTCTCCAACAACGTGGTCTTGATAGACCCAAACATCTCTGAAATCTCGGCCCGGATTGCCGCAGTCACCTCATCGTGGATCATCTGACGAAGCTCCTCGTCACTCACACCGCTCGTCCCAGGTCTGTGGCGTGTCTCAACCATGATGCCTCTGAAATACAACATAAAAATATCAGAGACCCAATCGAGCATACTCGCACTCGATAACACAACCCTACTCGACCTCTGATACCCAAAGGATTCTTACTTGGATTGCCCACTGATCCGGTGTCTTCAGTAGTACGGGCCCTATACTACTGACTACACCGCATCAACATTCACCCTAAGTCCTCCTCCTTGGACCCCGGATCACGAGTACTCTATGCTATGCACTGGCTACCTACTCGCTCTCAAAGCATCTCATAGCAGCAGATTTCCTCTAGACTAAGGCATCACAAATTAGGCCACTCTAGTCCTAATATGAATACCTAGTCTACTCTAGCATGCATAACATATCGTAACATATCCCATAACACATATTGTAAGGGTATTTTGGGGATTTTACCGTTCGAGCGCTGGCTGACCGTACACACTGCTTCATCCTTGGTTATCACAAAATCCCTTATAAAATTTTATGCTTTTATTTTTGAAATTTTTTCTCAAATCCTCGGTTTGAGTTCAGTTACGCCCGAAGGTGCACCCGAATCCCTCAAACCAAGGCTCTGATACCAACTTGTAACAACGTAAATTTTCAAAACAAAATTTTCATTTCTTAAAAACATGTTTTCATCCAAAACAAGTCATAAAGATCCAATGTATCATATCATAATACAAATCATATAAATCCCAAGATCATAAATCCTCCATCAGTGTGTACAGATCACGCCGGCGCCTTCCCACGGTCCTCGCTAGTACCTGAAACACATAACACAACAACTGTAAGCATAAATGCTTAGTGAGTTCCCCAAAATACTACTTATGCACATACGCCTTTCCAGGCCATGACCTTCCGGTCCATGTGTCTCAAGAGACTTTCGTCCTGACCCGGTAAACCTTTCGGTCCTACCCGCGTCGACCTTCCGGTCTACATCACAATGCCTTCCGGCCCATATCATAAAATGCCTTCCGGCCCATAACATAATGTCTTCCGGCCCATATCAAGCATAACATACATAGCACATACAAACGGTTAACTTATCATATTCAATGTATACAACTCATAACATATCCGACCTCTCGGTCACACATAAATACCCTTCCGGGTACAGTATAGTGAGAAGACTCACCTCGCAGGAAGTCTAGAACCTCACGTGCTCGCTATCTCCGAATCTCGAAACGAAGACCCAACCCCGCCTAATCAGAACAAAATATCATTCTAATTAATATAGACTTTCAAGACTATGCTACACCCTTATCATTATCCCACAGAGGGGTAAAAGACCATTTTACCCTTCCTTGACTCATGTTGACCAAACCCTAAAAGTCAACGAAAGTCAACTGACCACAGTACGCGGGGCGTACCAGCTTCTGTACGCGGGGCGTACATCGATGAGTCACAATCGGGGGTCGCAACCCCTTACGCTACGCGTACTGGGAGTTACGCCCATCGTAAATCCCAGATTCGGCCATACCATATTTCTTGTCTTAAATGGTTAAGACACTCCTTCAACTTCCAGATCTGGCTCTCATCAAGCCTCCTAATCCATAAAGTCGGAACCTTTAAGCCTTGGCATGGCTGTAAAGGATCCTACACCCTCTAATACCTTCCTTTTCACCTCCAAAGATCTAGATCTCATGCATGGCTAAATATATACGTCCAAGATCACATTTTTATGAACATACAACTCAAATGGACCTGGAATATGGTAGATCTAAGCCAATGGAGACTACTTGCTCATAAAGTCTCAATCTTTGGGACCAAAACCCTAGAAATTGGGTCATGAAGCATACCATAAGAACTACAAGGAAAGATCTGAACTTTTTACCTTAGGAAGAAGCTCCAACCTTTGCTTTTCACGGATCTACACTTGCACACCAAATTCTAGCCTCCACAATGGACTCCTCTTTCCTTTTGCTACCTTGAAATGACACCTCAAAGCTTAGAACACTCACAAACAAGCTATGAACGAAGGAACAACTCTCTTAGGGTTTCTTTCTAAAGGATGGTGGCCGAGGAACCAAGCCATCTCATTCCTTTTATAGCCAACAACTCAAATTAGGGTTTTGGGTCTGGACCGATTACGCCCGGTGTAACCTTGGGTACGCCCAGCGTACCCGATGATGACGTGTTTAAATGAGGCGCGCGAGTACGCGCAGCGTGCTCCTTGTACGCCCAGCGTACTCGCCCTACACAAAGGCCCAAAATGACAATAAATAAAGATGAAGGGCTAATCGGTTGTACCTGAATTTCGGCTGTTACAATTGGATAACATATGGGTGGCTCCATACAACCCAAAGTTGTTAATGTTGTTTAATTGTCATATCAACGTTGAGGTTTGTTCGAGTATAAAGTCTGCGAAGTACCTCTTCAAATATGTTTATAAGGGCCATGACAAACAAGTTATCCATATTGATAAATACCAAGAAAATATTGTTATTAATGTGATACAAAATTTTCAAGACGCACGTTATGTATCCCCTCCTGAGGCATTATGGCAAGTTTTTAGCTTTCCTCTTTCAAAAATCCACCCTTGTGTGATGGCCTTGCAAATACATCTCCCGAATCAATAGTTGGTTAGATTCAAAGACGGTGACACAATGGAATACATTGTTGATAAAGAGAAAGGAAAAAATTCAGTGTTGGCGACATTTTTCAAGAAGAATAATGAAGATTCGAATGTGAGAAAATATTTGTATAAGGATTTTCCCAAGCATTTTACATGGAATCGGAGCAACCATTATTGGAGGACCAGGGAACATAAATCAATGATTGGTCGACTTTTTATGCTAATCCAGCTGAAGGAGAGAGATACTACCTACGCTTGCTTTTATTTCATATTACTGGGCCTACCTACTTTGAAGATTTATACATAGCCAATGGTGTATTACACCCTACATTCCGAAAAGCATCTCTTGAAAGAGGTTTAATAGAGACCGATGATAATTTATCACAATGTCTTGTAGAGGCTTCATTATTTCAATTTCCCATCGCACTTAGAAGGTTATTTGCGACGATGCTGATTTTTTGTGAACCAGGAAATGTTCGCAAGTTATGGGACGACCACTATGATTCTATTTCTAACGATTATAGAAAACAATATGGATGTGTCGAACGAGTACAAAATATGGTCCTCATCGACATTAGAGTCTTCCTAGAATCTATGAGTAAAAAGCTTAGTGATTACAACCTTCCAAATGTCAGTGCACACATCGATTTACAATCAAGAGGATATTGTGAGGTGCATGAAGAATACTCTATAAATGTGGAATATGAAGACTTACATGCGTGAGACTCTCTCAATCCACACCAGACGTTTGCATATGATAAGATAATGAGGCATGTGGATGAAAATATTTTGGGTGTGTTCTTCATAGATGGAACCGGTGGAACTGTAAAGACATTTTTATACAAAGCTTTGTTGGCCAATATTCATGCCCGTGGTCTTATTGCACTTGCAACTGCCATGTCAGGTGTTGCAGCTAACAACATGCCAGGAGGGAGAACAACTCATTCATGATTTGGAATTCCCCTTAGTCTTGATAATAACTCGATGTGCAAGATCACTAAACAAAGCGGGAAGGCTCAGCTACTTCGCGAGGCAAAGGTAATCATATGGGATGAAACAACAATGGCTAAGAAGCAGGCGGTAGAAGCAGTTGGTCAGACAATGCAAGATATCACATATGAGAAGCTCCCTTTCGGTGGAAAGATAATGGTTATGGGAGGTGACTTTAGACAAGTGTTGCCGATCGTGAGACGTGGCACTCGAGCACAAATTGTGGAGTCTAGCTTACGGATGTCACCTCTATGGGCTTCAGTTAAAAGGCTTTGATTAATTATCAACATGAGAGCGGTAAATGGCCCATGGTTTTCTGATTTTTTATTACGGGTCGATGATGGAAGGAGGAAACATTGGACGAGCCCTTTATTCGTATACCTGTAACATGTCCATTCCATACACTGATAAAACTAATTCAGTGGACACTCTGATTGATGCAATATTTTCTTCTTTGCAATCCAACGACACTAATTCAAAATTTATCATTTCGAGGGCGATATTGTCAACTAAAAATGAAAGTGTTTATGAAATTAATAATAAGTTGATCAAATGATTTTCTGGCGAGAATAAAGTTTACTAAATTTTTTATGAAGCGAGAGATGACAAAAATAACTTATATCCGATAGAATATTTGAACTCGCTAAATGTTAGTAGTGTACCCCCTCATTATCTTCGGTTAAAAACTGGGTGCCCAGTAATACTTTTGCGAAACATCGATCCTTCAAATGGGTTATGTAATGGCACCGGATTGATATGTTGAGCTTTCCAACAAAATGTCATTGACGTAGAGATAGCTGTTGCTTGTTGGTCAACATGCTCGAAAAAGAGTGTTTTTACCAAGAATTCTTCTATGTCCGTCTGACGATGAGATGTTCCCATTCAAACTAAAGAGAAAGCAGTTTCCAGTTCAGCTTAGTTTATCTATGATAAACAATAAAGCTCAAGGACAAACAATTCCAAATGTAGGTGTTTATCTACCAGAATCGGTATTCTCACATGGACAACTTTATGTGGCGTCGTCCAGAGGAATATCACGTGTCAATACCAAGGTATTAGTAAAGACGGAAAAAACGTTTGATAATGATGGAATCTACACATCAGACGTTGTGTACAAAAAAGTTTTATGTGATTAACAAGGTACAATCAACAACTTATTACTTTACGATTTCTTCAAATATGTATCTTAGATGCTCATTTGATGTTTAATGCAGAGCTAGCAGATGAAGCAACATGATTGCAGATTGGTGTAGTTTATATATTGGACATGTTATAAATGTATAAAACTACGTGATTGCATATTGTTGTTATTTATATATTGTAAAATCAAGTATGAACTATTAGATGAAATTCCAAATATAGACTCAACTTCTGTTGTATTGTATGACTAAGCACCTAGCAAGAAAATATCCGTTGAAATGAATTATTCGACACAAAATAGTCTACCAAAATGTCGCGATGAATAACTCACATCTAAAGGAAACTAATCATCACTGATAAAACTATCTTCCGAAAGAAACTCTTTGCCTCCTGGCGCTTAGTGCGGGTAAACGGCTAGTGAATATATATATATATATATATATATATATATATATATATATATATATATATATATATATATATATATATATATATAAAATTGTTGCATAAATCGCTAATCGGCCGCTAATTGGTGGACTAGCGATTAGGGATTAATCGGGGACCATTAATTATTAAGAAAATTATTCAAAAATTTATAAATCTAATTTTAATCCTACAAAAAAGCGATTAATCGGCGATTAGGGCCGATTAGGCCTGACTTTGACCTGCTTTGACCAAACCCGATTAGGTCCGATTAAGTCTGATTAGTCCGATTAATTCCGAATTTGACCTGTATTGACCAAACCCGATTATAGTGACCGATTAGCAATAAATCTCATCGGTGGAGGTCTGATTAGCGATTAATCGACCGATTAGACCGATTTCTGCAACACTGATATATATATGTATGTATGTATATATAGGAGGGTTCAATTGAGAAAAAAAAGTTGAGAATGGAGGAATAATTATCAGCCACATTTATTTTGTTGCAAAACATTTAGGCATACCGTTTGAAATGGATAACGGATAAACGTATGTTTTCCAACCAAACATGTTTCCTTAAACTATGCTAATCATTACCTTAATATACACAAAAACATACTATTTTTTTTTGTTTTTTTTTTATTTTTAGAAAGTCATTTTTAGTGAAAATTTATTTTAAATATATCAAAATTCATAATTTTTTATTCTTTATACATAGACATCCATATTGATATAGTTTTAAGATAAAATAAAAAATTTATTTTTTTAGAGTTTCAACTCTCGTTATTCTACATTCGTTATTCACTTATCAATAAAATATATGTTTATTTTTTTAAAGTGTCGTTCATATATGAATATTGCACGTAATAAAGTTTTCATACTTAAAATATATTTTTCACATCATCTTTCGTCATATATTATGTTTATATATGAATAAAATATGTATTAGTTTTCGTCATATTTTATATTCATATATGAATAAAAGCATTTATCAGATTTTTATTACAATTAATTTGTTATTCATATATGAATTAGTAGTATAAATGATATTTAAACTGTAAAAAAAAATAATTATATATTTTTATTCATAAGTGAATAACGAATGTACTGTAGCAAAAATTTGATGCATTTTTATTCACTTATGAATAACAATAGCTGAAAATATAAAAAAATATATTTTTTTATTTTATCTTAAAAGTATATATCAATATGGATGTCTATTTGTAGAGAATAAAAAATCATGAATTTTGATATATTTAAAATTATTTTTCGATAAAAATAGCTTCTTAAAAATTAAAAAAACAAAAAAAAAAACTATGTTTTTTTTATATATTAAGGTAATTATTAGTATAACTTAAAAAACATGTTTTGTTAGAAACAATGTGTATTCCTTATCCATTTTCGTCGGTACAACGGATGCATTTGCGGCAAAAATAAATGACTGGTTGAGAATGATTCTCCTATTCTCAATATTTTTTATTTTCTCAATTGAACTTACCTTTCTCTCTCTCTCTCTCTCTCTCTCTCTATATATATATATATATATATATATATATATATATATATATATATATATATATATATATATATATATATATATATATATATGTGAAGCTTCCCTTGAGATTAAAAAAAATTAAAGATCTTGAGATTGAACCTCAGCCACATATTTCTTACTTGCCGCTCTGACGCTCCAGCGTACCGGCAGCAGCGGACTATGCCTAATCATAAATGATTATATGGCAGAAAGGTATAATCATATATATTTATGCATGTTTATACATATATGCTTAATCATAAATGATTATACATATATGTCTGTTCACACAATGAGTAATCATATATGATTACGACAGTTGGTGACAGAAAATGTAGTGTTGACAAAGATAGCGGTGGTATAAGTAATGGAGGTGACAGTGGTGGAGTCGACTGGTGTTAGAGGTGGTGGCGGTGGCGGTTGTGGTGGTGGGGATGGTGGCGGAGGATAAAAGAATGAGCGACGCTGTGTAATCATTTATGATTATTCCAGACTTGCCGCGCCGGTACGCCGGAAGGTTATTACGGCAGATGTGAAATACGTGGCTGAGGTTGAATCTCGAGATCTCTATTTTATTTTTAATCTCAATGGAACACATATATATATATATATATATATATATATATATATATATATATATAAAGTTGCGAATTTAGATAACATAAAATTCCACGTTGCATTGCAACAAAAAGGGTGTGAACAACTGAACATCAATTGAAAAGCGGAAGAAATTGTCTTTTGCCAAACAAACGTAGCAAATCAGGATACATAGATTATGACGACGGTGGAGAGCAGTTCTGCAACTGCAACTACAAATTCCAGATGGTCTCTTGCCGGAATGACTGCTCTCGTCACCGGCGGCACACGTGGTATCGGCTACGCTGTGGTGGAGGAATTGGCTGTGTTAGGGGCGGCGGTGCACACCTGCTCTCGCAACGAGGCTGAGCTCAACCACCGCTTACAAGAATGGTCTTCCAAGGGCTTCACCGTCACCGGATCCGTTTGCGACGCAACTTCTCGTCCTCAACGCGAACAGCTTCTACAAAAAGTCTCCTCTATCTTCAATGGAAAGCTCAACATTCTTGTAAGTTGTTTCGATTTTGTTTCAAATTTTAACTTTTCTCTAATTGCTTCCATACATTACAAAGTTTTATTTTATATCGCGAATTATCAGCTAGAGCCTCCATCTTTTGAAACAAGCTTCTCTCCAACTTTCTATATCCACAATTCGTTCAATTGTTACTTTTCGAAACCAATTCTAGATCCACAATTCGTTTGTGCTCTTTCCTAATTATTTGAATAATGGATAGACATTTCTAGGTTAAACAGAAATGAGTTGCGTTTTACGAATGCTTTTACACACATCCTCCATAAAATTCTTTCCTGTAGATAAACAATGTGGGAACAAACATCAGGAAACCTACAACCGATTACACTCCAGAAGAGTATTCCAAGCTCATGTCTACCAATTTGGAATCTTCATACCATATGTGTCAACTTTCACACCCTCTTTTAAAAGCTTCTGGAGTCGGAAGCATCGTGTTCATTTCCTCAGTTGCAGGTTCTATTCACCTTTCTTCTGGCTCCATCTATGGAGCAACCAAAGGTATATATACACTTCCCCTTATCCAATTTTCCAATTCTTTAGACTGTAATTTCTCAAGGAAAAGGGATTTATGTTTTTAACTTCGATTTTTCTTTACAAAGGTGCAATGAATCAGCTTGCAAAGAATTTAGCATGTGAATGGGCTAAAGATAACATAAGGACTAATAGTGTAGCACCATGGTACACTAAAACTCCACTTGTCCAACATGTAATATCTTGATCTTCTCATCTTTCTCAGTTTCCCTTTTGTTTCTCTATGATCATATTGGAATTTTATAATTTATATTACCAAATTGTTTTGTGTAGTTGCTAGAGAATGAGGAGTATTTGGAAAGAATTGTATCAAGAACTCCTCTAAATCGTGTTGCAGAAGCGAATGAAGTGTCATCAATGGTGGCGTTCCTTTGTTTACCTGCAGCTTCTTACATCACTGGCCAAACGATTGCTGTTGATGGAGGATTTTCGGTTAATGGTTTCGCATGAATTTTGTAATAGAATTAGGAATTTGGTTTGGGTATCTTAAAGAAATTTTTACTTAATGGTAACTGAGTGTTTTAATTGATTATATATTTATAATATTGACATTAATTGTTAACTTAATGAGTTAATGGTAATTGAATGGAAAAAAGTTCAAATAATGAAAGATCTAGAAGGTCCAATGGATTTGGACTCAAATATGGAGCCCACCACTAATTTTATACCATCAATATTTGGCCCTTTTCCCAAGCAAATAAGAAAGAATTACGAAGCTGCCAATTTAAATCCTCCTGCCCACAAAAGAATTCAAGGTCTCGAAATAATATAGAAGCATCATTTCTCTCTTGGTGCAGGATTAGATTAGGATGAAGGGTAGAATTGACATTTCGGCAATACATTGAACAGATAAGATCAGGATTAGATTGGAAAAACACAACTTTTGCAAAACATTGCAATGAAAGATATCCATACCATGTGAAATACTGGAATAATATGGCTCGTTTACGAACTGAAAATATAGTAATCCTATATATAAGAAGATTGGGTTATTAATCATTCGTACGTTTAAAATCTTGAAATAACCGTCTAAGGTATCAAATGTCCAAACCTATCATTGTCATGGCTGCTGAAACCATTAGCAAACCTGAAAATTAATAACAAATATTTTAATACTAATGAAAAGGTGATGAACATCTCAACTAAATGTTGAGTAATCATTTTTTAGAGAATTAAGAGTCGTTGTAGATTTCAAGTTGCAAAATGACATATCGATTTTTAAATAGCAGTTACTGAAAAATCAGAAAACATGTGTAGAGATTACCAGTTAGGTACAATCAATCTTTGATCAATTGTTTTAGAAGGGAAGATTTGAAATTGGAAGATGTTACTTACCGACACAAATTGAGGATTCTGAAAAAGTTGATATGGAGGTGATGATGGATAGTGGCGTCTTTTATCCTTGAAATTGTAAAATCCAATTCACAGCCCAAACAATTATTTAAGTGAAATAGGTTAGATGTCAATTAAAACAAAGGTAAGAAATGTAATAGGTGGTGTTTGCTTTATTTTTTATTAAATGGCATGAATTATTGTTTTCTTTAATGACAATTGTTTCATCTAACATTTATAAAGTTTTGAAAAAGTTAACTTTTCTCTTACGTTAGTTTTCATGTTCAATACATTTTTTACAACAAACATTTATAGAAAAGTCTTATAAAAATACCTTCCTAAATAATAAAAACTAAAAAAGAGTTATAGGGAAATGTTTGATAAGTTTGTATAAAAATACAATAAAAACCATAAAAAAGGCTGTAATGAAAATATTGGCTGACCAAGAAATTTATAATTTTGTTTGTAAAAGAAGCTTAAAAAAATGTAGAAGACCATCTAATTCATTTTTCTACAAAATTAGAAAACCCTAGACCCCTCAACCATCGCGTTGCAATGCCAACATACTATCGGACCAATCAACCATCATGTTGGAATACTCTAGACCTCTCAACCATCGAGTTAGAATGCTAACATGCTATGGGTCCAATCATCCTCGGAATGGAATACCCTAGGCCTTCAATCATCCGGTTGGAATGCCCCGGCCTATTGGCTTACGCAAAAAGCATTGAAGCCTCATCCACTAACCAAACATGTGCACATAATACAGATAACCATACTATTACCCAGCTAGCAAACAAATAAACAGATCTTACAGATCACTAAGCATAGCATCATGCTATCTATTAGGATACTGATCTAACCGATCACTATAACATAACATTCATAACAGACTATCAATCCAAGAGCCGACATTGGTGTCTTCGACCCGCAAGTACAATGAGGAAAACTCACCTCACACAGTCGAATCACACTGAAAGTCTTCAGTTGCTAGCTCCCGAAAATCCCCGCACTAAAACACCAAAATAAACATCCAATTAATAATTGGATTACAATCCTTGACTAACAAACCACACATAGGGTAAATGGCCACTTTTACCCTGTCCCTAGATGGTCTAAGATCCAGGCCTAAATCTTGATCCAAAAGGCCCAATAATGAATAATTACACAAGGCCCATAATTGGCCCAATTTTCCAAAATGGGCCCAACTCCTATTAAGGTCTTACTCCAAGGTCCAAAAATTCACTAGGCCCAAAATACACATAATTAAATGGACTAATAAGGGCACAAGAATCCAAGCCCAAAAAGGTGACCCAACACATTAAAGCCCAAAATGAAAACCTAACAAGCTGAGTATGCGGGGTGTACTCAACCGTACGCTCAACGTATACCACATTGACCAGAAACGTGTCCTTGACCGCCTATGCCTAGCGTACACCCTGGTACGCCCAACATACGCGATGGCCATGCAAGACGTGATTATGGACTTATTCATTTCAGTCCAACGCCTAAATTTCAGATCTAGGTCCAAAAAGGTGTTCCAAACGATAAAGTTTCCAACTTTATGTCATGCATGTCTTAATACTAAAGCACACACTTGAGCTCTCAAGAGGGTAGAAATCCTAGATCTACAAGTTGCTCCTTCACCAAAGCTTCTCCAAGAATCTTGTTCTTCCTCTAACACACTAAGAACACACCACAAAGCACACACTTGAGCTCAAAAAGGCACAATCAAATATTAGGGATTGCAAAAACGTTCCAAAGGAGTGGAGGCTGAAAGGTGGAAAGGAAATGAGCCAACATGATGCTTAAATACCCTCCAAATGCTAAAATCTAGGGTTTCCTTCTAACGTGAGTATGCCCAACGTATGTGAGTGTACACCCTGTCCTAGGGCGCGCCCTAGTACACACAGCATAGACACATGTACGCTTAGCATAGTCAACCAACTCAAATTACCAAAATTCAACTACGGCTTCAAGGCATAATTCTTGGACTTAGGGACCAAATTGACTTATAATTTAAACCAATGGATGAATTTGAAAATACCTGAAAAACAGGGTGTTACAGTGTATAATTAGATTCATCTTACACACATATATGAAGTATTTAATAATATTACATGTTATATGTGCTTATTATCTATGTTTCTGATATCTATGCTAGATGAACGATTTATACATGTTTTACTTAATTTAAACTGTATATGTATTTTTAAATCTATAAATATATTAAGTAAAGATGGATAGATGAAAAATGATAAAGATGATGAGAGATGAAAGCTGATATAGATATTGAGAGGTGAAAGATGATGAGAAGCCTTGACGTGAACGCTGATCCGGTCATCTAGCAGAGTATAGATGACAACAATGGACGATTCTAGACAATTCAGCAAAATGCTAACAGGCTTGCAACCTGTAAGTGTTTTTGAACTACGTGTTCACCAGATGTACTCTTAAAATTCTCGCAGTTGCGCCTAATGGATAATATTGGCAGCTGTACCTAATAGATAACCTTTGAACTACATGTTCACCAGGTGTATTCTAAAAACTCTAGAAACTATGGACTTAGTGCCTTATGAATGAACGTTGGCAGTTATGACCTTAGTGCCTACTGGATAACATTGGTAGCTGTGCCTAACATATAACATCAACGACTATGGACTTAGTTCATGTTAGATAAATCCTGACAGCGATGGACTTCGTGCCTATTCCTTAAGAAAATCCTTAGAAATAAATATTGAAGAATAGACGATTCTTAGGATAGATCCTTAAGAATAAAGAAAATAATGGAGATGGGTAATCGAGGTAATTGTTTGATATGAAGTATATGATGAAACAAATTAACTATATTAATGTGGGTTGAAAACCCTATATACTTACCAGTTTTCCCAACCTGACCTACTTAGTTTATTTGAATTACAGGTATCGATGCGAAGATACATTACACTGGGAGAATAAAGGGGATGTAAAACGTTAGTGTAAATGAATATAAGATCTGTTTATGCTTATGTTTATGTATTGACGATGACATCCCAATGTTTTAATATAAATAAAATACATTTCTTCGAAATGCTTTGATAATATATTTATCATATTTTTGGGACAAACTCCGCAATAATATTCTTCAAAAATGATACTCTGATTTTAAAATAAGCAAAAATAAATTTTTAAAAATGACCGTGAATTTGGGGATGTCACAGTTGGTATCAGAGCATTAGTTTAAGCGAACTAGGATTAAAGATTTATTTCTAGACTTAAACTTAGAATGCTAAGTGATGAATGTGAGATAAGTGTCTGCTATATTTAGGATGTATGTATGAATAGACACGAGCACTAACTTATTTAGGGGAAATGCCTAAATTGCTTTTATGTGCTAAATGATTTATACTATAATATATCTTATATTCTTTATGATGCTATCACATCTATGGTCTATTGCGGACCGGATCTAGAAATTTTATGTGTCAGATTTCTAAACGTTTAATTACAGTATTAGAACTGACATATAACTTTTTGGAGTGGTAAGGAGGATTACGCGTCTAAACCTTATCTAGGAGTAGTAAGAAGGACACATTCGTTTGTGTTAAATCCTTTTGTGATTTTAGTAAATAAGAACTTGGGGACTGCGAGACAATACTTGGGATGAGTATGAGTAGGTGTGAAAGGTAATAAAAGCCTATACTACTAGAAGCACATGTCTCACACTTGGATCAGGGAAAGTCACAAGGTTACCAAGGCGTCAGTAATTGATTCCATTTTGTTCATGTATGCCGTTACCATCGTTTTAGTAATGACCAAGAAGATAACCGAAGCGATCAATAGAAGTATTTCGATCACCGTTAAAGTAAGAAGCTTGTAGCTAGGAGTGCTACATAGTAGAATATGATTATATCGCATTAGAACACGAAGAAAGGTATATTCCATTTTGGAATTTGGCTCTAAAAGACGCGAGCCTATGCATTGCATCATACGATGAGAAGTCATTAGGACATGACCCATCGGTCTGTTATGATAATCGAAGCAAATAACTTATCTTAAGTTAAGTTTGTTTGAGAAGGAGTAGGAGTCTCCAATAAGGATCGAGCTTGTAACTCGAAGGTTGTGATTGAAAGTCCAAAATTGAGCGCCACCAACAGTTAAGAAGTCCACGATTCAGATACCCAAGAGTTACGTTTATTACCTAGGATTAAAAGATAACATATGGAGTCATTATACAAGCCCTATTTATTTGATGATACCAGGACGTAATCATCCTAAGGGGAGATAATTGTAACGCCCGCAGATTCAGGCTAATCAATTTAGAGATAATAAGCGTTGAAAGTGACTTTTTTATTGAATATTATTTAGAGTAAATAATTTTAACCAAACTTATAGTATATGTCACAAGGATTCCGTACATATATAGAACGCTGAAATCCGACATATAACGAAGAAGTTATGACTCTTCCAAGTTTTGTGATTAAACCGACACGGCTTCACGTATCATAAAACGTAAATTTTTGGCGAAATACTTTTTAGCCTTAGCAATCTAAAGTAAAATTCATAGTATACATTAAACCAAGAGCGTGCATATGGAGAACGTCCTAATCTGACTTCGTTTAAGGAAGTCACTTATTTTTGCCACACCTCTTCAACCATTTCTCTCCCAATTCTCCCAAGGTACTAAGACGTTTTCTGTAGCCCTCCCTATGAGTTAGTAGTGAGTCTCGAATCGGAAGAATACCCTGAGAAGAAGAGCTTTCGACTCAGAAGTTCTGACCGCGCACAACCCAGTTTCTCGCTAAACCCCCTTGTAAATGAGTTATGCTTACCATACTTTAAGTATAACTTATGTTTAAGTTCATTATCGTTATTATGAACCTATAAAAAAGATTTAACAGTGATTCATAGTCATTATATTGATTGATCTACTTACGGGGATGATGTCTAGGCTATGATTAATGAGGTGTTTAAAGTGAGATTTCCAAACAGTATACTTCGTATACCAAACGGACCCTACCTCCAATTTGATCCTACCTGGTTGTTCCTTACTTGATAGATCATGAAAGTAGACTTTGAGTTAATGATAAATCTAGATTAATAACTAGTCGCAATAAATCTTAGACTAAAACTTAGTAATAATGATACTAGGTTTCGTCAAAGGAAAAAAAAATTGTACGAAGCGAAGCGCTGCCCAAATTTCGAGTCATCTGTTTAACAAGTGAGTGCATAGTTACTTTCATTTTACACATAGATATGAAATATTTAATAATTATACATGCTACATGTGCTTATTATCGGTATTCCTGATATCTATGCTAGATGAACGATTTATACATGTTTTACTTGATTTAAAATGTATATATATATATATATATATATATATATATATATATATATATATATATATATATGTATTTTTATACTTAAAAATATATTGGGTAAAGATGGTTAGATGAAAGATGATAGATGATGACATATGAAAGATGATATAGATATGGAGAGGCGAAAGATGATGAGAAGCTTGACGTTAACGCTGGTCTAGTCATCTAGTAGAGTATATATGACAACCACAGACGATTCTAGACAGTCCAGTGGAACACTAGTAGGCTCGCAACCTGTAGGTGTTTTTGAACTATGTGTTCACCAGATGTACTCTAAAAATCCTGGCAGCTGCTCCTAATGGATAATATTGTCAACTTTGCCTAATAGATAACCTTTGAATTATGTGTTCACCAAATGTACTCTAAAAACTCTAGCAACTATGGACTTAGTGCTTTATGAATGAACGTTGGTGGCTATGGACTTAGTGCCTAATAGATAGTATTGGCAGCTGTGCCTAACACATAACATCAACAGCTATGGACTTAGTGTCTATTAGATAAACCCTGGCAGCGATGGACTTCGTGCCTATTCCTGAGGAAAATCCTTAGGAATAGATATTGAAGAATAGATGATTCTTAGTGTAGATCATTAAGAATAAAGAAAATAACGGGGATGAGTAATCGGGGTAATTTTTTGACATAAAGTATGTGAATAAACAAATTAACGATATTATTGTGGGTTGAAAACCCTATGTACTCACTAGGTTTCCCAACCTGACCCACTCGGTTTATTTTTATTACAGGTATCGATGCGAAGATACATTACTCTGAGAGAATAAAGGAGATGTAAATCATTAGTGTAAATGAAGTTCACCTTTCCCCAACGAATGCTACACTCCCAACCGGAGATCGACTCAACCCCGACCTCTGTCGTCTATTGCTCATAATTCCATGCATCTTGCGGTACCTCCTGTACCCGAGTACTGTCCTGCACAACTCTAAGACCTCAGATGATAAACAATACCCCTCAACACGGAATCCACCTCAAAATCCAGAATCTCATCTCGCCTACCGAACACACCACCAGAGCCAAACTCAAACTCGAGAGTTTGGTCTGACCCATAGTTGAAACCCCTCGACCCAATGAAGCACTCAACTCATGACTCATGACCCGCAACCCACGTGTATATTACTTCTCCAATTCCCCTGGGTTGTGACCACCACAACTTAAATCAAAGTACAACGATTCTCGACAAATATAGAGACCCCAGTCTCACCTTTGGTTTGACCACCAGGCTCCCAAAAACTCAAATATTAGGGCTACCCAAGCGTAAAACTCATATGCATCTTGCTCTGACCAGAGAGTACTCATCACAGCATCCTCTCGATGGCTAGTGAGTACTACGACTCCCCGCAGCACCACAATAATCTCCCACTGACTAGTGAGTACTATGGCTCCCCGCAGCATCACAACAACCTCTCACTGACTAGTGAGTACGACAGCTCCCCATAGTATCACAACAACCTCTCACTGACTAGTGAGTACTACGGCTCCCTACAGTATCACAACAACCTCTCACTGACTAGTGAGTACTACGGCTCCTCATAGTATCACAACAACCTCTTACTGACTACCTGGTGAATACTACGACTCCCCGTAGTATCACCACACTCCATTGCTAACTCATGGATTTTGCAGCTCCCTGCAGCCTTAAAACACTTTTTCTTACCACCCACGGTCTCAACCTTAAGTCGAAGCCACAGACTGCATCCATTATCCCACGTTCCACGACCCATCATAGATAGGTGCACACATACCCATCCAAAAGTAAGCATCACTACTACTGACGACAACCGACACGACAACTTCTTTTCTCACTGCAATCCTCATTCTTTAATAATCTCGTTTAACATTAGTTAGCCGAAGCTCTCCCACTGGAACCATGGATACTTGCTACACCAGTTGTCAGCTCTTAACTCAGAACTCAGAGTAATCTAGGAATAAGGACATCATACCCAGATAGCTTGGTTCACTAACACAGAATCTCACGATGGTGTGCCCAATCCACATATCTCATACTCACGACCCCATGCTTGGATACCACATTGCTCTTGCAAAATCCCCTAACCGATCTCCCTCTTGCACCACTTGTAACCTCAGAGTATCCCATCTCCCAATTTGAAACACCGAGGCATCATCAATGGCTTAGAACATGATGTCGAAAACCCGAAACCCCCCTCTACTGATCATTACCCACACGGAACTACTCATATTAACCCTGAAATTGGTTGATGAATCAACGGTTGCCCTTCCGGGGGTATAGATTACAATCTGTACCTTCACTTGCAAATCTCAGCTATTGCATCCGTAATCCAGCGACCCGATCGCACTCGAACTCGGCATATGCTATCCCCAAAAATCACAGGCCACAAATAATCTTCCAATTCACTTATCCTTCCTTAAACCTAAACTCATACATCTATCCATCTAGCACCTCGCCTCATCCTCGGGCTCATGCGTCCGCACCGCAATTTCCCATAACCATTTCTCTGATTGCACAAGAATGGATCTCTGGTCCCCCAACTAGAGAACTTGTTCTCCTCCACTCAGGGTTCGAACAATCACCCAATTGGCACATCTACGGCCTAATCAGAAGATTGACTCATCCGTCATGACATACTTGAGTCTTAAAAGTATTACTCAATCATCCTAGGGCCTTCCTAACAAAATACTCTCCAAGTTTTCCGTCCCTAACAAAATCTTAGAATCCTCCCCACATGAATGTATCTAGTCACCTCGAAGACTTAGACTGACACACCGCCAAAAACCCCACTGTTCCGAATCCAATCTGCCTCTAATCCGGAAATAGTTCCCTATCACGCACTTCGACTCTAACTCCTCAAACAGCCTCCCAAATCGGGAATAATCAAAAAAACACAGACCTGATTCTCATTGTCGGTACACAATGTAGACCACGAGGGCCACTGCCCCCGTATACTCCTTTTTAAACACTGGAAACTACTAGTAGAAGTACCATTTCCCCACCAGGCACCTCTTTGTTCTCATCCGTCTTAGTCCCACTAATGACTCTTTCCTGGTACAAGAATATCTCGCAGCCAACATACCGCCCAAATGTTCTGGTGAAAAGGTCACCATGCTTGCTACCCCACAGGGTTTACTTCCAACTCAGAAACTTATACCCCTTATGTTCCTCATAGAAAATAGCACCATGCGGTCATAGGAAATGGTATCCCCACTATCGGACGATTCCTCAATTCAGGTCGTACTCCTCCATAGCTCACCATCTTCTACTCATCCCTGAGTCTTGCGACCCCAAATGGCATCTCACCAAAAATCCCTCAGAAACTAACTCGATTTCCCTCTCAAGGTATGCTCCATTGAAACTCATTCTACATAGCCCTATGGATCCATACTCTTTCATATCTGATCTCAGTTTGACCTACCACATCAAAATAACTGGTAAACCAGAAGCACTAACCATCGCGAGTCTTGGTACTCAAACCATGTGATCACCTCTCGATCTGCTATGAATCAGGGTACCCGAACCATGTTATCTCCTCTTAATCTTCTACGGATCATGGTACTCGAACCATATTCTCTCTTCTCAATCCGCCTCAAGTCATGGTACTCGAACCATGACATCACCTCTCAATCTGCTACAACCCATGGTACTCGAACCATGTCATCACATCTCAATCTGCTACTTAGATTCTCCAGAATACTCCCGACATCAAGTATGGGTCCTCTGCTTTTAGTAGTACGGGCCCATACTACCTGCCACATCTAACCATACTTTCCACACAGTCCATCCCATATTTCCTAAGTAGTTGATCAACCTTTTCGTTCTCCCATCCCGTTACATGTGTCCGCTTCCCAACAAAATGCTCTACCCTGTCAGCGCACTCATCTGACCACGGTCACCCCTAGGCTCTTCCTAGGTGCTCACACTTCTCTGCCATCAGCTGCTGAAGAACTCCTAGCGATGCCAGCCATCTACCTCCTGAATATCATCATATTCACTTAGTAGCTAACTCCCATCACCGAGAGTTCCACAAAGCACGAAGCAAGCATCATTCGAGCATCGAATAATCTCTATCAACACATACAACCACTCTAGGTTACAAATCCTCTTGCTATACTCGTACTCAAAAGGTATCACCAAGATCAAGCAACTCCACCCCTAGAGGGTATCTGACTACTCTCTCAGAATGCTCCTCAAATGCTCATCTAGGTATCTCACATAGATTACTCCTCTACTCAGATCCCTCTCTAAAAAGGATTCTTGCTGGATACTCTTATTCCACGCATACTCAAAAGCAAATCACAGATAACAGTAACTCTAGGCTAAGGCATCACAAATTAGGCCACTCTAGACCTAAAATATGAAATACCCAGCCTACTCTCTAGCATGCATAACATATCTCATAACAACTTATAACACATAAGTAAGGGTATTTTGGGAAATCACCGTTCGGGCGCTGGCTGATTGTATACACTGCTCGTTTCATCTTTCTCTTAAAATTCCTTTACCTATTTTTAGAAAAATCGTTCCTTTTGAAAACTTTTCTCAAATCCTCAGTTTGAGTCCACACATACCCGAAGGTGTATCCGAATCCCTTAAACCAAGGCTCTGATACCAGTTTGTAATGACGTAAATTTTCAAACAAATTTTTACGTTTTAAAAATCATAACCACATATAAATAATTCTCAAAACCACAAGTGTCGATGCCATAATATTTTTCAAAATAGTTTTCAAAAGTAATTATTCAAATCCAGGATACTCGTTTATGACTCTTTTCTCTTGTGTCTGTGTACAATCGAGCCGTCGCCTTCCCGCGATCCTGATAAGAACCTGAAACACATAACACATAACACAGTAAGCACGAAGCTTAGTGAGTTCCCCAAAATACCACATGCATATAAATTAGCCACTTGAGGCTGTGACCTTCAGGTCAATATGTCTCAGTGGACTTTCCGGCTCCACAACTCTGGTAGACCTTCCGGTCCTACCCATGATGACCTTTCGGTCCTGCAACTCGTTGGACCCTCAGGTCCGGTCTAGCTCGTTGGACCCTCTGGTTCGGTCTAATTGAGCCTTCTGACCTTATATTTTGTTGGACCTTCCGGTCCGGTCTGGTTGAGCCTTCCAGCCTCATAAATTATCGGACCTTCCGATCCGATCAATAACACATAGCATAATATCACATAGACAAGATGCTTAACTCAAGCAAGCACATAAGACCTTCCGGTCACATATAAATACCACTCTAGGTAACGTATAGTGAGAAGACTCACCTCGGGTAACTCGAATGATCTTGAACTCGAAACATTGATCTAGCTTCCGCCTGATTACACACAGAAAATATCTCAACTTAATAAAGGCCCTCAAAGGCTAAGACTATTCCCTTCCTATGCTCTCATAGAAGGGTAAAAGACCATTTTACCCATCCAATGGTCCAAACGCCCACTTATTGACCAAACCCTAAAAGTCAACGAAAGTCAACGCCTGCGGGTACGCTGCGCGTACCAGATCCTTACGTTGGGTGTACTCGTCCTCTTCACTGGTATCAGGCTGATCGAACCTTTCATCCCGTGTACTCTTCCTCCCAGTTTCACTATTTCCTCACTTATGGTCTTAAACAGTTAAGACCTTGGCTCAAAATACAGATCTGGACCCCCTACAGTCTCCTATTCCATAAAGTCGAAGACTTTGTGCCTTTTCATGGCTAGTTTGGCTTTAAACACTCATAACCTTCATCCATTTTCTTCCTTAAGCTCATACCCCTTGCATGGTTAGCTCTTATTGACCAAGATTGGATTTTTATGACCTTATAACACGAAATACACTAGCAAGGGGCAGATCTAGGTTCTTAGAGCTCATTAACTCATAAAGCCATCATCTTTTGAGACAAAAGCCCTAAAACATCCCATATAAGAACACACAACAGAAAAGGAAGAAAGTTTGAAGCTTTATACCTCCAAATGAAACTTCTCACACTGCTAAGCTCAGATCCAAGTGCTTGAGCTCTTACTCCTTCTTTTCCAAAGCTTCCTTTCCACTCTTATGGCTTAAGAACACACCAACAAGCTCTCAAGGGCACTCTCTAGCTACAAGAATGGGGATTAGGGTTTTGGATGGACAAGTCTCTGGAAATGGTGGCCAACAATGAGGCCATAACATTCTTTAAATAGGAGCTCATTTAGAATTAGGGTTTCAATCTGAACCTAGTACACCCAGCGTACACTACGGTACGCCAGCGTAGTGGGTAGACTCTACGTTAAGAACACGCTCATGAGTACGTGCAACGTACTCTCCATTATGCTCAACATACTCAAATACTCCATATTCTTTTCAAGGACTAATTTTGACAACTTGAGGAAAGAAAAGGATCAAAGAGCTATAACTAAATTCCGGGATGTTACAAAAAAATTCCAACACATTTTACAACTTTTCTACTATTGTCACCAAAAGTCACCATTGGACCGTCCTTCTTTGTAAAATTTGTTAGGAGAGACTTGTAACAAGTCAAGTGTCTAGAACTTCCACTGTCTATGTACCAAGTTTGACCTAGATTTGGACTTGATTCAGTGTCAGCGTGAGATCCATCAATGTCACATGTGTCATTAGGGTAATCATCTACAAGTGTCATGAGACCCTTAATGTTCAGTGCCGCATCTTCAGATGCCTCCTCTTCATCCACCCATTCTTCTTTATCCTCTTTTTTTTCAATGAAATCCTTTAGTAGAGAGATATTTTCTTTCTTTTCATATGAGCCACCACCTTCTTGTACAAAACTTCATAGTTATCAGGACTCTTAACTTTTTTCTTCTCCATGTAGTCCCTGGAAAATGGTTAGGGCTCCCACAATTAAAGAAATTACCTGAGCTTTTCTTTTCTAAAGTGTATATTCTCATTGAGTTTCTTCCCTTGAATTGAGCTCTTTTCACTCTGTTTGCTCTTCTTTCTTCATAACGCTTAATGATGAGTGCAACGCTGACGACAAGCTCATCGGTGAGATCTTCATCACTTTTTTTCCCTGATCTAACTTGTCTGAGTCACTAATGTGCTTTATTTCTTCCTTTCTAGACATCAGGGAAACAAACTTTTTCTTGCTCGAGTCCTTCATGATTTCCTTATGAAGAGCATTGGTCTCTTCATAATTTCGCAGATTACCGAACAACAAATTTAGATCCTTGGAATCGATCTTCTCACTGTTTTTAAGAACATCAGTGTGATGTTCCCAACTTTACGCAAGAGAATCGTGAAACTTTAGAATGAACCGTGATGAGTGCTTAATGATTCCCAGCCTACGCATATCATTAAACAAACAATTAAACCTATTAAAGGTTTGAGTAAGAGACTCACCTTGCTAAGTAAAGAAATGCCTGTATCTTTGATTAAGATTGTTGATGGTCGTAGCCTAGAATTCCATGGTGCCTTCATAAGCTATAGTCAGTGTGTCCATCATCTCTTGTGCTGATTCACAATTTTGTACAAGATGATACACGTGGTAGGGAAGAGAGTTTCGATAAGCAGCATTGGATTTCACATCAAGACTAAGCAGTCTTTTTCATCGTCATCATAACTTAATGCTGACTTTTTAATCAGGGGGGGGGGGCAATGGGAGCATTGTATTCCATGGGTTGGTACATAGGAACAAGGGATCCTTTTTCAACAATATCTTTCATCTCATAGTCAACGGTTTCAAGAACTACCATAGCCTTGGTTTTCCACATGGAGAAGTTGTGTTCATCGAAGGGAGGAATTTTGTTGAGACCAAAGGATTTGGAATTGCTTAAAGTCGACATGATAACTTGAGTGTATCACAAACCCACTCTGATACCAATTGAAGGTTTCTGTTTGATCGGATACACTTCAAGTATGCATAAGAAAATCAAAACTAATATAAGAAAAATAATTGACAGAAAGTAAATAACACAAAAGTTCTCTAAATTGTTTTTTCACAAAGAAAAGAGGTTTTGTCTTCACCACGAAGACAGGTTTGTCATAAAGACGATTGGCACAAAGCCACAATCACAACATGATAATGTTGTATATATAATAATAATCTATACATGTATATCCCGTGATCAAAAGGATTGTGTCTAATCTATACTAATGATCATATCCTTATCATAAAGATTATAGGATCTAATATCTTTTCTATATTTATCTATAATAAGTGCCTAATATACAAAAGATTACATATATAACTAAACTGTAAGTTGACGATGTTGAACTTGATACGCTGGCATTGATAACTTATAGACGCTGATGCTGATAGATCATCATGTAATGTGTTTGACTCATCAGATCATAAGGTGTGAACTTACATTTATCAACTCTCCTTCACCTTAAAACTTCCCGAGCTTAAATCCAAAATTCATAAAGGCCCGAAGTATCACTTTACGGTTATACCATTGTACTCCAAAGAACCAACCGAACTCTCGGATTACCTAATCTACATTACCCATATCCAAATGGGTCTAAATCTCTCTTTCCACCAAAGAAAGAAATCTTATGATAACTGATCTTCGGATCATGGCTGCAAAATATGAAGCGATTTGAAACAAGGTGTTATAATTCGGGTTGAAGTTCTGCATGCGAGCTATCTGAGCTTTTGTCAGAAATCTCAGTAAGTTAAGCTGTACTTATATCGCTTTCAGTGTAACTTATCTTTATAATCATAATCATTATTATGAACTTATAAATAAGATTTATAAGTGATTTCAATTCATTATATTGATTGATTTACTTACAAGAGTGATGTCTAGGTTGGATTTAATGAGGTGTTTAAAGTGGAATTTCCAAACAGATGCATACATAGTTACTTTCATCTTACAAATAGATATGCAGTATTTAGATACTTTAATGCAATATGTGCCTACATTCAATGCTTACGAACCATTATAAATAAGAGTGACACTGAAGTTACTTATATAACTCCAAAATGACAAAAAATCAACCCCTGCCATGGACTACAAAAGAAGAGATCATGTTTGTTCAGTCTTGGATAATCATTAGAGATGTTGTTTTCATCGATTTTCCAAATTTGGTGTATGGATCACTTTGGGACCGGTTGAAGAATTTGTTTCGCTATGAGTTGTCTCATAGAGAGTATCAAATATAATAAGAAGTCAAGAGTAACTTTCAAGACAGAAGGTCAAAGGTGGAGACGATTTACAAAATTTATCACAATCTTGCCAATGAATTATTGAATGAAGATACAAATGTAATTTTCCAAGTGGCTACGGTTCAACTAAAAAATAAAAATAGCGAGGTTGAATTTTGATACGAACATTCTTGCAATATTTTGAAAGATGTTGCTTATTTTTAAATTATTTATTTTGGTATTTGTAAAATTCTATGTTGGTTAAAGTGAAAATGACACTGTAGCACAACAAAGTTTTGGTTTTGTCCCAGATTCATCACTAAGGTTTATTTTTTTATTTTTCCAATAGACACTTAATGTATTATTTTACATGGTAAATAAGGGAGGTAATTAATTTCATTCCAATTTAACAGGTTACATTCGGTCTTAGGTGGCTTTTTTGAATTTTTTTCAAAATAAAAAATTAAAAGGTAAAAGACGTGGCTCTTATTTTCATTTTCAGTTCAGTAGAAATTTAAATTAAAACACTCCAAGTCCTTCTTCCCTATTCCTAGAACTAACCCTAGCCGGTGATTCCTATACCAACCACTGCCGACGTCTTTCTTCTCAACCTTAATTGGCAACTCCTTCACCAACCATCGTATGCGCCTTTTATCGCAACCATCTCCGATATATTTGTGTTTGATTATAGTCTTTTGATCACCACTATTCCTCTCACTCACTCACTCACACACACGCACACACACACACACACACACACTCTCTCTCTCTCTCTCTCTCTCTCTCTCTCCCCCCCCCTCTTCATTTAAATTTGGTTCAGTAAGGGTTCAATTTATTAAAATCATGTTCATGAAAGAGACTATGCACTCACACATAAACTCTTTAACAATTATTTAACTCTTTAATAAATATTTAATATTTTTAATTAATAATTGTATTAATATCATGTTCATGAAAGAGACTATGCACTCACTTGTTAAAGTGATGACTCGAAACTCAGACAACGCTTTGTTCCTAGAAACTGTCTTTTCCTTCGACGTAACCCAATATTATTATTAGTAAGTTTAAGTCTAATATTTCTTGTGATTAATTATTAGTCTGGATTCATCATTAATTCAGAGTATACTTCAAGATCTATCAGGTAAGGATCAACCAAGCAGGATAGTTGGGAGGTAGGATCATCTCAGCATATAGCTTTTCCGAAATCCAACAACCAAGGTGACCATTCTAGACACCTCTTCTGTAAGTAGATCAATCAGTATATAGACTTGGAATCACTGATAAATCATGTTTATATGTTCATAATAATGATAATAAACTTAAACATAAGTTATACTTAAAGCACGGTAATCATAACTCAACTTATAGGTGGTTTAGCGAGAAACCAGACGTTTTGTGATCAGAACTTCTAAAACGAAATCTCTATTTCGTGGGGCTCTCTAGCGCTTTGGGGCTTCGCTACTAACACTTAGGAAGTGCTAGGAAAAAGCCTTGGGACCTTGGGGGGTTTGGGAGAGAATAGAATGGAAAGGTGTGAAGAAATTATTGAAATTCATCTCCATTTATAGGCTACCCAGGGGTCTCTCATGTTGTGAGCATGTGTAGGCACCAAGGCTTCGCCTCTGCTGGTGACACGTGGCATCGGACGCAATTAAAACTGTAGATCTTCAAAAATTCATAAAATTCGTATATGCTCTTTGTTTTTACGTGCTTTATATCCACGCATAGGAATTTTTGTGTACTACAACTTTTTTTTGACCCCGTCGGCTAATTCTCGACCGATCATAAATTAAATAATTTGAGTAGATTACACTGTCAATGACCATATAAAATTAATAACTTCTACATACGGACTCTGTTTCCGATTGGCTTTTTATCGTTGAAATCCTATTAATGAGATCTTCAATTCTCATTTAGATCCTTTCGGCTAAAAATCAACCGATCTAAAATTCGATTTTTGTGCCCGCACTACTTCGCTGAAACTTCGAAAAATCATAACTCCCTCTACTGAAGTTAGATTTGGACGTTCTCTAAATGCACGCTCTTGATTTAACGAATAATATGACTTTCATTTAGATTACTAAGGCTAAAAATAAATTTATCAAAAATTTATTTTTTACGATACACAGAGTTGTGCTGGTTTAATCACGAAACTTTGAAGAAGCATAACTTCTTCATTCGAAGTCGGACTTTAGAATTATTTATATGTACGGAATCCTTGTCACATATACTGTAACTTTTGTTAAAATTATTTGTCATAAATATCTTCTATTAAGAAGTCATTTTAACATTTATTATCTCTAAATTGTCTAGTCCGAATCTGCGTGCGTTACAATCCCACATGCAGCATGGGTTAGCCAACATAATGTGTCTTGAAAATAAGATATAGTATACGATTTGCATATACGCCAAAACAAATATTCAAATGTTCTGTTTTGAACGATTCTTGTATGCACATGCAAAGCCATACTCTTACAATAATACATATGATAAGAATCAAGGAGTACCCGACCTAAGGAAGAAGTTATGACATTGTCCATATTGATTATGAACGATACATCCCTACAGCATCTGGTAGCGTCCTTCAACCTCATTAGGAACCAGGTAGAAAAGTCAACATTATTTGCTACACCAAGATAAAATGTTATAGGCAGGGTCTTCTTGTTTCCATCGATAACAACCGCTATGAAAATTATCTGTATGTAGTCCCCTCTTAGAGTGACATTATCTATAAAGGTGACATGCAACAAACAACCTATGAATGCATGGAGTTGAATTTTTTTTAGGAAAACAAACAATAAGTTGTAAAAAGATTATAAATTTTAACTAAACAATTAAAACTTTAAGCAAAATTAATTTACCATATATCAAATAGCCACAAAACAAAGTTGGAAACAATCCATAACATCGGTTTTGATGTTCGTGTAACTACCAGGGTTCATCCGCTCAACGTTGTGCATGTAAAAATGCAAGTTGGTAAAGCTTTCTCCATGGACCCTGTATGAAAAACCCATCTTCAAGCAATTATAATAGAGAATTATTAAGTGAATAACTAAATGGAATACCACATGTTATGCAGGGAAGAAAAACCTAGTTTTTGTGTGTTAGGAATGTGTGTCCAGAATGTAAGTCCAAATTCTCATTGTACATGTACAATAATTTAAATATTATACTCTTGAATTGATTATACGAGTCTGGAATGTACGGTGTCAGATTCCAGAATCCAAACTATACTTACCACCGTATACTATGGAATGAATAATACTTCTCTGGAATTTCTTATTCCGGCGAAAATTATTATTTTTCTAAATGTTATAAGAGTTGGTTATTATCAATACATTAGTCATATATAAATGTTAGTTTTCTTATTTTCCAAAAGTGAATCCAAAAAATTAATATATAAATCATGGAATATTAATAATAATGAAAGAATAAATTTGGAGGGAATTAAGAATCTAAAATATGCTGGTTTATATGTGAACGGAGACAAAATTTAGGAAGGGAATAATACAAAGGTAAATATAGAAAACAATATAAAAAACAATAATATAGTATGCTAATTAGTATGGAATGCTACTCCTAATAAAAATATTTACCATAACGATTGCCTCTTACTTATATACGTAGTATACTTTTAGGACATATATTAAAAATCTCTTTATACTTAAATACTTTTACTATATTTAAGTCGGCATAAATGGAGTTATTAGGGTTGAACGTTCCTTTGGCTAAAAGTGAAGATACGTGCCTCACCTTTACGACCTCGTCTTTAACCGCTCACGACCTCGTCCGACCTCGATCCACGACTCCACCTGGCGATCCCTCACCGCTCACTCCTCCATCTCTGACTCAGGCTCTTAGGTTTTTTCTTTATTTATTTCATTGTCTATTTCTCTCTTTGATGTGTCTTTCACTCTTTCTAATTTCTAAGTTCTTTTTATTTGTTAAAGATTATTTGATCAAACTAATCATGTTTCTGATTTCTGTATTGCATACTTTATTTGATCAAATTGTCCCTTTCACTCTTTATTTGATCAAATTTAAATTTACTCTTGTTTTGTCTGAATGTAACTAGCACAAATTTGAGTTTATTCTTGTTAGTTGTTAATGTTCTTAACTGTGCTACAAGTTTAAATTTATGTTTGATTCTTCGTAATGTTTTCTTAAATTGTTTTGATTCTTGATTTTGTGTGTTTGACTTTCTTTCTCACTGGATGAGAACGTTGTTGATAATTTAGGAGTGATCAAATCGTCTGAACTTGCATTGAAACACGACTTTAATATTAAAAGATCACGCAATGTAGCTATTATCATGTTTCGTTTTCTTTTGCTTATTTATGGTGGCTAAAATTGCTTAAATAGTTTAAGACTTCAAGGTAATGAACATATATATTAATTTGTCTAAGCATATAGGTAGATTGTAGCTATTGCTATCGAAACCTATAGGATTGATAACATACTGTTGTTGAGTTCGAGATACAAATTGATTTTGAATGGGGGATTGGATGACCTGGATGACTAAATGGGTTTTGATGCTAAAATTCAGAATTTAAAGTTTTTGCTCTTCCAGGAGTAGTAATTAAGTTTTTTATATTTCCCTTTATGTGATTGTAAGATATGGAAGATACACTAATTCTTTTGTTACTTCTGTAAATTATTTTTGTTAACTCATAACTGATAAATTATTTTTTGTTATTTCTTTTGTTTTCCATTAGTAGGGTTTGATGGGAACAAAAGGTTGTGTGTTTCGGGACGCTCAGATTGAAATGGGTTTTAGGGATGGAGGATTATTGCAATTTCCAAAAAAAGTGAAGGAAACACTCCGGTCTAAATGTAATTTTAACTAATAAAAATACCTTAATTTTAACTAATAAAAATACCTTAAAAATCATATTGGGTGTCTAAATGATAAAATGGGGTGTCCGTTTAGCCAACCTCATCTACAAAAGCACTAGGCACTAGCACCGTTGACTATTAGTGTCTTGAATTTTGATGCATACAATGGGAAGTTCCATAAGATACATAAAGACTTCCCCAGGTATTGTAGCAACTCTCATTTTTTTCGCATGTTTTTTTTTCTCAATATCGTGATAAAGTATAAAAACAAACCAAATCGTGGGAGATTTGAATGAATGATAGAATTAAGTGTCTTGACACCAAAGTTGTCGATATCCAGACGATAGCATCTAAATTGTTCAAGTCTAAATGATGTAACCTAATTAAATAATTTCATGGTTAGAAAGTCATAGTTAGTGGCATGTTCACAAAAAAGTTAAAAATACAAAATGTAAATCAAACTAAATCGTGCCCGTTTCCCAATTTCAAAATATAATACGAGCATTTATCCAAAAGGAAAAAGAAAGCAACAGTCTTAAAGAAAACTTCATATTTATCTACCACTACAAGAAAATTTCAATTTAGCTACGGAAAAATTCCATAGCAAAAACATGAAATTCCGTAGCTAAATTCAAATAACTACGGAATTTGCTACGTAAATTTTCAATTAGACTCCGTAGTTTTATTTCTTGTAGCAAACTGTTTAGCTATGAAATTATAATTCCGTAGCAATTTTGTTATGATATTTTTTACGACATCTATCTGTTGCAATTTGAGTTCCATAGCAAATTCCGTAGCATTTTTCCATAGCAAATTCTGTAGCAAGTTTTCTGTAACGAATTCCGTAACAATGTTTTCGTAGCATATCCCATAGCTATTTTTCCGTAGCTAATATCGTAGCGATTTTCCATAGCCAATTCCGTAACAATTTTTCCGTAGCAATTTTCGTAGTAATTTTTCTGTTGCAAATTCTGTAGCAATTTTCCCGTCGCTAATTCCATAGCAATTGTCCCGTAGTTAATTCTGTAGCAATTATTTCATAGCTAATTTCATAGAAATTATTTTGTAGCCAATTCCGTAGCAGTTTTTCTATTGCAAATTCCGTAGCAATTGTTTAGTACCATTATTTTATAAAATTCGGTTATTGAATTCAACTATTTATATCAATTTATAAATAAACAATTAATATAAAACCAAAAGTAGTATTTCTATAGAAACTATAATAATATCCAATACATCAAAATGCTACAAATTAAACATAAAATGTTATCTAATACATAATGTTATCAGTAAGCAACCTGGAAGGCATAATAAAATCCAACACCAAATTGACCAATCAAATTGTTGTCTGAACCATCATCTTTGCTATTCTTTCAAGTACAACCGTTAGTTCAAGTATATTATTTATAATTCTCATAATAAAATATTTATATATGTTAATAAAATCATCTACCTTGTATGGAAATTAATAATTTTTCATTTAAATTTTCAATTAAGATAAGCTCAGACGGTCTGGTTGGGCCATCAAGCGGTGTTGCACTCCTTCCTAAGCCTCTCTCTTTCTTCAAGTTCGTGTTCTCTTTTCCTCTGCCTTTCAGCTATTTCATCCAACTTCGCCCTCCGTTTAGCCTCCTCTTTCTTGCGCCTTTCAGCCTCTGTAATCCCAAACAAACCAAGTGTGTCGATAAACAAAAATAGATATTTATTTTTTCAGCTTTACATAAACTAAATTTTTAGACCTAAATGATATTTTTATGCAATTTTGGTCCCAAAACAATTTTATTGCAATTTCAGTCTTTAATGGCGCTCTTTTTAACGTATTTGAGGTTTTTGTAATGTTTATTTGTTTAGTATTAAATATTTTTGCAATTTTAGGCCCAAAAAGCAAATTTGGTCCTTATTTGAGGTTCTTGTAACAAGTATGGTCCTTGTCCAAAGTAAAAGGGCTCTTTTGGGCCCCTAAGTTAAGTTAATTAGAATGTTTCCAATTTTGGTCATTTTACTTGAAAAGGAAGGGACGAGCCAAAATTAAAAAATATAATTTACAAAAAGAAAAAGTAAAAAGTAACCTTCACGTTTGCGGGCTTCTTCTTCCTCACGAAGCTTGTTGAGCCTTTCTTTTTCAGTCTTCAAATAAAACAACATTTTCCTTTTTAGGTCCCTTTCCTCTTTTTGTGCCTTGAGGATTTGGCCAAGTCTTTCCTCTCTCTCTCAGCCCTCATTCTATCATACTCTGCCTTTTGTCTGCTCACAACTTTTTCCTCAAGTTCCATCTGTGCACATACATGAGTATTTTATAAGAAAATATGACAAGATATTACATACAAATTACAATAAAAAATACAATACAGACCTTATGTTCCATAACACGAGAAAGTCTATACTTCTCCTTCAGATCTCCTTCATGACACTCTCTGCTCAGTTCAACCTCAAGCTGCATGCAAAAAAAAAAATAGCAAGTAAACTTGGGCATTTACATCTTTTTTTTATTTTACAAAGTAAGTAGATTACCTGTTGTTCGTGTTCATGGCAGAGTTTCTCTTCAGCCAAAGTGCCAAACATCTTTGGAAAGAAGCTTCAATAAGAGGTGCAGCCTCTTCCCTTTTGGCTCTTTCAAAATGATCCATGGTCTTGATTAGTTTTTGCATCTTCTTTTCCATTTCTTGCCTCTCTCTAACTTGCTCCTGTATTGCCAACTCCATCAAGGATTTCTTTGTCACCTTCTCCTAGAATGTCACAACATAAACAACCAACAATCATCTGCATGAAAAAAGGACCAATCTTTCTTCTTTTCTTTTACTTTACTTACCCTTGCAGTGTGTCGGATTCAAAACCCTTGGGAAAAACAAAAGTAGACAATATAAGTATAAATAAATTAAAAAAAAAAGAGAGAATCAACAAAATTATGCAAATTAGACTCATCAAGTCACCAAGTATAATTGCACCTTCATGTGGTCAACTTTCATAGCAATGAAATTATGCCGGACAAAATCAACATAGATCCTCTCTACAGCTGAGAAGTCAAAGAAAGGAACCATTTTTGATAAAGTCTCAACTTTCATTGTTTGGTACACTTAGGACACCTGATATGGAAATTCAAATTATTAGGCAGGCTTCAACCTATTTATTTGTCAAACAAGAAATTAATCATACCTGTTGTAGGAGTCTTAAGGTTGCTACTTTTTCCAAAGCAGGAATGTACTGAGAAAGCGGCACTTCTGGTACAGAAGATGTTGAAGATATTTTTCCAGAGATTGTACTATTGATGCCAAATCCAAATGCAGAAATTTTATTTTCTAGAAGATGATACAGATCCTTCACTTCTTGAGTTACATATGTCATCACCTCTTTAGAAACCTAAAAAGCAAAAATCATGTTACATACTCTGTTCTGTTTCTCGGATTCAACTCTTGAACAAGATTTATTAAACAAATTATACTAGAACATCGCCGAAGAAATTACAAATTATATCGTTATAACGACAACTAAGTATGCAGAATTCAATTCTTATTCAATGTGCTTTGAATAAAAAATCGATTGTTTAACAACTTTAACACCAATCCGATGTAAAATCCTAAGTCAATTGGCTTATTGGACTACAATTGAAGTGTGTGTGTGTGTGTGTGTGTGAGAGAGAGAGAGTACGATTTTAGGTTGAGGGAGGTGAGAATTGAACGGTTGCTAGACTGGATCTCACGGACGTCCCTTCCCTCCGCCATTTGATTGAACCGTTTCTCATTTGAGATCAACAACCTCACTACACAATCACATGTCGCCGTTTCCTTTAAGATCCCTAATTACACTGCCGATGTCTGAGATGTTCGGATCAACTTCGCCACCGAGGTCATAGATACTCCTTTCATGCGTGATCGCCTTATGCTGCTTCCAAATGTGAAAATGTGATACGTATGATATGATTTGGGGAAAATTATGTTGCTTCCACCGAAGTCAAACAGAGAAAACGAAGGAACACGGAATGGGGTTAATGTGATGATTTGGGGAAAAGTAGCTTAAGTAAAAGTAAATAATGAAACGTAATATATATAGTTTTTATTTAGGTAATTAAGAAAAAATCATAATTTAAAGATATCATTTTCTTCTTTTATTTTAAGATTTTTACTAGTTTCCATTTAAAATAATTTTATATATTTTGCTACGGGAAATATATTAGGTAGCTATTTAACTACGGAATAATTCGTAGAGAAATAGCCACAGATTTTGATTTCATAGTTATTTTGCAAATTCCGAAACCGGTCGTATTGACACATAACTACGATTAATCTTTTTGTCACAAATTTCATGGTAGATTAACTACAAAATTTTATTGTGTAGCAAATTTTCATAGCAAAATAACTACGGATTTCAATTTTGTAGCTAACTAGCTACAAATTTTGATTCCGTAGCGAATTTTCTAGCCAGGTAGCTACGAATATGAATTCTATAATAAGTTCCATAACGAACTAGTTACAACCAAAAATTATGTAGCATATTTTATAGTAAAATAGCTACGAGTTTCAATTTCGTAACAAATATTCATGATTTAGCTACGAAATGCAATTCCGTAGCAATTTTCGTAGCAAATTAGCTACGACCAACCATTTTGTAGCATATTTCATAGTAGAATAGCGACGGATCTTGATTCCGTAGAAACTTTATGTAGCTATTTAGGATTTAGCTATGGAATGCAATTTTGTAACCGTTTAGGTAGCATTATAGCTACGACAAGCCATTTCGTAGCATATTCCGTACTAAAATTGCTACGGATTTTGATTCCGTAAAAATTTTCCGTAGCTATTCATGATTTTTCTTGTAGTGTACAAAGCTAAATAAACTATTACTACATTGAAAGTAGAGACTATATATTGTTATGTTCCTATCGACAACTTTGTTGGACCTTCAGCAACGAGTTGAGATCCTTTATGATCGTGGCTGAATGGGAGCAACAATGTTGCCATTTATACGATTCTACAACTGTATAAAACATAATTTGTTATGTATGGCTAAAAAATGTTGTGTATGGATCATCACCTTTTATTTTAATTCATAAACCAGTATTTACGCCTTGTTTTTCTTCCTATTTTTTACAGTATTTATATTATTTAGTATGCCATTGATGACACAAATGTTTTTTTTTTCATTAAGTACTCCAAATCTATGCAAATGAACTAACTTTATACGTCGTCGTTTTTCATCAGGAATGGGGAAACGTATGTTCTATATATCGCGAGAATTCCTTTAAAATGGATCTTAGTAATCTCGATACACTTTATATGAGACAATTGCAACTTTTCCAAAAGGTGAAGGTTGAACAAGGGTCTATTGATTTCAATTCATTTTATGAGAGGTTAGCTCCCATTTTTCCCAAAAATCCACAATAGTCATCCCATAAAGTCTTCTCAGGTATGGTCTCTATACTTCATTCTTCCATATTCATGTTTCTTAATTCTCTCCGATATCGTTTTGAAAAAAAAATTCAAAACGTTTACAGTTTTAATGAATGATACTTTGTCACACCCTGAAAATCCGAGCATGTGAGTGCTATTAATTCCTTAATTAGCGGAAGTTTTGACTAACAATACCTTAAAAACCTTGTTGCCTAAGTCTACTCAAATCACTAAATCAAAAAAATAAAACACAATAGAGATGGAATAACTATCCAATATATTGTGAAACGTAACTCAAAACTCATTTTTTTTAGAGCATAGATAGTTAGAACACAATAACCTAATCCTATATATGAGTTAGGTACAAATGTTTCTACTATCTATTGTATGCATGTATGATTGATTGTAGACTACCAAACTTATAGAATAAGACTAGGAAGCAACTTTCCTTGTATAGGATCAAACCCTCATGAGTCCTACTCAATTGGTCTTCCTTGTGTCCTACTTGACTTCAGAATTCCAACAATATAAAAGAATATGACTAATTATTAAAACCCAAATAAATAATTAATTAGTAAAAACTCCTTAGAATCATTTATGTTTTCTCCTTTCCTCGAGCTCCCTTCTATGGCATTTTGTATAGGTATGTTTTATGCCGATTAGTTCACAGTTTGATAAAATATAAAATATCGCATCCAATTGTAAAACAAATACTTCAAAATTTCATAACATGCTGAATATATTTATAAATGTTGAACTCGAAACTTGTACAAAATTACATATCTGAATATTAATATACTGAAAACACTATAGTAGTTAGACACTATTTAATTGTTATATGGAAAATTCGAAGGAAATTACATGACGTGAAATTGTAAAAAGCTAAGACTTGATGGGAATGAACTAATGTGATATTAATTGTACCACAATCAGGCCTGGGATACGGAAGACTTTTATTATCCTTTGGCAGCAAAGGCAGCTACTATTAGTGTCTTGAATTTTGGAGCATCAAACTTTGGTTTCGATGCATTCTATAAGAAGCTACACAAACAAGACTCTTATCAGGTATGGTAGCTTCCACATGTTTATTTTCCTCTTAATTTCATGATACAAGTTTTGATAAGAAAAATGATAATAATAATAATAATAAATAAACAGCACCTAACGAGCAATTTTATAAATGATGTGACAGAGTGGAGACTACCGGATTAAGCATGGGAATTGTCGGATGACAAGGTCATAAAAACGTCCAACCAATTGTGGCAAAAGCATCCAACAGAGAATATAAATATTGCATGCCAAAAGTTATGACAACGATTGCAACAACTGCCATTGCAGCTAGCCTGAAAAATCAACCAATGCTCCGAGGGATACTCACGAGGGTGGCAATGTCCATGGCATCCGAGTGTATGCCAGCAGTTATGAGAGTCATTGCACAAAACCTGATAAGTCAACCCAAGCTCCAAAAGATGCTCATAATGACCATAGCTATTAATTTCCCATTAGGTATGTGTCGAGAACACAACAATCGTGTACCTGCTTGGCTTACACCTGTTCTTGTAGCCATTCCATATATATCCATCACCGTTAATGCTATTGTGATGCCAAAAGCCACCGCGACATATACACTTTCCGCCACCGTTTTGGGACTATATCTTGGATGTATCGTTGAGGAGCAGCGCCTAAAATCCATTGCCGCCATGTATCCGTCTGAGCCACAGTATAGGTATTATATAATAAAATTGACAGCGGAAGAGATGAATCAAGGAGTTTATCAACTGTTTTTATATATCATAAAAGTTACAGGGGAATGACCTTTTATACGTGACCCAAACAAAGATAACAAATCTAACTCACTTCAAGGAAAAGATAATTATCATCCATATAAAAGATAAATACTACACAGATTCCTAGATAATCTAAACGGTATAAAATAAGTTCCATTACTCCCCCTCAAGTTGGAGCATGTAGATTACAAATGCCCAACTTGACAGCCAAGGCTTGAAGTCTTTCAGATCCAAGTGGTTTAGTAAGAAGGTCTGCTAACTGATTTGTTGTATGAATGGCAACTGGTTCAATCTCTTGAGACTCGACTCTTTCTCGAACAAAGTAGCAATCCATTTCCACATGTTTGGTACGCTCATGGAAAACTGGATTATGAGCAATGTGGCGAGCTGACTGATTGTCACAGAAAAGCTTGGTAGGTGAAGGAACAGGAAAGCCAAGCTCAGACAACAACCATCGCATCCACAACACTTCACTAACTGTGGTGGCCATAGCTCGGTATTCAGCCTCTGCAGACGAACAAGATACCACAGACTGTTTCTTCGACTTCCAAGAAACAGGAGCGCCACCCAGTAACAATAAATAACCCGTTCTTGACCTCCTCGAGAACGGACATCCCAGCCAGTCCGAATCACTATAAGCCATGATATCATTTCCCTCGCCTTTAGATAGAAGAATTCCCTGCCCCAACGTAAACTTTAGATAACGTAGCACACGCATGGCAGCATCCCAATGACTTTGTCGTGGGTCAGAAACAAATTGACTGAGTATGCTCACTGAATAAGAAAGGTCTGGGCGAGTAGCTTGTAAATAAAGTAATCGTCCAACCAAACGCCTATACCTGCCTACATCCACACGTTCTTCTTCATCACCTTTATCTAATTTTAAATGTTGTTCCATAGGGAACCGGCTAGGACGACAACCAAGTAAACCTGCATCTTCAAGAATATCGATAGAATACTTGCGTTGACTTAGGACAAGACCTTCTTTTGTTCGAGCCACTTCGATGCCGAGAAAGTATTTAAGATCTCCAAGATCTTTAATACTAAACTGTTCATCAAGATATCGTTTCGTTTCTTCAATTTTTGTACTATCATTGCCCACAACAATGACATCATCAACATAGATCAAAGCTGCAACAAAAATAGTTCCACTTTTGAAGGTGAACAACGAAGGATCCGCATGAGATGGAGCGAAACCAAGAATTTGTAAAGCAGCGGTAAACTTGTAGAACCAATTTCTAGAGGCTTGTTTGAGTCCATATATGGACTTTTTGAGTCTGCAAACTCGGTTGTCATTTTTCTGTCCGAACCCTTGAGGCATTTTCATATAAACCTCTTCCTCAAGGTCTCCGTGTAGAAATGCATTATTCACATCTAGCTGATTAATTATCCAATCATTCTTGATGGCAATTGTTAAAAGGACACGGACTGTAACCAATTTAGCCACAGGTGCGAAAGTGTCGTGAAAATCTACTCCTTCCATTTGTGTATAGCCCTTAGCCACGAGCCTTGCTTTGTACCTTTCAACTTCTCCGTTAGGCTTGTACTTGATTTTGTACACCCATTTGGAATCTATGGCGCGTTTACCTTTTGGTAAATATGTTACCGCCCACGTATCATTCAACTCAAGAGCTTTTATTTCTTTGTGCATGGCCATTCTCCATTCTGGATCACGAGAGGCCTGTTTGAAAGTTTTGGGCTCATTGTGTGCCACAATGGCCACTAGAAAAGCTTTATGAGAGTTAGAAAATTTTTCATATGAAACATAGTTAGTGAGAGGATGTACTGTGGAAGCGACTTGATTGGGAGTACTTTGTGAGTGGTTGACGAATGGGGGCAGTGTCACGTTGTAATCTTTGAACCGAGCTGGTGGATTTTTGATTCTGTCGGGGCGAGCCGTTCTATCTGGGCAAGCAGAACTTTCAATATTTAACTCTGTGTCAATTTCGTTATCATGGGCTTGAGAGGTATCTTGGACTGATGGAGTATTATGGGCTGACGGCGCTGTATCGGGCTCGTGCATCGACTCCAGCGAAGGCGGAATGGCCACCTGTTGATCCGCTGGCTCCTCCACAATGGGCCCGCTGTTGTATATCGGGCTGGGTTCATGCGTCCTGCAGCCTGCTTCAAAAGTACATTCCTCAGACTCCACATTATAATCTAAATTACTCATGGGAAATGTATCCTCCAAAAAACGAACGTCTCTAGATATGATGATTTTATGGCTTTCCAAATCATAAATCTTATAGCCCTTAACACCCTGTAAATACCCCACAAATATTCCCGGTCTCCCATGAGGCTCGAACTTATCTCCGCCGGTTTCTGTGCTACGATAATATGCTAAACATCCAAATACTCGCATATTATCATAGCTAGGCTTTTGACCATAAAGAATCTCATAAGGTGTCAACCCATTCAAGACCTTTGATGGCATTCTATTGATGACAAAAGTAGCAGTTAAAATACACTCTCCCCAAAAATGCTTTGGTAAATTTGCCTCAAACCTGAGAGCTCGCGCTGTCTCGAGAAGATGACGATGCTTACGCTCCACAACTCCATTTTGTTGTGGAGTGTAAGGGCACGACGTTTCAAGAACCATCCCTTCCTTTGCATAAAATTCTCGCATGGCATTAGATACAAATTCTCCCCCGTTGTCGCAACGTATACGTTTTATTTGTTTATTAAACTGGGTTTTGATCATCCTGCAAAAGTCTATTAAACATGTACTAGCGTCATCTTTGTGTTTAAGAAGAAAAGTCCACACTGCACGACTAAAATCATCCACTATGGTTAAAAAGTAAAAGGCTTTATTTAACGAAGGAGTTCTATATTTTCCCCACAAATCACAATGAATTAATTCGAAACAAGAAATCGTCTTTATTGTACTAAGTGGAAAAGGTAGTCTTGTGTGTTTTGCTTTGTAACAGGCATCACAATTCGTAGTCTTATTTGAAACATCTTTAATAAAATCTAAAGTAGAAATCTTCTTATTTGAGGGATGTCCAAGTCGCTTGTGCCAAACTTCAAAATTGACCATAAGAGCTTGATGCTTCTTTGCCTCCCCCATCCGGTACAACCCTTCTGAAAAGTTACCCGCACCAATCAAGTGCTTCGTTGACAGATCCTGTATCACAAAAAATCGTGGAAAAAAGGTAACGGCACAATTGAGGCTATTTGTAAGTCTCCCAACCGACAAAAGGTTATAATTGAAATCTGGAACGTGTAAAACACGATTTATTTTAATACCACCGGGCAAAAAATGAATACCTTCTCCCTCAACAGACACCTTTTCACCATTAGGAATGACAACAGTGTCTCTTTCGGGTTTTTAGTGACATTTTCTAAAAAATCGATTCGATGGGTGATGTGTTCAGTAGCACCTGAATCCACAACCCATTCGCAATTAGAATCAATTTTACCTGCCATATGTGCCATTGGTTGAGTGTTTTTACTGTCCACAACGTTTTCCTCCTTAAAATGGTTCACGAACAAGTGATATTGCTCGTCAGTCAAACCTGCGATGGGGCTAGGCCCAAGCTCAACACATGCTGCCTTGGTTCGTGGTTTGTCTTTCTTTCCGGGCCACCAGTCGGGATAGCCGATTATCTTGAAACACCCATCTCTGTTATGCCCTTCTTTCGAACAGAAAGTACAATACTGCTTTTTATCATTTTCTGATTTTTGATATTTTGAAGTGCCCTTTTCAGAGGGCTGTTGTGATGACTGTGATGACTGATATTGCTGCCTCCCTTGATTTTGTTGAGCAACCTTGCGATTTGAGTGATTAACTTGAAATGCAGTCGCTTCGGCATTCGGCCTCTTTGACCCTGTTGTTATTGCTCGTTGCTGCTCATCTTCAGCGAGAAGGTGGTAAACAGTGCTTAACGGGGGTGTGGGTTTCATCGCTAAGATCTGGGTACGAATCACCGAAAAATCGTCATCCAGACCCATAAGAAAGTCATATGTCCTTTCCTTTTCTTTCAGGTCGTTCAACATCTTTCCAATATTGCATTTACATCCTTCACAGGCACAACGAGGAGTCGGGAGAACGAGTTGCAACTCATCCCAAATCGATCTCAACTTGGTATAGTAATTAGAAACAGTCGTACCTCCTTGTCTTATGGCGTTTAGGGTCTGCTTAAGCTCGTATGCTCGTGGGGCTCCCTCCTTCTCGAAACGTTCCTCCAAATCTCTCCATATTTCCGACGAGGTCTTCGCATACCTCACGCTGGTCCTTATTTCTCGCTCCATTGCAGTCGTCAGCCACCCTTTTATCATAGCGTCAGCCCTCACCCATGCAAGAGACATCGGTGATTCGGCTCCTGGTTTCTCGATGGTTCCGTCGATTAGTCCCATCTTGTTTTTCGCCAACAAGAAATTGGTCATCTCTTGTTTCCATTCGTTGTAATTGTGATCGTTCAAGACATCATTCACTTGCATCTGTTTGGGATAATCAGACGGGTGAATATAGTATGGCGAGTTGACATCAATCGTCTCCCCACTGGTTTCTTTTCCTGAACCTGTTGGTTTGTCTCCCGCCATGATTTATGACGGATTTTAGGGTTTCTTCTAGATCGTAGGCTCTGATACCATAATAAAATTGACAGCGGAAGAGATGAATCAAGGAGTTTATCAACTGTTTTTATATATCATAAAAGTTACAGGGGAATGACCTTTTATACGTGACCCAAACAAAGATAACAAATCTAACTCACTTCAAGGAAAAGATAATTATCATCCATATAAAAGATAAATACTACACAGATTCCTAGATAATCTAAACGGTATAAAATAAGTTCCATTATTATAAATATTAAATCATGTCAAGTAGTTACGGGTTAAAGGTTTATTAATGTAAAACATATCATTTTGTGGAATTATATTTAACTGTAAAAATGCGATTTTGTTTGAAGTGCTAGTGTGTGACAATTCATTTTGACTCGTTTTTATAGGTTACACACTTTTCTATTGATGCTTCTTACATTATATGATAAATATAATAGTCGGATATGTTTAAATAGTTACGGTTAACTGATAATTTTTTTTTTTCTAGCCTTAGTCATATATAGATAGAGAAATGAAATATTGTGTTTGGATGTTAAAGAGTTTTACTTCCAAGTTCCATCTATCTATGTAGCATATATATGTATGTGTGTATGCGTAACTGTGTATGTGCGTACTAAACTATTGAATAATGTGTTTAAATGCTAGATCCTTTTTGCAAGGCCATAAGACACTATAGTGATTGATTTAATTAATTTAAATTTTGATAAAGAAAATCAAATCAAACCCAAATATCCGTAGAAGAGAAGTGCGATTTTGTCGAAATTGAGGGATGCGTTTGATTGTTTGCACATTTTGGATCGTCAAGTTCGTTAGTGATTCGCTAAAATTCTTTCACTTCATTCATGCCCCTTTATCCAATAATATTTTTGGAACTGAAAATCTAATTTAATCCTAAACTACCCCTAAATCCACATGTCAACTCTCAACCTCAAGGGCAATACAGATAGCGCTAAACTAGAAGCCCTTTGGTCCCCTTATCGCATATTATAGACTAAAATTCAAAAATGCTTATTGTCAAAAAGTCACATGTTTATTTGTTTTATTATTATTAGGGATGAAATTGGTACGGTATCGGTCATTTTTTGCCTAAACCGTGTACCGTACCAATTGTAGTTGGTATAACTTTTTTGCTACCTCTCCCGTACCAACTATAGTTGGTACCATCTTTTTTGGCTACCAATAAGTTCGGTTGGTACAAGTTGGTGATGGTATATACCAAGATGTATGAGAAATTTGTAAATAACGATTTACATGTTCTTGAACATTATGAAATGTGAATGAGGTTTTATGAATTCGAGTCTGGTAATGGTTGGGATTCAAAATTCGATTCAAAAGGTTTTTATTAATGTCTACCATGAGTTTATAATTTCAAACACTAGAGGAAAATTGGGCACGCTATCATTAGTTTAAAACTTTAAGCTTTACTAATACATTGAATGTAATATAATATGAAACACCAAATATACTAAAACTTTAAATATGCAATATATATATATATATATATATATATATATATATTGAATTGGTTGGTTGGTATTACCGGTATTCGAAATTTTGTACCACTATGGTATCATGATTTCTCAATTGGTATGGTAGTACCAACCAAACATGTTGGTTACTAAACATATTGGTTACCAACATTTTTGGTTTGGTTGGTAACATGTTTGTTGGTTTTCCATGGTACATATTTTTCAGCCCTAATTATTTATATATGTTTACTTTTTTTTCTTCCGACTTAGATGGCCCTTGTTCTTTATTTTGTTTTTCTTTTATATTTCTTATCAGTAAGTGTACGATTCTTATCTATAATTAAAATAAATAGATAATAACAAAAACAAAATCATTTAGGTTGTGGTGAATTAGTAATCATTATGGAAGATATTGTGGATAATCTATTGACTTATGTTTAAATCCTGACACTATTCAGCCTTTGTGGCCACGGAGGTTCGCCTGCAGTGACTCCAGGGCATGAGGCATAGCCTCAAGTTTGTAGCGGGGAACGACAACCAAGAAGCTGCCTTCCAAACCCTGAAACAAGCCCTCTGCAGTGCTCCCGTGTTGTCCTTGCCAGAGGGAATGGAGGACTTCGTAGTATACTGCGATGCTTCTAACCAAGGGTTAGGTTGTGTGCTTATGCAGCGCGGAAAAGTGATAGCTTACACATCTAGGCAACTAAAGACCCATGAAGTAAACTACACCACCCACGATCTCGAGTTGGGAGTTGTAGTCTTCGCCTTAAAGATTTGGACGCATTACCAATATGGTACAAAGTGTACTATTTTCACAGACCAAAAGAGCCTCCAACACATTCTGAATCAAAAGGAATTGAACATGAGACAATGGAGATGGGTCGAACTGCTAAATGACTATGAGTGCGAAATCAAGTACCACCCAGGCAAGACAAATGTGGTAGCCGATGCCTTAAGCCGAAAGGAGTACTCGGGTCGTCGAGTAAAGATGCTAACAATGACCATCCACTCCCATCTATCCTCATAAATCAAGGAGGCTCAACAGGAAGTGTTGAAGCCGGAAAACGTCGCTAATGAGGCACTACGTGGAATGGAAAAGAATCTGACGGTCAAAGAAGACAGTATTACCTTATGGATCGGATCGAGATTCGGTGGACTCCAAGACGTGATAATGAATGAGGCTCACAAAACGAGGTACTTTATCCATCCGGGTTCCGATAAGATGTACGTAGATATCAAACAACATTATTGGTGGTCGAATATGAAAGCGGAGATTGCCACTTACGTGGGCAAGTGTCTCACTTGTACCAAAGTTAAAGTGCAATATCAAAAGCCCTTGGGTCTACTTTAGCAACCCGAAATACCCGAGTGGAAATAGGAGAGGATAACAATGGATTTTATGACCAAATTACCCAAGACGGCAGATGTTCTAGATGCTATCTGGGTGATCGTTGACCGATTAACAAAATCCGCCCATTTCCTACCAATAAAGGAGACGTACAAGATGGAAATACTAACACGAATATACTTGAAAGAAGTAGTGAGACTCCATGGGGTGCTCATATCCATTATCTTTGATAGAGATATCAGATTCATCTCTCGTTTTTGGCAGTCACTATAGAAAGCTTTGGGAACCCAACTAGATATGAGCACTGCCTATCACCTTCAGACTGATGGCCAAAGCGAGCGAACCATTCAGACTGTAGAAGACATTCTCTGGGCATGTGTAATAAACTTTGAAAAAGCTTGGAATACTCACCTGCCCCTAATCGAATTCTCATACAACAACAGCTACCACACGAGTATAGGAGTCGCTCCCTTTGAGGCCTTGTATGACCCACTACTAGAAAAATAGCCTTTTACGATGCGCAAATCACGACACTCATTAATCTATGTTATGCAAACAAGAGTGAAATTAAAAAAGTGTCATCTCTTCAGAAAATTTAAGGATTTAGGTCACGCATTATTGCGTGCCTTTAAATTAGTGTCAAAAGAAAAAAAAAACACGGAGGGCGTTGTATCTTAAATGCGCGTCTTCTGTATGTGTCGCTTTATAATTTTAATGAACGCGCGTTCCTTAGTTACAAGCGGGAAAAGAAAAGCCCGCTACCCTCCTTGCCCTAAGCATTTTCACGCATCTTTCATTCTCCTCACACTGTTGTGCAACTTCTCAATCAAAGATCGAAGGTTACGATTTCATCTCCATCTCTCGACTTCATCATATCAATCAAGAAAAAGGGCTTCTGATTTCCATTCATCTACTTCATCTCTGCTGTAATTTCACCTTCTTCATCTCTCTGCTGTTTTTGAGAATACGTGCCAATAGTTTTCTTGCACTATTCCTTGACCTGCTTCCTTCTATATACGCTTCTTCAAATAACTCCAACAACAACAAACCCCAACCCTACACCCCTCATCCTCTTCCATGGCATCGTCAATTACCGGTGATGACTCATATACCACCATATCTCCGATGAATTCCAATTTTGCGGCTTTAATTTGTGAAGATATCCTGCGTACGATCTTCGAAAAGATTCCGGTGGTAGATCTAGCACGGTCGGCATGTGTGTGCAGGTTGTGGAGTTCAGTAGCTTCTGATCAAGAGATTCAGGTTAGGGCTTTCAAGGCACCGTGGAAACTGTAATGGTGTTCATTGTGGCGGAGGGATTAGGATTTCTAGAGTGAGAGACGAAAGGGGAAATTGGGATAAATGTCTGTAGAAGGAAGCATGTAATGTTGTTCTCTATTAACATCGCTCAGCCACCACACTCCTCCCTCTCTGTGTTGCAATCACAGATACACACCACTGTTAAAATCACACCACTGCTTCACACTCCTACCAGCATAAGCTTCCATATTCTTGAACCCCATCTTCGAACTGGAAGTGTGAGTATCCCAAACATGGTTCCTTTAAAAAAGGTATATATTATTTTTCTATTTTTCTTACATGAAGTTTATTAGAGTTGTTTCTTTCTTCTTGAATTATGAAATATGAATACTGGTATGAATTATGAAATATGAATATCTCCAAACCTGTATAAAGTTATTTATGTTATGATATTGAGAGGTTTGAATGAATGTTGTAGGAATACAGGTTAAGAGAAGAGTTCAGACTTTCGAGTATTACAACTGAAGACTCGGTACCTGAGAGAAAAGCTCTTATTCGCATCAAGTTTGAAATACCTTATTTTTTACAGTTTCAAGAATACAGGTAACCCATTGTGTATTTTATTTTGGATCATCATCATGTTTTATTAAAGTGAAGATGTTTTTGGTTGTTGTATGTGTTTTACCAGAAGTAAATAATTTATGCAATGATTATTTTTACAGGGAACCTCTATTATGGTGTAAAAGAAGAAGTTGTATAATCTCCTACCCATGCCCTTTCCATTATTGCATCAGGAGAAGGTAATAACCAATAGTTCATTGGACTTTTGCAGATATTTTGATTTATGTATGTGAAGTTGTCAGAGTTGTTGCAAGGAAGTGACAGACTGTGAGCTACACAGCAAAGCATGTGAATGGGACCGGCTCTTTTGGTGTTGTTTTTCAAGTAAGTACAACTCAGTTGTTTCTTTTTAACTAATACATTATATAGAAAGAAAGACTTAATAGAAGTTGTCCCATTAAGTCCTATCATTTTACAAATCTACCATCATCTATTCATTCCTTCCAACTTTCAACATCATTTATCAACATAATTTAATCGGTTTCTTCTTGATTTTGTTGATGGTAATTGATCCCACTTCATAGTTAAAGGGTATTCCCATCATTTTGCATGCACAACTTTGTTGGACTCAACTGACATGTGGAGATCCTTTAATATGATTCCAACCATCATTTTGCATACACAACTGAAAGTTTTGGTTTATTTAACATGTTAAGTGATTCCAACCATGAAATCCAGCAAAAAGCTGACTCAAAACTTTCATAGTTTATTTAGGAGATCAAGCACTCTCTGGTAAGACTTTATAGCTAATGGACAAGGTAATGGAATAAGTCACTGCATATGTTTGGTTGACTTGTATTGAACTTTCATATGGATTTATTATATAATATGTAAATATCATATGTAGTTTTGACTCTACTCATTTATGTTATATTATTCTAGCTGATGAATTTTTATTTACAAATTAAAAGTAAACATAATGAAAGCTTATTAAAACCCAAATAAGATTATACTAAAAACTATATATTGTTTAGTTACTTCTAGAAATAAAAATGGAAGTCATATAAATCATGAAAATACTTTAAAAAAAGTGTCTTTAGAAATTACATTAATAAAATGAGTTATATTGCAAATTCTCATTTCATTCCACGACGGAATGAAAGAAAAAAAAACACCTCTTGATCATGGAATGAAAATTAGCAATATTGGAAGGGAATGGTCTATTACATTCCGTCAGGCAAAACAATGGAATGAGTCATTCCATGCCTTCTTTGATTTCATCATAACACCAAATTAACAGGAGTCGTGGTTACCAACACTCTACGGACATTACTCTGTAGTTGCATCTATAGAATTAACACTTGTGCCTTACAACACTCAGAATTTGAATCTCACAAATGTCACAGTTGCTCTCCCGACTCTAGTATGTTTCTCCTACAAGCTCTGCCCTTTGACTATATTCAAATTTTACCTTATTACCCTTTCTTGTGAATCTCAAACCAAATAGTTTTTGCTCAAATAATCTATAGCTCTTTGTTGTGCAATCACTTTGATCTATTTTATTTTTGGTTTGAGTTTTGATTAGAGGCGTTTTAAGGGATCAAATAAGAACAAAAGGCATCCCTTCCATCAACTCCGTATCGATTTCGGAAAAATTGTCGATTAAATTGATTTTTGGTATCCAAATTTCCAAAATTCACTATTATTTAATCCTAAGAATGAAAATACAATCATGTATAATTGTCTGATTGCTTTTAAATTGTTTAAATGCATTTGCTTACTTAAATAGTTGTTCTGTAGCCAACCAAAATCCTTGCATTCTATTTAGCACATGCAACTAGAATTTTCGATGTTGAAAGATCATTTTATAGTTATATTTTTTTTCAAAAAAGTAGAACGTAGGTGAATATTTAGTTTGTTTCTTTAACTAACAAATTTATTTTGTTAATTAAGTACCATCTTGGCGTAAATGAGTGTTTCCTCTAGTTTGTTGCCTCTGGTTTGTTATTTTCTTTCTAACACCTAGTTGATTTTTCCATGATGGTATGTAATTATCCATATAAAATCATTGGTCATGTGTTTGGGTGAAGGTCTGGATGGTGGTCTGAATGGTGCATGCACCAAAGCCCGCAAATGGATCTTGGATCATGGCAGTGTCACCACCATCACATCATGGGGCAAAACATGGCTTTCTGTAATACATCAACTTTTTCTTTTTTTCTTTTTCATTTTTGTGAGTGTATTATATAAAATATATGCTTTAGTTTATATTTGAAAAAAACTTAGAAAATTTTATTTGTTTTATACTACTTAACATATGTCTCTTTAAATCTCATATATTAGTTTTTTTGCAGCTCTCAATCTGATATGGAAGCTAATTTTTTTAAGGTATATATATATATATATATATATATATATATATATATATATATATATATATCCCTGTTATCTCCATTTTAGCCATGTCTAAGTTTTTACACTATGCCACTTTCAAATCAAAGGCATAACCATAATTATGAATTTGATTGCAGCTCATGGAAAGGCGGGGCTATGGGCAAGAATATATAAATCGTTACAAGATGATGACAAGGTATTTCCCAACTCCCCTTTTGTCCCCTTTTATAAATTCTTAATTTAGTAATTAAATCTTTCTTTTGTATTTACAAGATGATGACAAGTTATTCTTGTATGTGGCACAACATGTGTTGGAAAGTCAACAATTGCTACCCAGCTTGGTCAAAGGCTAAACTTGCCAAATGTTTTACAGGTGAATCTTGATGTCCCTTTTTTTTCTATATTTGAAATACCCCTTTGACTTTTCTCAGTGCACCTAAAATTATGTTCAGGTTTGGCTGGTGATTTTTTATGGCAATTTATTCGTTCTCATGTAGATACACATATTCTTATCTTAATACAAACAACCATATAATATAGTGATATACCACTTTGACTTTACTTTTTGGGTTTTGCAGGACTTACTGTAGGTTTGAAAAACTAGATGTGTGTAACTTTTGTTGCAGGCCCATCTTCTCTTGAAGAAGCTCTTGATAGAGTGAAGTCTTTTTGCCAAAAGCATTCTCATAAGCAAAAGACTATTTTTCTAGTAGTGCCTTTTGTCTTACAATTGTTATATTGAATGTTTAGGATGATTTAGATAACATAACTTGTTTTCTAATACTAGCAAGGGAACCTATAATCCCATTAATTGACAAGCCCCATAAGGTAACAAAAAATACAATTTATTTTATTGTATTTTAAATCAAATTATCAAATCATATATAAACTACCCAAACAATATTCAAATTTTATTTTATCGCCTCAATTTTGCAGACGAGCATTGTGTTTACATTAGAAGAAGGCCCTAGGGTCTTGTTCAATGCTTTAGCTGTGTTTGCTCTAAAGGAGATCAACTTATCAAAAGTAAGCTATTTTTTCACCCTTTTATTTAATATTTTTGTGATTGAATGAAAGTCTTAATAAAAGTAATTGACAACCCTTTTTCTATAAATGATGTTGTGATTGTGGGAGAGGTGTTGTGTTTTTCTCTGTTGCTAGGTAACCTTCTCAACAACAACATTCTACTTAAGCAGGCGAGTAATCAAGATTAAGGGAGACTTGTAATCATGTTTGGCATTCCTTTCCAGTAAGAAACAGAGTTGTATGATTATTTGTTAGTTTTATAGGAATGTATAACCCATGTTAGCAATGTATTATTTTTGTTTAACATTTGAATGATTCTTTGTATGACATTATAATTTGTGCAATTTATTTTATTTTTTGAGTATGAAATTTTATTTTATATTATGCAATGGATTGTATTTTTTGTATATGGTATTTTATTTCTATTATGAGAAATTAAATGCAAATTTAATTTAAAACTTAATAAATATATAAATTTATTTTTTTAAACATTTAAATTTACGATACGCAAAAATGTGTGTCATCTTCATTTATGACATGGCCTTTCTTGATACGCATTGCGTGTCATTAACACGCGCGTCGTAAGGTTACGACACGTGAATGCGTGTTGTCTTTCTTTATGACAGGGCCTTCCTTGATACGCATTGCGTGTCGTAAACGTGCGTCGTAATTGCGCGTCGTAAATGAGCGTCGTAAATGCGTGTCGTCTATAGATGACGTGCAAAAGCGCGTCGTCTCTCTTTATGACAGGGCCTTCCTTGACACACATTTGCGCGTCGTCTGAGCCTTTTACGACGCGCAATGAGCGTCGTAAAAGGCTGTTTTTCTAGTAGTGACCGGAAGTGCAGATTTCCCGTCTGTTAGGCTGAGGTAGGAGACACCTAGCTAGCAAAAGGGTAAACGCCCAATAGCACACTCAATGGACCCGAGATTATTCAAGAAAAAATGGAAAAGATAGTCCAAATCAGAGCACGACTCCAAGCATCAAGGGACCGACAAAAGAGCTATGTAGATAAAAGGCGAAATCCTCTGGAATTCTAGGTGGGGGATCAGGTGCTATTAAAAGTCTCCCCTTGGAAAGGGATGACATGATTTTGAAAGATAGGTATACTAAATCCCTGATACATCGGACTATTCGAGATCCTTTCCCGGATCGGTCTGGTAGCCTACAAACTCCAACTACCTGCATAACTTAGTAATGTACACCCCGTATTCCATGTGTCAATCCTAAAGAAGTGTCTATTGGACAAAACCCTCATAGTTCTACTAGATGAGATTGAAGTGAACGAGAACCTCATATTCGTTGAGTATCCTGTCTAGATTATGGATAGAGAAGTTAAGCGCACGAAACAAAGCCGCATCCCCATCGTGAAGGTTAGATGGGATGCCAAGCATGGACCTGAATTCACATGGGAACGCGAGGATCAAATGATGCAAAAATACGCTCACCTTTTCGCTAGTTTGTAAGAATGACTCCTAAAGAATTTCGGGACGAAATTCCTCTAACGGGGGGATGATGTCACAACTGGAAATTTCAAGTCCAAAAACCAAGCCAAAAGAGTCTCGTATATGTAATAGTTATAGCTATACTATTATGATGTCTTGGTAATGTAATTTTTTTGAGAGTTATACTACCCTAAAGTCCCCTAAGTCAATGCAAGCAAATAAGAAATTTAAGTTACATCAAGATATTCAACATATCAACATAAAACCAACACATTAAAGTTCATATGCATTCTTGACCATGAACACTTCCCTAGGAAGCTTACATGACCATGAACTACCTGCTTATGGGCCATGGTTGGCCGTGAACAACTTCCAAGAGGCCACTTTGGCCGTACACCACCTCAAACTACCAAGCATTTACCGTGAACCACCCTAAGCATCAAAGCCTTAACCGTGAACACCATTCTAGGCCACTTTTAGGTCATGAACACCATAAGGGACACCCATTTGGCCGTAAACCCTTGTCTATACCCATTATGACCGTGAACCCCTTTCCAATTCAATGTGTTTATGGTGATTGCAAGCTGTAATGCGTAAATTCCCAATGCAAATCCCAATAATTTATGCATTAACACTTAGTAATGGACATTACCCACCAGTAATCCAAGTAAACATCCCATCCGGTTCTTTATCCCATATGAAGGGAGCGTAAACCCCATTTTTCATTCCACTATCTCATTTCCACTTCTGTGAGATTTCTATAAACTCTGCCAAGCCTTCAACCAAGTTCCAAAATCATTTTTCTTCATAATTCTTCCTAGTCTTTGATAAGTAATTCATGCCTAGTAAATAATCCATATATTTAGTTATTTTAAATCTTCTACTCACACATAAATTTATGTGTTCATAACCTTATGCTAGCAAAAATCCTCAACAAGTTCATCCAACACTTCAAGTGTTCTAGGCTCCAATTTCTCACCTTATCTCTTCACCCACACATTCTCCTACCCAAGGTGAGCTTTATACCCCTATTTTTGAGTTTTCATTGTTTTTGGGGGAGGTTACAAGTCGAAGCCTTGTTTAAATCTTGGTATATTTGCTTGTTATGCATGTATGCTAAGTTATATGTGCTAAACTTATGAACACTCCATATGAACTGGTCCAAGAACTCGAAATCTTGTGCAAGTCTCAAGAGTTAGAACCATATTTTACAAATTATGTATAGAAACAAGAACTAGTATGTTACAAAATATAAGTCACAAATTGTTATGACAAAAACCATAAGGATTGCTTCAAAATTTGCTTAAACAAGATGTTGGACAAAATATTTTTTGGAAGTGGTTAAATTATGAAAATAATTATATTTTGGGACCACTTTCGGCTATATATATATATATATATATATATATATATATATATATATATATGTGTGTGTGTGTGTGTGTGTGTGTGTATGTGTGTGTGTGTGTGACATCCCCAATTTCACGGCCAGAAAAGACCGATTTGTTTATGCTTTGTTTTTGAAAATCAGAGTAACCGTTTAAAGAAAACGATTGGGGAATTCGTTCCCAAAACAAAATATGATAAGAATTTATCAAAACATTTCTTTAAAGAAATGTATTTTCATTATATAACAAAATGTTGGGATGTCATGTTCCGATATAGACCAAAAGCATAAACAGAACAACATAGACCTTACACAGTTAATTATAACTACGGGCCTATAATCCATATCTCTCGTTATGTCAGCCAACTTATTCTCTTGTTCCACAACCTGTAATACAAAGAAAACTGAGTGGGTCGGGCTTGGGAGCCTGGTGAGCATTTAGGGTTTTCAACCCACAATATTATATCTTATATATATATATATATATATATATATATATATATATATATATATATTCAATCATCAAATGATCATTCCAATTACCCATCCCCATTATCTTCCATTCTCTTAAGGGTCTACCCTAAGAGTCATCTATTCGTTCATTCTGTATTAGGCACTAAGACAGTAGCTGCCAGGATTCTTTATTAGGCACTAAGATAATAGCTGCCACGGTTCTTTCGTAAATCACTAATTCCATAGCTGCTATGGTTCATTCATCGGGTACTAAATCCATAACTACCAGTGTAGGTACTAAGTCCATAGCTACCAACGTTTATCTAACAGTACTGCGACAACCTGAAATTTATTCTGTCACTGTAACCCGTTTCCGCTAATAAAATAATTTTTATTATTATTTTCGTTAACATTTGGGTTAGGCAAATCAATAAGTGTTTTTACTTTATTTTTATAAGTGTCGAAATGAAATAAATAAAAACACGTGTAACACCCTCAAAATTATTTGGGAAAAATTTTAGTTTACAACTAAGTCGAGTTACGACCATTTAATCGGGTAAAATTTTAAACTCCGTTTAACGTCGGTATGGGGTGGATCCCCACCTGGCCGCCAACTCAAGCCCTATATAAGGGTTGAGTGGCTTTCACTTGAACCTTTTCTCACTCCTAGAAGCTTTCTCTCTATACTCTCTCTCTCTCTCTCTATAAGTGGGTTTTGGCTAAGAAACACCTCATTCAAGCCCCAAAACCGTAAGTAATCCTTCCTAGCTTGTTGTTTAGCTTTGTATCCATGCAAATTAGGGATTTAATCACCCAAATACCTCAAAAATTTGAGTTTACGGTTGGGGAACACCTCCCAAAACCTTGAACTCCCATAAGGGGGTTTTGAAGCCACAAAATCCTTCCAAAACCCTTCTAATGATCATCTATGAGTTAGAAACTTGCATGCATGGAATTAGAAACCAAAAATCGTGCCTTTAGGGGAGTAAACATGAGTTTACGATCCATGAACATTCATGAACCGTTAACACCAAAAACGTAAACACCATAAAGGGTGTTTTGGTGTCCCTAATTCCTTCCTTAGCATGTTTAATGGACATGAAACTTGTATGAATGAACTTAGGACCACAAAACACTAAGGAAATGATGTGCCCAAGGGTTTACGGCCGTAAACCCTAGTGTTTACGACTGTAAACTCCCAAGGAGTGGTCCAAGGACCGCAAACTCCAAGGGGGTACCCTTTTGAACCCTAATCACTTCTCAACACTTTTGTTCTGACCTTAGAAGCCTTCCTAGTGATAGAAGGGACCTTTACACACACAAAATCACTATTCCTATGAGTTTATGGCCGTAAACTCATGGGGGAAGTGGTCTCTCAACCGCAAACTCATGTTAGAGTGGTCATTTGAAGTGTAAACTCCATAGTGAGGCCATACACTCTTTAGAAGCAACCCCTAGCACTCCTTGCACTTGTAACAAAATGTTTTCATGCACTAAGGTGTCTTTACTTGCTAAATTAGTGATAAAATGACTAATTAGACACCACCATGCGCCACTGCATGTTACATAGGAACCGTGGGCGTGTTCAAGTCCTCACTTGACACCTAGCATCCTACCCGACATTCCATCCACTCCACTCACTGCAGGTGAGTTCATACCCCTTAATTAACCTTTCAAATGTTTTTAAATGATTTTATGGGGGGGGGGGAATACAAGTTGAATCCAACAATTTATAGTATCAATCACATGTGATTTGTAACTTACAATCAAAAAGGAGTTCTATACTTTTAACCGTTTTGCCATCAAAACTGATTTCAATGTTTATCAAACTCATTTTCATGTTAATTTGTTATAAAAATTATTTTCAAACTCTTTTAAACTTCTTATGTTGCTAAAATATATCCACACCAATATATTTATATAAGTAAGACTTGAAAGACTTAGGACTGATAGCTCGCCTTATTTCCTGTTCTTGTTTGATTGGGGTCTTAGGGTATATTGTTATCTGTCCGAATGTCGTTGAATTCTTAGTTATATATTGTATGTATTTGTGTTGGATATGAATACCTTCACTCAGTTCATAACTTTTATATATATCCAAGAAAGACTGCAACACGCTAGTTAACTATAATAGGTATAGTTAAGGTTTACCACTCCTTACTACCATTACTATGATACTTACCACGGTTAGTACTATTATGAGCCTCTACATGTTAAGTACTATACAATAAGAATACTATATACTATACAAAAGAACACTAAATACATTATAACGGGAAGCACACTATACACTAATACAAGAGAACAAACTAAAACATAATGTGATACACTATTCCTCTATACGACACTTTACTGCGCCTTCGCCGTGTAACCTTAGTCTCCTGGAGGGAGAGCGGACTCTATGTGTATAGATCTATGCAGGGCGGACACTCACACATCACGACTACTAGCTACAGTCCGATCCGACTAGGCCCAGGGATGATAACATGCTACTACACTACGTATGACTTGGAGGGTCATGATACATTCAATCGCCTATCCGCCTGGTTACATACAGAATCACATTCGGATCCCTAAATTAACAAATTAAGAATTAAAGGTAAATTAGAATCCCCGAGGTGTATTATACACTTATCATTACCTAGAGTCTGCAATTTATTTACCATCTAGTCGGTAGTAACATTGCTGGAACAATACATTATTTTCCCCATTTACCTTGTTTAAATGAAGTCCAAACTATATTTTTAGAATTGAAAGTCTAATTGGGAAAAATTTTACACACTCAAAGGATCAAACCTACAAGTAACCAAGTCTTGGCAGAAGACTACTTTTATTAGAAAATATAGGATTTTCTAGAGATTTACACTATTTTCAAAATTGATAACAACTTTCATGTTACACAATTGTAAACACTGTTATACAAGCAATGACACTAATTTCTTATGAACTCACCAGCTTTATGCTGATACTCGTTTTCAAAATAACTTGTATTCTCAGGTCGTCTGTAGACAGGTACAGATGCAACTTTTGAGAAGACGGAGCACATACAAGACTCCTCCTTATTTTTTATTATACTTTTTGGTGTCTAACAAACTGTACAGAACATGCTTGTATTACAATTACTATATTAATGAAGTGGATGTTGTTGCTTGTTTTTACTATTATGCATTGTTATGATACAATACATGACGTCCTCCACCCCAGAACATATTCCGCCGTTCTCGGTTTTGGGGTGTGACTAGTACCAAATCTATAGCTATCAGTGTAGGTACTAAGTCTATTGCTACCAATGTTTATCTAACAGTACTAAATCCATAGCTACCATCGTCTATCTAATAGTACTAAATCCATAGCTACCAACATTTGTCTATACGGTACTAAATCCATAGCTACCAAGGTTCGTCTATACTGTACTAAATCCATAGCTATCAAGGTTCATCACTCGTCTCATCCACAAACTCATCCGTCATCACACACCAACTAATTCGTCTACCCACGTTCTACCCAACATATTTGTAGATATAACATACATATATAGTTTAACTCATTTAAAACCTATATAAAACATCCATTCCAAGCTTATCCCAAATAAAAAAATATATATATATATATATATATATATATATATATATATATATATATAAATACATATCACATATTTCGGTGCAAATACTTAATACTTATGTGTTAGAAGAAAGTAACTATACACTCACACATAACATAGATGTAGTAAATTCAACCGATACTTGTATTAAAATTGTGTTTATGAAAGGGACTATACACTCACACATATAAACAACTTTATATATAAACACATAACACGTATTTCATAGCAACTACTTCATATTTATGTGTTAGAAGAAAGTAACCACATACTCACTTGATCAGAAGATGATCGGACAGCACTACGGCTTGTAGAAGTAGCATTCTTCGGTAGATCTGGAAGATATTCACAAAAATTGGCTTCTTGCGGGCGAAGCTTCGGCTTGGGAATTGCACTTCTCGGGATCTTTGGGGCTTCGGGACTTACTTCGGGTCTCAGGGATGATACCGGGGCTTCGGGATATTTCTTGCACGAAAAACGAGGTAAAACGGGAGAGAGAGAGAGAGAAGAGAAAATGAGCAAGAAACTCGGCTGCCTCGACTTCCTTTTATAGGAGGCTGGATCCTCGATTTACGCTGGGCGTAAATCCACGTACGCTGGGCTTAACCTGGATAAGCCCGGTGACTCCCCCCCTTCGGATAATATCAGATATTTATAATTAAATTTAATATTTTAATTATTTAATAAACTTCAAAAATTCACATCTTCCTCATACGAACTCCATTTTCGACGTTCTTTATATCCACGCATATGTGAGACTACGCTCTACAACTTTCGTTTGGACTCCGTCGGCTAATTTTGAATTTATTTTTATTATTTATTTTTATTAGGCCGGGACAGGAAAACTACGTTATAAGTTTATAACTTCTTCATCTGACATCCGTTTTCGCCTGTATTTTTATCGTTGCACTACTAATGACGAGATCTTCTATTCTCGTTTAGATTGCTTCGGCTAGAAATCACACGATCTCATATTCGAGTTTCAGGCTGCATACTGCTAAGCTTGAAACTTCGGAAAATCATAACTTCCTCATACGAAGTAAGATTTGGGCATTCTTTTTATGCATGCTCTCAGTTTAACGAACTCAAAAACATTCCTTTAGGTCACTAAGGCTAAATATCGCTCTATCATAAATTCACATTTTACGTCGCGCTGTTTCGTGCCGGTTGTGTCGCAAAATTTCGACAGGTCATAACTTCTTCGTTATAACTCGGATTTCGGCGTTCTTTATATCTGCGTAATCCTTGTAACATATACTACAACTTAGTTAAGATTATTCATCCTAAATAATATTCTATCAAAAAGTCATTTTTGACGCTTATCATCTCTGAATTGACTAGCCTTGATCTACGGACGTTACAATTATCTCCCCCTTTGGATGATTACGTCCTGGAATCATCAACGAAAATAGGCTTGTATAATGATTCCAGAGGTTATTTCTTCATCCTAGGTAATAACCGTAACTTCTATGTTTCCTCAAAAGAATATTTAACTCTATGGCTTTCTTGACTGCAGACGATGCCCAATCTTGCATCTGCTTGTCGTACTATGTTGTACTTTCAATCGTAACCTTCGATTTACCAAATAAGTCCTTATTTTGGACTCCTTATTCTTCTTAGGATAAATACTTTCCTTTATCTATTGTAACAGACCGATGGGCCATGCTCTACTGACCTCTCATCGCAAGATGCGACGCTTAGACTCCGTCTTTTTAAAGTTAAATTCCAGAATGAAATATACCTTCCTTCATATTCTAATGTGATATAATCACATTTTGGCATGTAGCATTTCTAGCTACAAACTTTATGAACAACGAGCGCGATACCAATGATCACACTGACTTCAATCTTCCAACTTACGTCAGATGTTACTTCGAACTTGGTTCTCTGAACCATGTAACATACTCACCGTAGTCGGACTCCAATTGGAAATGACAACTAGGGTCGGAATAACAACCATCTTACTAGTCCTTACCATAACAAGGGTAATGACATATCCGAATAAAACGAAATCAATCACCAGCTTCTTGGTAACCTTGTGACTTTCCCTAATCCAAGTGCGAGTCATGTGCTTCCGGTTGTATATGCATCTACTACCTTTCACACCTACTCATACTCTTCTCAAGTATTGTCTCGCAGTCTCCAAGTCCTAAAATCACAAAACAATTAAATACATACGAATGTGTCCAAATAATCATAAACAATTTCCCTAGACTCTACTAGGAATTCTTCATTGCGTATCTTCAATCATCAATTCTACTTCAACTCGATTGGTGATGGAAATGCCAGGTGATGAGACAACCTCAAGAATTACACCAATCTCTCCATCATCCTGCCAATCGAAGGCGTACTTTAGACGTACCGTACTCCTCTAAATGTACTGTTATTTCATAAGACATACTCTAAAGGCAAGATACCACTCTTACGATATCTTCTGATAGGTGTGATCCACTATCATAAGCCTTCTTCATTTCCTCCATTTACTCAATTCTCTATGAGTCTTCACCATGACCTTTTGTGCATCCAAGAAGACATTTGGTGTACCAAGTGAGAATTTAGGATAGGAAACCTATAATTACGATAAACGTATAAATATTCATATCACTTCGAAACGTTTACATGCTAGTTCTAATATCGTAGTCATACGCTTAGAATCCTACACACAGGGGCGGAGCATACTAAGGGCTAGGGGGGCTGTGGCCCCTGTTGTTTTTTTTAAGAAACTATAGTTTTCGTTCCCACCCCCCCAAATAATTTGTGCAAGCTTCGCCACTGCCTACACACATAAGGTTTCCAGATCCGGTCGGCAACATACCATAGATCTGAACAAATAATAGCATCAATATAGCTATCACACAAAACATTTAGCACATAAAAGCATTTTAGGCATCATTCCTAAAATAAACTAGTGCTTGTGTGTAAAATATGGTAGACACTCATCTCACGATCATCACTTAACATTCTAAGTTTAAGTCTAGAAATCCTACAAATTCCTAGTTCGCTTAAACTAATGCTCTGATACCAACTGTGACATCCCCAATTTCACGGCCAGAAAAGACCGAATTGTTTATCAAAGCATTTCTTTGAAGAAATGTATGATATGAATTGTCCCCAAAACAAAATATGATATGAATTTATCAAAGCATTTCTTTAAAGAAATGTATTTTAATTATATAACAAAATCTTGGGATGTCATGTTCCGATACAGACCAAAAGCATAAAAAGAACAACATAGACCTTACATAGTCAATTATAACTATGGGCCTATAATCCATATCTCTCGTTATGTCAGCCAACTTATGCTCATGTGCCACAACCTATAATACAAAGAAAACTGAGTGGGTCAGGCTTAGGAGTCTGGTGAGCATATATGGTTTTCAACCCACAATATATATATATATATATATATATATATATATATATATATATATATATATACACTAGCCGTCTACCCGCGCAAAGCGGCGGGCGGCGAATAATTTGATCTCTTTAGAGTTAAAATCATTTTGTGTTCACTTCGAGAAATGAATATTAAATGACATATATTTTTCAAGAGCATTACCATACCATATTAAGGGGGTGTTTGGCTAAGCTTTTTTTAAAACAACTTATTAGGTTCCACATCACTATAAGTTAAAAAAGTGTTTGGAATAAAATAACTTATTCAGGTGGGGAACCTCTAATACGTCATTTTTTCATAAGTTAGCCTACACTTACTTATTAACTTATAAACTAATAAACTAATAAGCAATAAGCTTTTTTTGCGAAACACCCCCTTAATGGTTATTACTTCTATTTATACATACCCAAACCACTTGTACTGTTTATCGTCCTCTTTTTTTTGTTTTCCTTAATTCCTTTATTAATTTAATGTCCTACTATGTCACAACTGTGAATTTTAAGCTATGTAATCTATACATTCAAGTTAATGTGAATCAAAAACTTTAATCAAATACAAGATACAAGTACTATAAATAGTCATCAAACAATTGGAGACCCTAGAAGTTTTGGTTAAGTCCATTTTGGACTAAGACTTCCTTATTGGATCCAAATGAACCAATAAGCTTCCAATTAGACTATCATGGGCTTAGGACCCTAATTGGGCTCTAATTGGACCCACATTCGTTTATTCCAATATTTTGGGCTAGGTAGAACCTAGAAGGAAATAAAACACAAGTTTGATCCATAATTTAACCTAACCTAGCTTAATAAAGCATAAAAAATCACAATTTTATTTTATAAGTCCAATAAATACCCTAAACTACCTCTAATGTTGGGCTTAGGGGCAAAAGCCCAAATTTTTCCTCTTTCCCCTTCATATTCTCGGCCCAAGGCCCAAATCCAAGGGAGGTTGACTTTGGTTGCCACCTCACTATTATCTAATGGATTTCTAGGCACATATCACATACCTCCATGCATGTATCACTTCAAGAGTCACTTCTTTTCTCTCTTCTCTTCTTGTTTGGCCGAGAGCAACACCACACACACCAAAAATATCTCAACTTTCTCTCTAGAACACACAAGAACTCTCCTTCCTCCCCTCTCCAAAAATCTCGAAATTTAGGGACTTTCCAAGAGGATTTTGCAAGTAAATCATCATCTAAGGTAAGATTATGCATGGATCTATGGTTTAAATTCTTTTATTATTAAAATCCTTTCCTAATCTATACAAAAATCGTGATCTTACACCCTAGAATCATCTCAAAACTCAAGATCTTCACCAAAGGGAGCCAAGGCCAAAAACACTTCATTTTTCCTTCCATTTTCCTTGCAAAAACCGAACCAACACCCCAAGGTGAGATTCATACCCCTATTTTCTGTTTTTATGAGTTTTTGTGGGGGGGAATACAAGTGAAAGTGTAGATCTATATGTGTTTGTATGCCTTGTATGATTTCCATGCTTATATGTATGCTTATATGTGTTTTAATGTTGGATCTAGCTATTAAACCCCTCAAAACCGAGATGTAACTTATGTTTTATGATTTTAGCTTCAAATGTGTTCCTACATAATAAGTGATACAAAAAAAAAAATAGCTAAGTGGTTAACAACAATTTTCTTTAAGCTAAAACACACATTTTGGGCCAAAAATGTGAAAAATACAAAATTAAGGGCCCAAATTGACATTTTACAGATTCTGATGGTTGAAATGTGCCAAAACAGTTTCCATAAAACTATTTCTGGAATTCTATTCAATTAGAGGATTAAAAACATAAATTTCAAGCTTATTGGGCTAAAAATGAAAATTTCGGCCCAAGGAGGCCCATTATGCGAATTTTTCTGTTTTGAAGGGCCAAAACTGTGAAATTCTGTAAAACAGTGGACTATAAGTGTCCCAAACCCTTTTCAAAGGTTTAAAATGCTTTTTAAATTTAAAAAGGACCAAAGTTGCAAAAATTTTCCATTTTGGGCCAAAATTGTCAAAATTGCGAAAAGAAGGGCTAAAACCGAGAAAAACTGCATTTTCAGGGACCTAAACTGTTTTCTATGGAAAATATGCTGGAAAATATTAATTTCAATAATTTTTGGTGTTAAAATGTCAAGAAAAATAGTTTAAGGACCAAACCGGGAAATATTGAAATAAAAGGGTTGAAAATGTAAATTTTACAAATAATGAGGGGCTGAAAACAGAAATATTCCAAGGCTGATTCAATATGTACAACTTGATCAAATAATGACACCTCAACTATCAACGAGATACAACTCATTACAATACCAAAAGTCGTTGTTAAACGAATTGGCTCGGTCTCGAGCCAATGAAAATCTACAACTACTAACTCTTCGATACGTACAAATAACGACTGGTAATACATATACATACGAGTGTGCACAGACGTCTACGCACCATCTTCGGGCCCCAAAAGTGTAAAATCTTGTTTGTTGGGCCTAGCTAGCCCAATGACCTGATCTTAAGGCCCGAAGACATTTTTTTTCTACGAAGTGTTGAGTTTCACCGACTTGGCACAACGTAGGGTGACTTTCAATGGCTTGTACCACTGGTCCCCAAGGGTCCATGGTATTGCTAGAAAAGTCTACACATTTTACGAGGCGGGTCGGGGACCCCTCGCACGCATATTTTCCCCAACCGGTTAATGGAGTTACCGGGGTCTTCGTGACCTCTTTCTCTTCGGATGTGGGACTACACTTAGTCCGGGCGATTGGATAACGTGATTAGTACGGACGACGCCTTCGGGTTCGTTAGTATAACTATAAACTGGGCGTTTGTGTAATGCGGGTTTGTAGTAAATAATCAATGCTCGAGAACCTTCCAACGTCGCTTGGGACCGATACTGCTATTTTCATAATGTTTTCAACGCAACTTAATGGATTCCAAAAGAGCTAGGGGAACATCGGGTTTCCCTAGGTTTTTTTTTTTATCACATACAGATTTGAAACGCATACATCTTAAAGGAACATTTTTTTTTAGTATAGAAACAAACAAGCATACCTATGGATCTTCACAAACGTTTTCGAAAGCTTTTCTTTTCAGAAAATATCGGATTTTCTGGTGGTTTTTCAAGCAATATAAACATTCGATTTCAAACACTACTTATGAACTCACCAACATTTCATATGTTGACGTTTTTTCAAAATACTTGTATTCTCAGGGAACCAGTGAATCAAGGGAAATCATACTCAGTGACGGTTGCAGTTTATTTTTGAATGAACCAAACAAAATTAATTTTTGGAAATGTAATGTCTTAAACAATGTATGACATGTAAACACTACTGGTTGTACTATGTTGATGAATGGTGACGAATGTTGTTTTGTTTCATATATATTCAATGTTATGGTATTCAATTGAGTCACGACAGCCCCCGGACGTTTCCGCCGTCTGGTTCGGGGGTGTGACAGGTTGGTATCAGAGCCAGGTTTATAGTGAACTAGCATGTCGAGCCATACATTGATATGCAACTATGAACCAAAAAGAAGGACTAACATAACTCTGAACAAAACAAATGAATAAAATACACTTGCTTGCATTAGGAGTAAGGACCTAACGCTGAATCAAACACCATAATGCTGGTATCTCGGTTAATTCGGGACTGTTCTTAGTGATACCACGGAGTGAATGTAGCCTGATCAACTACATTCTCTCCAAGGTAAAACTAACACATGTCTTGATGAGATCGGAATAGCCAGGGAACCTAAAAATTTTACCCTCTATCACTCAAAAAGAGAATATTTGCTTAGCCTGTGTAATAGTCATAGTACCCTAGGAATAATGTAGCATAATTCCGTACTCGCGCAGACAGCATGGCTGGTTTTCATCACCCGGGAGACCCCTACTTCCCCAATCAGGGAAACAACGGGTGGCTAGAGGAGGAGGAGGAGCCCGAGGAGAAGCAGCAGGGTATCCAGTTTCATCAGGCCTTAGTAGCTCACGGGATGCTTGTGGATGAGCCGGGAGAGAATCCAGGAGAAGCACACGACGTCAAACCCGACGAATATGTAGACACTGACTATGAATTTGGAGAGCTCGACGATGACGACGAAGACGGCCGGGACGGGGACCAGGACCCCATCCCGCCATGCGAGGACGAGGCACAACCAGATCACCCTACCCCACCAGTGAACCCCCCAAGAGAGAACCGTTCCCTCGAAGTTGAGATCGCTGCACTGCGACAACAGCTGTATGCTATGGAGGCTCGGGCGGTGCAAGCAGAGCATGAGAGGGATGAGGTTATAGGAGACATGGCAGAGATGGCGCAGCTACTGGCACAACATTTCGGCATATGACTTCGGCACCACCTCCTGACGCAGCTCATCGCGGTTAGGGATAGACCTATCGTAGTAGGATATTAGTAACTATGTTATGTACTCCGGCTCTATGTTTAAGTGACTACACTACTCATGGAGCCGTTATGCTGTCGGATTAGTGTTACTTATGTATGCTCCTACGAGCAAATTTTCTTGTACGAAATGCGGATAATATTAATAAACTTTTATGTGTTTTGCTAAATTATTCTCAGTTGCTATGTGTTGGGACATTATGATTGCATGCTTGATGATAGTAATGCTTAGGTTCGTACCCTACACCTAGTTAGTAGGATCATAACCTCACCGAAACCACGTACACTCAACATCTTTCCGTTTCATGACAGAAAGATGCCTCGCCCAGCTACTCGCGGAAATCCCGAACCAACCCCGCCGGAAGTTGACTCCACTGCTTTCCAGGCAGCCGTGTCTGCTGCGGTCACGACAGCTATGGCACAACTTCACCGAGGAAACAACGGAGGAGGCAATGGTCAAGGCTCCGGAAGTTCGAACAACGGGACGAACCAAGGACTCACTAAAACGTGCACCTACAAGGATTTTGCGAACGCTAAACCCCGAACTTTCAACGGTACCGGAGGAGTGATCGCCCTGAAGCGATGGATCGAGAAGGTAGAGTCGGTATTCGAGATATGCGAGTGCCCCGAGCAGATGAAAGTGAAGTTCGCGGCCTGCACTTTTGTAGACCAAGCGCTCACTTGGTGGAATGGTCATGTGGAAGCTATGACACTCCCTGTCGCCAACTCTATTCCCTGGGCAGAGATGAAAGAGATGTTAACGGCTGAGTACTGCCCCCGGGGCGAAATACAGAAGATGGAGCAGGAACTATGGAATCTCACGGTGCAGAATGGGAACATCGATGCTTACATATCGAGATTCAGCGAACTGTCTCTGTTGTGCCCGGGTATGATCACATCAGAGGGGAAGAAGATTGAACGATTCATTTGGGGATTGACAACCCCCATTCAAGGGAATGTGATAGCTGCGAACCCTGAAACTTTTGACAGTGCGAAGAGATTGGCAAAGAGGCTGTATGATCATAACCACAAAAAGGGCGAGAAACCGGTAGAGACTGAAAAGAAGAAGGAGAGCGATGGTAAGAAAGGATGGAACAACAAGAGGAAGGGGCGTCAAGGTCCCGAGACCTCTAAAAAGCAACAAACGGTGGCAGTTCACGCTGTCACTGCGCCGGTACCAGTCACATCACATGCTCCAGCCTCAGCTGCTTCAAATACTTCAAGACCCTATTCCGGCACTCATCCCAAATGCAACAAGTGCGGTTTCCATCACCAAGGAGAATGTAGGGAGTTCCATTGCACCAGTTGCAACCGAAGGGGACACACTGCAAGGTTTTGCAGGACTTATCCTTCTCAGAACCAGAGTCAGGGAAACAACCAGAACAACAATAACAACCACCGCAATACCAACAACACCAATGCCGGCGGCAACAACACAGGGCCTAGCCACACCTGTTTCGGGTGTGGAAGGACGGGACATTTCCGTCGAGACTGCCCTAACAACAACAACAACTCAGGAAACGGAGGAGCAGGAAGAATGCTGACTATGGGTCAGAGTGATGCAGTTCAGGACCCCGCAGTTGTGACCGGTACGTTCCTCCTAAACCACACTTATGCATGCATCTTATTTGATACCGGAGCGGAGCGAAGTTTCGTAAGCGAGAAGTTTAAACATTTATTAAAACAACAACCCCAAAAGCTAAATGAAACCTATACGGTGGAAATGGCCAATGGGAAGACCGAATCCACTAGGGAAATCTACACTGGATGTACCCTAACCCTTAACCAGCACGTCTTTCGAATAGATCTAATGCCAGTATCAATTAGGAGTTTTGATGTGATTATCGGCATGGATTGGTTAAGCCCCCACCATGCTGAGATTATGTGCCACGAGAAGGCCGTTCGCCTTCGTCTCCCGAATCACGAAACCCTAGTAATTTACGGAGACAAACCTAGCACGAATCTTCGTCTTATCTCGTGCATCAAAGCACAAAAACATCTGCGAAAGAACAACTTAGCGTTCTTGGCCCACATAGTGGACAAGGCCAAAGAAGAAACTAACATCCAAGACATTCCGGTAGCATGTGAATTTCCGGACGTGTTTCCCGAAGATCTTCCAGGAGTACCCCCAGAGAGACAGGTTGAGTTCCGAATCGACCTCGTCCCAGAAGCAACTCCTCTCGCTAAATCACCATACCGACTGGCTCCCGCTGAAATGCAGGAATTATCCAGCCAACTCAGTGAGCTTCTGGACAAGGGATTTATCCGACCTAGCTACTCGCCATGGGGAGCTCCGGTGCTCTTTGTCAAAAAGAAGGATGGATCTTTCAGAATGTGCATCGATTACAGAGAGTTGAACAAACTCACTGTTAAAAATCGCTACCCACTCCCGCGAATCGATGATCTATTCGACCAGCTCCAAGGAGCTAGCTATTTTTCTAAAATAGATCTACGGTCCGGATACCATCAACTCAAGGTCCGAGAAGAAGATATTCCTAAAACCGCTTTCCGAACCCGCTATGGACATTATGAATTCGTCGTAATGCCCTTCGGTCTAACAAATGCACCCGCCGCATTTATGGACCTAATGAACCGAATCTGTCGACCGTTCTTGGACAACTTCGTCATTGTGTTTATCGATGACATCCTCGTCTATTCTCGAAGCAAAGAGGAGCATGGCCAACATCTCCGACAAGTCCTAGAGACGCTGCGATCGGAAAGGCTTTACGCCAAACTCTCTAAGTGTGAGTTTTGGCTACGGAGCGTGAATTTTCTAGGTCACGTAGTTATCCAAGATGGAATTCATGTGGATCCCTCTAAGGTCAAAGCTGTGGAAGGATGGGCAACTCCGACTACGCCCACAGAAATTCGTCAGTTCTTAGGCCTAGCAGGGTACTATAGGAGATTCATCCAAAACTTCTCTAAAATCGCCAAGCCACTTACCTTGCTTACGCAAAAGAGTGTGCCATTCAAGTGGACAGACAGACAAGAGATTGCGTTTCGAACCTTGAAGCAAGCTCTTTGTAGCGCTCCTGTATTATCTCTACCCGAAGGAACGGAAGATTTCGTAGTTTACTGTGACGCGTCAAATCAGGGCTTAGGTTGCGTTCTCATGCAACGTGGAAGAGTAATAGCATATGCGTCCCGTCAACTAAAGACGCACGAAGTAAATTACACAACCCATGACCTAGAACTGGGAGCTGTGGTCTTCGCTCTAAAAATTTGGAGGCACTACCTGTACGGTACAAAGTGCACCATCTTTACGGACCACAAGAGCCTCCAGCACATCTTGAATCAGAAGGAGCTGAACATGAGACAACGAAGATGGGTGGAATTGTTAAACGACTACGAATGCGAGATCAAGTACCATCCAGGCAAGGCCAACGTGGTAGCTGACGCATTAAGTCGGAAGGAATACACAAATCGCCGTACGAAAACGCACTCGATAACCATTCAGTCCCATCTGACCACTCAAATTGCATCAGCACAGGCAGAGGCTATGAAAACGGAAAATAGAACTAGCGAGGCATTACGCGGAATGGAGAAGAACCTGGAAGTCAAAGAGAATGGGGTATACTACTTCATGAACCGTATTTGGGTTCCAAAAATCGGAGGATTCAGGGAGATCGTTATGAAGGAAGCCCACAAGACACGATACTCCATTCATCCTGGTTCGGACAAGATGTATTTGGACATTAAGCAGCACTATTGGTGGCCTAACATGAAGGCGGAAATCGCAACTTATGTTAGTAAGTGCCTTACGTGTGCCAAAGTAAAAGTGGAATACCAGAAACCTTCCGGATTGTTACAGCAACCGGCAATCCCTGAGTGGAAATGGGAGGGGATTTCTATGGACTTCGTGACCAAGCTGCCCAAGACGTCGGACGGATTGGACACCATATGGGTAATAATCGACCGACTGACGAAATCTGCCCATTTCCTGCCCATCAAAGAGTCCTACAAGATGGAGAGGCTGACGCGTTTGTACCTACGAGAGATTGTAAGACTTCATGGAGTGCCAAAATCCATCATTTCGGATAGGGACAGTAGGTTCACGTCACGCTTTTGGCAGTCGCTCCACAAGGCAATGGGAACTCATCTTGATATGAGCACCGCGTATCACCCACAAACGGACGGTCAAAGCGAACGAACCATTCAGACGCTTGAAGACATGCTTCGTGCATGTGTGATAGACTTCGGAAAGTCTTGGGATACCCACCTACCGTTGATCGAGTTTTCATATAACAATAGTTATCATTCGAGCATTAAGGTGGCCCCTTTCGAAGCACTGTACGGGCGTAAATGTAGATCACCGTTATGTTGGGCTGAAGTAGGTGACACCCAGCTAGCAAGAACACATACGTCGGATAGGGCAATGACAGGACCGGAAATCATTCGCGAGACCACAGAAAAGATTGTCCAGATCAAAGCTCGATTACAGGCATCGCGTGACCGGCAAAAGAGCTACGCTGATAAACGGCGAAAGCCCTTAGAGTTCCAGGTCGGTGATCGAGTATTGTTGAAGGTCTCACCCTGGAAAGGGGTTATACGTTTCGGAAAACGAGGAAAGCTAAACCCACGGTACATTGGACCTTTCGAAATCGTCGCCCGAATAGGTCCGGTAGCCTACAGACTACAACTACCCCCGGAGCTAAACGGTGTACACCCCGTGTTTCATGTTTCTAATCTGAAAAAGTGCCTATCAGATGAAACCCTTGTCATTCCTCTTGACGAAATCGAAATCAATGAGAATCTCCTGTTCGTCGAAGAACCAATCGAAATCATGGACAGGGAGGTGAAGCGTACTAAACAAAGTCGCATCCCGATCGTGAAGGTACGGTGGAACGCAAAGCGTGGGCCAGAATTCACATGGGAACGCGAAGATCAAATGAAGCAAAAGTACCCTCGCCTATTCTAGCATTCTCAAATCTAGCTTTCAAACAGAATTTCGGGACGAAATTCCCCTTTAACGGGGGGATGATGTCACAACTGTGAATTTTAAGCTATGTAATCTATACATTCAAGTTAATGTGAATCAAAAACTTTAATCAAATACAAGATACAAGTACTATAAATAGTCATCAAACAATTGGAGACCCTAGAAGTTTTGGTTAAGTCCATTTTGGACTAAGACTTCCTTATTGGATCCAAATGAACCAATAAGCTTCCAATTAGACTATCATGGGCTTAGGACCCTAATTGGGCTCTAATTGGACCCACATTCGTTTATTCCAATATTTTGGGCTAGGTAGAACCTAGAAGGAAATAAAACACAAGTTTGATCCATAATTTAACCTAACCTAGCTTAATAAAGCATAAAAAATCACAATTTTATTTTATAAGTCCAATAAATACCCTAAACTACCTCTAATGTTGGGCTTAGGGGCAAAATCCCAAATTTTTCCTCTTTCCCCTTCATATTCTCGGCCCAAGGCCCAAATCCAAGGGAGGTTGACTTTGGTTGCCACCTCACTATTATCTAATGGATTTCTAGGCACATATCACATACCTCCATGCATGTATCACTTCAAGAGTCACTTCTTTTCTCTCTTCTCTTCTTGTTTGGCCGAGAGCAACACCACACACACCAAAAATATCTCAACTTTCTCTCTAGAACACACAAGAACTCTCCTTCCTCCCCTCTCCAAAAATCTCGAAATTTAGGGACTTTCCAAGAGGATTTTGCAAGTAAATCATCATCTAAGGTAAGATTATGCATGGATCTATGGTTTAAATTCTTTTATTATTAAAATCCTTTCCTAATCTATACAAAAATCGTGATCTTACACCCTAGAATCATCTCAAAACTCAAGATCTTCACCAAAGGGAGCCAAGGCCAAAAACACTTCATTTTTCCTTCCATTTTCCTTGCAAAAACCGAACCAACACCCCAAGGTGAGATTCATACCCCTATTTTCTGTTTTTATGAGTTTTTGTGGGGGGGAATACAAGTGAAAGTGTAGATCTATATGTGTTTGTATGCCTTGTATGATTTCCATGCTTATATGTATGCTTATATGTGTTTTAATGTTGGATCTAGCTATTAAACCCCTCAAAACCGAGATGTAACTTATGTTTTATGATTTTAGCTTCAAATGTGTTCCTACATAATAAGTGATACAAAAAAAAAATAGCTAAGTGGTTAACAACAATTTTCTTTAAGCTAAAACACACATTTTGGGCCAAAAATGTGAAAAATACAAAATTAAGGGCCCAAATTGACATTTTACAGATTCTGATGGTTGAAATGTGCCAAAACAGTTTCCATAAAACTATTTCTGGAATTCTATTCAATTAGAGGATTAAAAACATAAATTTCAAGCTTATTGGGCTAAAAATGAAAATTTCGGCCCAAGGAGGCCCATTATGCGAATTTTTCTGTTTTGAAGGGCCAAAACTGTGAAATTCTGTAAAACAGTGGACTATAAGTGTCCCAAACCCTTTTCAAAGGTTTAAAATGCTTTTTAAATTTAAAAAGGACCAAAGTTGCAAAAATTTTCCATTTTGGGCCAAAATTGTCAAAATTGCGAAAAGAAGGGCTAAAACCGAGAAAAACTGCATTTTCAGGGACCTAAACTGTTTTCTATGGAAAATATGCTGGAAAATATTAATTTCAATAATTTTTGGTGTTAAAATGTCAAGAAAAATAGTTTAAGGACCAAACCGGGAAATATTGAAATAAAAGGGTTGAAAATGTAAATTTTACAAATAATGAGGGGCTGAAAACAGAAATATTCCAAGGCTGATTCAATATGTACAACTTGATCAAATAATGACACCTCAACTATCAACGAGATACAACTCATTACAATACCAAAAGTCGTTGTTAAACGAATTGGCTCGGTCTCGAGCCAATGAAAATCTACAACTACTAACTCTTCGATACGTACAAATAACGACTGGTAATACATATACATACGAGTGTGCACAGACGTCTACGCACCATCTTCGGGCCCCAAAAGTGTAAAATCTTGTTTGTTGGGCCTAGCTAGCCCAATGACCTGATCTTAAGGCCCGAAGACATTTTTTTTCTACGAAGTGTTGAGTTTCACCGACTTGGCACAACGTAGGGTGACTTTCAATGGCTTGTACCACTGGTCCCCAAGGGTCCATGGTATTGCTAGAAAAGTCTACACATTTTACGAGGCGGGTCGGGGACCCCTCGCACGCATATTTTCCCCAACCGGTTAATGGAGTTACCGGGGTCTTCGTGACCTCTTTCTCTTCGGATGTGGGACTACACTTAGTCCGGGCGATTGGATAACGTGATTAGTACGGACGACGCCTTCGGGTTCGTTAGTATAACTATAAACTGGGCGTTTGTGTAATGCGGGTTTGTAGTAAATAATCAATGCTCGAGAACCTTCCAACGTCGCTTGGGACCGATACTGCTATTTTCATAATGTTTTCAACGCAACTTAATGGATTCCAAAAGAGCTAGGGGAACATCGGGTTTCCCTAGGTTTTTTTTTTTTATCACATACAGATTTGAAACGCATACATCTTAAAGGAACATTTTTTTTTAGTATAGAAACAAACAAGCATACCTATGGATCTTCACAAACGTTTTCGAAAGCTTTTCTTTTCAGAAAATATCGGATTTTCTGGTGGTTTTTCAAGCAATATAAACATTCGATTTCAAACACTACTTATGAACTCACCAACATTTCATATGTTGACGTTTTTTCAAAATACTTGTATTCTCAGGGAACCAGTGAATCAAGGGAAATCATACTCAGTGACGGTTGCAGTTTATTTTTGAATGAACCAAACAAAATTAATTTTTGGAAATGTAATGTCTTAAACAATGTATGACATGTAAACACTACTGGTTGTACTATGTTGATGAATGGTGACGAATGTTGTTTTGTTTCATATATATTCAATGTTATGGTATTCAATTGAGTCACGACAGCCCCCGGACGTTTCCGCCGTCTGGTTCGGGGGTGTGACATACTAAGTAAAATGCTAAAATATATAAATAATAGTTTATAAAAATAAACCTTTAGAATATCAGGTGTTATGATTCAAAAGTCGATAAATAGGCCTTTGAGAAGGCCAAAATACTCAGGTGTCAACTTGTTCATTGTGATTTTAAACCAAGTTTGGTCACAAATTAAAACATTTTCAGCGATGGTATGTAATTCAAGGATTCATATTGATTTAGGTTCTCGAAACCTTAAAATATTGAACAAAATCTATATAGAACCTTATAATAAAGACAATAATCACCGTAATCAGGAAGTCCATGTGATGAAACTTGATATTATAATGACCAATGATGAAAAAGGTTTCATTTTTAGACTAAACAAAATGAAAAATATACAAACTAACTTAATCATGTCAAATCTTGTGTTTAACCGTTCTTTATTGCAAAAGTAAGATGCAAAAATATACAAACTAATGATAATACAATGCTCTAACTGGCCCTCTTGGTTGAGTTTTTTGAACCTGCAAAGCCAACACATTAAAGAAACATAGTAAAAACCTTTTTAGGAACAAACCTGATATAATAAAGCCTTCACCCAATATATTTATAAGATAAAAATACAAAAAGTTAAAAATGATGAAATCAATTACAAGTAAGGATTAAAATAAAAACCTGTTAAGAAAGAGCCATCTGCAGGAGGGATATTTGAATCAACATGTATTTTCTGATGGTTTCAAATTTTGAATTATCCGAAATTCAGGGAAGGAGATAGAATTTGTTGAGAAATATAAGGATTCAAAACACAGGTTAAAATTTAATATTATTTTATTGATGACTACTTGTACTATTAGCTTAATGATTTGAACGTCTTAAAAAATAATTTATTATATTCAATCTATTTTAAGAAATAGTGAGATTTTTTTTATAAGATAGTAAAGATATATATATATATATATATATATATATATATATATATATATATATATATATATATATATATATATATATATTCAATCATAAAACGATCATTACAATTACCCATCCCCATTATCTTACTTACTCTTAAGGGTCTACCCTAAGAGTCATCTATTCGTTCATTCCGTATTAGGCACTAAGACAATAGCTGCCAGGATTCTTTATTAGGCACTATAATAGCTGCCAAGGTTCTTTCATAAAGCACTAATTCCATAGCTGCTATGGTTCATTCATCGGGTACTAAATCCATAACTACCAGTGTAGGTACTAAGTCCATAACTACCAACGTTTATCTAACAGTACTAAATCTATAGCTACCAGTGTAGGTACTAAGTCCATAGCTACCAACGTTTATCTAACAATACTAAATCCATAGCTACCATCGTCTATCTAACAATACTAAATCCATAGCTACCAACGTTCGTCTATATGGTACTAAATCCATAGCTACCAAGGTTCGTCTATACTATACTAAGTCCATAGCTATCAAGGTTCATCGTTCGTCTCATCCTCAAACTCATCCGTCATCACACACCAACTAATTCGTCTACCCACGTTCTACCCAACATATTTGTAGATATAACATACATATACAATTTAACTCATTTAAAACCTATATAAAACATCCATTCCACGCTTATCTCAAATAAACAACAATATATATAAACACATAACACGTATTTCGTAGCAAATACTTAGTACTTATGTGTTAGAAGAAAGTAACTATACACTCACACATAACATAGATGTAATACATTCAACTAGTACTTGTATTAAAATCGTGTTAGAAGAAAGTAACTATACACTCACACATAACATAGATGTAATACATTCAACCGATACTTGTATTAAAATCGTGTTTATGAAAGGGACAATACACTCACAAATATAAACAACTTTATATATAATACATAACACGTATTTCATAGCAAATACTGCATATTTATGTGTTAGAAGAAAGTAACCACACACTCACTTGATCAGAAGATGATCGGATAGCACTACGTCTTTTGGAAGTAGCATTCTTCGGTAGATCGGGAATTGCAATTCTCGGGATCTTCGGGGCTTCGGGATATTTCTTGCACGAAAAACGAGGTAAAACGGGAGAGAGAGAGAGAAGAGAAAATGAGCAAGAAACTCGGCTGCCTCGACTTCCTTTTATAGGAGGCTGGATTTTCGATTTACGCTAGGCGTAAATCCAGGTACGCTGGGCATAACCCGGATTTGCCCGGTGACTCCCCCCTTCGGATAATATCGGATATTTATAATTAAATTTAATATTTTAATTATTTAATAAACTTCAAAAATTTATATCTTCTTCATACGAACTCCGTCTTCGACGTTCTTTATATCCATGCGTAGGTGAGACTACGCTCTACAACTTTCGTTTAGACTCCGTCGGCTAATTTTGAATTTATTTTTATTATTTATTTTTAGTAGGCCGGGACAAGAAAACTCCGTTGTGAATTCATAACTTCTTCATCTAACGTCCGTTTTCGTCTGTCTTTTTATCGTTGCACTACTAATGATGAGATCTTCGATTCTCGTTTAGATTGCTTTGGCTAGAAATCACACGATCTCATATTCGAGTTTCGGGCTGCATACTATTAAGCTTGAAACTTCGGAAAATCATAACTTCCTCATACGAAGTTAGATTTAGGCATTCTTTTTATGCACGCTCTCAGTTTAACGAACTCTACAACATTCATTTAGATCACTAAGGCTAAATAGCTCTCTATCGTAAATTCACATTTTATGTCGTGCTGTGTCATGTCGGTTCTGTCGCGAAACTTCGACAGGTCATAACTTCTTCGTTATAACTCGGATTTCGGCGTTCTTTATATGTACGGAATCCTTGTAAGGTATACTACCACTTAGTTAAGAATATTCATCCTAAATAATCTTTTATCAAAAAGTTATTTTTCGCGCTTATCATCTCTAAATTTACTAGCCCTGATTTACGGACGTTACAATGTATATATATATATATATATATATATATATATATATATATATATATATATATATCTCTAAGGATCATTTTGGAACTTGAGATAAATTTGAGTAATTATTGAGCATCTCAATTTCTAAAGGACCAAAAATGAAATTTTTTGATAAACAAGGGCCTTTTTGAACACTTTCTTAAATATAAGTCTAAAATGAGCATCTTAGAAGAAATGGGTCATTTTCAACAATTCACAAAATTTTGAACTACTTATGACATCTTTTGACAAATATGGGTCTTATTTGATAATTTAAAAAAAGGACCATTTTTGCCAACATCGATAATATTGGGTCATTTTTGAAAAATATGATTCAAAGTGGATTATTTTCAACAAATAAAAACAAAATATCTAGTCAACGAGTAAAATTATTGTTATTTATTTAATAAATAACAGAATTCTACTATTTGCACAAATATCTGTTAGTATTCTAGTCAGACACATCTTCACTGTACCTATATATATATATATATATATATATATATATATATATATATATATATATATATATATATTAGTGTACGTTTAAAGTCCTGTAAGAGTTATAACCAGAGTCTCCTGGAGGGAGAGCGAGAATCTGTGTATAGATCTATACGGGGTTGACACCTCGCAACTTCGCTGTTCGCTACAGCTAGACCGACCAGTCTAGGGTGACAAATGTCTTTGAAAGACCCCAACTTTCGTATTTATGAAAGACCCAAACTTTCATACTATTTCAAAAAAAATTCTTAAGTTACTTCCTCAAAACATGCTACATGCAAATTTATAAAACAATATTTTATATTGATAAAGTGATTACAAAAGATTGGATACAAACCGACTAAGTTCTATTACATTTCATGTCTACCTAGGAATCTACTATTCATATACATACATGAACATTAAAATACAGAGAAATACTATTAACTATTCTAAATCTTTCAGCAGTATAAAACTATATTGGATACTCATCACCTGCAATTTGTTAAATATTGAGAGGGATAAGCGATAACGCTTAGTGAATTCAATAAATAGATACAATATAATATTATGCCTTATATATACCAATATGACAGAAGCAAAAGGGAACAAGAACAACAATAGCATATACGTATCATATGCCACGCTTTCAATATCAACTCAAGATTTGATTCAAAGATTTACGATCAATGAGACATAATAATTTCAATACTTGATATGCATCAATAAAGCTTTGGCCCAAATGGCACAGAAGATATATAATTTCTGATTATCAATATGATATATTTCAGGTTTTCACGCCATGTTTAGCATTTCGGTTGATTTCGGGTTTTTACGCCCTGTTTAACTATTTGCCAATACCATAGAATAGAGTACATTCTCTTACAGAGTCATGCTCTACATGGTTAGAGGCTACATACCATTCCTATCTAACCTTCTGCCAATGCCATAGAATAGAAGTCATTCTCTTACGAGACATGTTCTACATGGCCAGAGGCTTCGTACCAGTACCAATGTGAATCTAAGTCCTTTCACTGATCACATGGTCAAAGGTATTACATTTGCTATAAAAATAGCGCATAAAATAACACGGGAAAATAACTCAGAATAATAACACTGAAAATCACATAACACATATACCACATAACATACAATTGTTCCTATATATTGAACTCACCTTTAGTTAACCGGGGGTTATAATAGTAATTTGGATAGCATTTTGGTTTTAAATATGACTTTCTATGTTGAAAACCGGAAGCTTAATTGAAAACCGGGCTCTGCGAAGGTAGGGCTTCAAAACCGAAAAGATAAATTTTTCGGGCTTCTAGGGGGTCTCGGGGCGTGTTTCGGGTGCTAAAATTGATACTGGGGCTTCGGGGAAAGTCAAAATAGTGAATATATGGAATTTTGGTGAAAATGTGTCAAATTTTCAAAGTTACCCGGGAAGGCTCGCAGCCTCCCTTTATATAGGTGCGAATCCGAAGTCGACTGGGAAGGAACCAGGCAGCGAAGCAACTCGGTGGCATCAGCAGCGAGGGGCACGAGGGTCAGGCGTGGCTTCTGCGAAACGGAGCACGTGGCTCGCATGCGAGAGGGGGGCGGCGGTGGCAAAGCGATGCTCGAACACGCATAGGGGCAGGTGGCGTTGCGAGGCGAGGCCACGACTCCGGTGACGCACCTGCTTCGTGCGAGGTGACGTGGCTGTTACTGTTCATGCGGAATTCTCGGATTTTGAGTCCCGAACTTCTAAAATCCATAACTTTCGCATAGGAGCTCCGTTTTTTACGTTCTTTATATGCGCGCGTAGCTAAAATTACGCTCTACAACTTTCGTTTAGACTTTGTCGGCTAATTTTGAATTTATTTTTAATATTATTATTTTTAACAGACCGGGACAGGAAAATCCGTTAAAAATTCATAACTTTTTCATCCAACATCCGTTTTCGTCAGACTTTTTACCGTTGTACTACAAATGATGAGACCTTCGATTTTCGTTTAGGATGTATCGGTCAAATATCGCTCGATCTAAAATTTGAGTTTTTAGCTGTCTACTACTAAGTTGAAACTTCGAAATATCATAACTTCCTCATACGAAGTCAGATTTTGGCGTTCTTTTTATCGGATTTCTCGGTTTAATGAATACTACGACTTTCATTTATATTACTAAGACTAAAAAGTAGTTTATCAAAAACTCACTTTTTATGTCATTCGGCGCCGTGCCTGTTTTGTCGCGGATCTTCGGTTGGTCATAACTTCTTCGTTATAACTCGGATTTCGACGAGGTTTTCGCCTAAATGTTTCTAACGAGATTCTCTACAACATCAAATAATAAAATTTTACTTATTTAAAATGTTATATTTTTGCTAAATTTTCATTATTTGGCTATTAATTGGAATCTCATAAGACTTCCAATATTTTATGAGTGATTCTAAACATAGTTTTACTTCATTTCTAGTAGAAACTAGCTGGTAGAACTCAACACTCAATTTTATTCACTTTTAATAATAACAATACACAATTTTTGAATGTGTATGTTACAAATACCTCCACCTTTTGATGATTTCGTCCCGAAAATCATAACGATTAAAACAATTAGGGATACTTCACTCTTATTTCATTCTTATTTTTCCCAAGTATAATTTGAGCATCAATGGTGTTTCCACTTGAGAAGCACCGACTTCAGTTCTTTATTACGTAGATTATTCGTTCTTTCATTTACGATCTCTTCTACTTAATTTACTATCCAGTTTCACCTCTGATAATAGAACCATTTCATCATATATGCTTAAACCTTTACATAGATAGCTCACACGAAACACTTCATGAATATTTGTCAAATCTTTAGGCAATTCCAAGCAGTATGCTTGCTTACCTACCGTTCTTTCTTCCAAAGTAGTATAACGCCTTTTCATGAAATATTTTTAGTATTACTAAATCATCCACCCGGAATTCTACAGGTCGTCTCCTCTTTTCTGCATAGGGAATTTATCTGTCACACCCCCAAACTAGAACGACGGAAACGTTCGGGGGCGGAGGACGTCATATTCAGTATCATAACAGTTCATAGAAAGGAAAGTACACACCACCATACATATGTAAAGGTTTCAAAAATGTTTACATCATTGTATTCATTACATGCTCAAAAGATAAATGCATAAACATCTTTCAAAATAAATAATTAACGCCAGCACGTTAATCCCCAAAAGTTGATTTCCAAATCTGCTTAGAGGTTCCCTGAGAATACAAGTTATTTCAAAGAAAAAGTGTCAACAATTAAGTTGGTGAGTTCATGAGTAGTGTTTTGAGAAAATGTACGCCATTCGAAAGTTCGTGTATGTTTTCCAGAAAACGCAGTGTTTCAAATGTAAAGAGTTATGATTTGTTGTGTCGAAAATGAATGTATTAGATCCAGAAAATCCCATATTTTCCCTAATGGTTGAGATATGAATTGTTGTGTTTTCCAAGAAAAACCCTTATTTTCTTATAAAAGTATGAAATGCATATGGATGTTCGTGTTATAAGTTGTAAATAATTGCACCAGGAAAATCCCTTATTTTCCTATTAGTTGTTTGGTTTGTATACAGGAAAAACCCTTATTTTCCTAGCATAACTGGCAGTCTCCAAGACCGAAAATCGCAAGCAACCGACGTGCTTAAAAGTTGTGTCATAGTTTTACATAGTAAAGCTATACGAAGATCGCACTTGTTAGATGAAGAATAGTTTTAATAGCTACTCGTTTATAAAAGCATAATACCATAATAATTGTATATCCGATGAGTTTTATAACCATACTAAACATAATATGCCTGTAGCGACGTTCTTCAGGCGTCGTAGCATTATGACAAACTGTCACCCCAAAGGACGGACTGTAGCTAACAGTCAGGGTGCGGGATCATGACTTCCCATATAGATCTATACACATTTGACACTTTCTCCGAATGGGAGACTCTGGTTATAGACAGGACTTGAAGCAGTACCTTTTAGCAAAAATGTATGATTTGAAGATGTACACGTCTCACGGATTCTCAACTAAGTCTGTATTAAAGGAGTAGTTTTGTATGCAATGTTTATCCTTTTTCACAATGTTTGACAAAGCATAAATCAAAAGTTCTTTGAATGCATAAAATGATTTAGTAAAGAATGTTACCCTTGATATGATGTATTTGTATGTAAACGTATAATTAAAACATATTTCTATTTATAAAACATATTGTATCCCAAGAGGGTAAAGCTGTGTTGTGAGGTGTTTTGCATGATAATAACTTCATAAGATAGTTAAAACAACAGTATGAAAAGTATATCAAAAGATCGATGTTTCACACGATTTTAGTCGTGTGTTTACTTGTATCCCCCCCCTAAAAGAGTATAAAAAGCATTTGAAAATGTATTTAAAGTGTGTTTGCAGGGGTATGAACTCATTTGAAAGTTTGAAGAAAGCGAGCAGAAAACCGGGCAGAGTTTCGTCTCGAGAAACGGATTTTTCTCGGGATTCTCGGGAATCTCGGGAGTGTAAAACTTTCTCCCCACCTTGGATATGAAAACCGGGCCTTTGGGATGACTCCGAGGGTTGAAACGCAGAGCTTCAGCGTGAGAAAGGAAGGAAATTAGCAAATTTGGCCGGCACCCTCGCACCCGTTTTATAGGGTCTGGAAGCCTCGCGTACGCGGGGCGTACGCTCGTACGCAGGGCGTACGAGACGTCATGGCTTACCGCATCCTCGAAAGAAACATCGGAGCGACGTGGACAATCCGGAGCCCTTGATTTGAGTACGCGGGGCATACGAGGGTACGCAGGGCGTACGAAGGATCGGACTGCTGACTCGTTCTTCGGATAATACCGGGAGTTTATATTTAAATTTATATTTATTTTAAATAAACTTCTAAAATTCGTATCTCCTTCATACGAACTCCGTTTTCGACGTTCTTTATATCCACGCGAAGGTGAGACTACGATCTACAACTTTCGTTTAGATTCCATCGGCAAATTCCGAAATTATTTTTAATATTATATTATTAAAAGGTCGGGGTAAGAAAATTCGTTAAAAATTCATAACTTTTTCATACGATGTCCGATTTGAGCGTTCTTTTTATGTATGTTTGTAGTTTAACGATATCTATGACTTTCATTTAGAAACCTAAGGTCAAAAAGTATTTTATTGAAAATTCGCGTTTTTACGTAACTTCGTATTACCGGTTTTTGTCGGAAATCTTAGAATGGTCATAACTTCTTCGTTATAACTCGGATTTTAGTGTTCTTTATATGCTTGGAAACCTTAAGACGATATCTATTACATACCATACTCCAAACAGAGCCTTTGAATGCTTCATTTTTCGATGACATTCTAATTACTTTTTCAAAGAGGTTACAAGACTCGAATTTCAAGGACCTGAAATGACGGGTTGTTACATCATCCCCCCACTAGAGGGAATTTCGTCCCGAAATTAGAGTTCATGCTACAGATACAAGTTTTATTTGATCCTCATGTTCTTAATTGAACTCGGTTCCTCGCTTGGCATTCCAACGAACCTTTCACTACCGGGTTACGACTTTGCTTCCTTCGTTTGACTTCACTGGCATGATAACTTTTCTTGGTCGAACGTATGTTGAATGTTTTTGTGGACTGTGAGAGTAATACATCTTGTACCCTACAAGTAGTGTCTCCAGATCTTCGAAGTAATTACCGATGCTCCTGACTCAAGATCATGTGTTGTATAGTTAACTTCCTGTGTCTTAAGCTGTATTGAGTTATAGGCAGTGACCCTTCCTTTTGCATGAGAACACATCCAATTCATACTGATTATGATGTCCAAATCTTGGAAGTGGATTAGATGTCATGAAGATCTAAAAGAAAGTATAATTACTCCCAAATTAAGGAAAAAGGATGGGTATTTTTGTTCTATCTGTCTCTCTTGTACCAATCGACAGAAAGGGGCATGTGTTGCGCTTCTAAGTTTATTTGTATGGCAGCACGCTCACTCGTAGTCTTAGGCAGTCTCCGTCCTGAAGTTCATATTAGAAATTCATACATGGTTCAATGATCATAATCTCGTGTATACGAGTTGTATATAATTAAGATTGAAAAGGTAGTCGAATAACTGATTCTTCTTTAAGCTCACATCCCATCGAGGAAAAAGTTGTTAAAGTGGAATCGTCAATTCTAAACCTATAGAACCTTGATTATATATCATCCCTACGTATACATTCATCAATGACAGATCAACCGTATGGATCCTTGGATTTGAACTTGACGTACTGTACGAGTGGCACTTCAGGGATTTCTTCGGAAAGGAAAAGAATTATGAGGTACTCCATTCATGAGTAGTTGGTGTTCTGATATGAAGGCTTCGCTGGAAAGGCAATTTCGAAGAAAGAGGTGTACGTATGAAACTGTTTTTGTGAGAATCAAATTGAATCAAGTCGTATGATAATGTCGGAATCATAAGGAAACTTAAAGACATTAGATTTGAACATAAGACGTTTACCGACAAAACACAACCGTGCAACCATCAACAGAGTTACAGTACTTTAGACTATTACAAGACTATTGCTGCGAATAAGGTATACTACAAAGGCAAGTATACACAGCATGTGTATCCCTATACCGACGGGATCCCGCAAAAGACAAGGCTCTGGTTGCACTAGTTTTTGATGGTTTATAAGTCTGTTACAACGAAACGCCTAAATTACATTAATGTGGGTTCGGGGTAGGTTCTCCTGCAACTGTGGTCCTGAGAATCCTACCGTCTATGCCAGAATTCTTTGTGATAGCGCAATCCTTCTTGAGGTGCTCTTATCTCCTTGCATTGGTGGCATGACTGGCTAGTGCTAGCCATAGTGGCGGGAGTGAGGTGTTTAGCCAGTGTTATGTGGACACGAGTGCCTTCCTCAATACCCCACATTGGAAATTGCTTCCTAAGGCGTTCTGCAGGAGTTGCCACTTCTTGTGGCATGGCAAATCTTTGGGATATCTTGCGCTCCTTTAGGGCTTGCTTGTGTTGCCTGAGTTGATGTGTGTAAGGAAGGTTGTCACCGCAGCTGCTACTGCAGCTTGTAATGTAGCAGCGTCGATATGGAGGATGGGGGTTTCGTTGCTTGGCTGATTGTTTTCCGGAGTGAGTGCTTCTGGTCCATTTGTTCCTCTTGTTCCTTTATGAATCTAGATCCTAATGTGTGTGTTTCAGCGGACCTTCATTACTCTGCCTATCACTTCGACTGATCGGGATCATGTGGTTTTGGGTTTAATTACTTATGTTCTTCTAAATGTTAGCATATTCACTCGATGCATTAGGGCAACTACGTTTTGAAGTTCATGGTTGAATTCACTACTAGTTTCTGAGCTTGGATTTGACTTGTTGTATGCGTGGTATTTCTAAATGATCCGTTGGGGGATACTACGGGAAGGTTGTAAAGATTCCTCATATGAGTACTTCGGGGTTTTGAAACTAGAAACCAATTGGGGTTTGTGCCGGGTTTGTCATTATGAATCGATCGTGTTTCATTAGTCGATTGTTAAAGTGAAAGGGTCTCTTATAACACATGGAACTGGTATGGGTAGGGCCACACCAATCCACGTCAAAAGTCAATGTCGGTACTTCTCATTGTAAGATGTTCGTTAGTGGGATAGGGCATTATACGTATGTGTTTTCAGTGCTTTTTAGTCTATCTCTATTATTACTACTATGAAAGTTTTGTTTAATGATTAGGGTGTTTGTTCGAGTAGATTTTTAAACTGGCGACTCACGGAACTCTTCTGCGTTCCTACTATCAAATGGAATGTATGCAATTAAGTTATCAAGGAGAAATGTACCCAGGATAACCGTGGGGTCTGCAATAGCCTCCTCTTGGCCCATTGCGAATACTTGGCCTTCTCCACCAGCATTCATGATGCTTGACTCCAGGCAGTCCCTTCGGAAGTGTCCCGTTACTCCGCATTCAAAACAAGCACGGTCTACTCCTACATTTGTGGCTGGAGCAGTTAGTTGGGCTAGGTCTCTACAGTAGCGGACGGTGTGTCCCTTTCTATTGCAACTAACGCAATGCAATTCACGGCAGGGTCCGTGATGATGAAAGTTGCATCGGTTGCACTTAGGCTGGTTGCTGTTGTACGACCTTTTGGGTGTAGGGGTATGGTTTGTTGATAGCTTTTTGGCGTTTCTTTGAGTTGATTTGCCTCCCCTCTTGCTCCAGGGTTTTTGTGTCATGTTCTTGTGTTCGCACCTTGCGGTATTCTTGTAGGTAGCTACTGGTAGGTGGTTTCGATTGTTTCTTTGATTAGGATTTTTGATATCGTTTCCTTCCCTGCTTGAGTTGACAGAGTTATTGTATGCTATAATGGCTGCCACCGTGGCTATAACTGTAGCTTGCAAAGTGGCGGTGTCCAATTGTAGGAATGGGGTTGCGTTGGTAAGTTGATTATTTCTAGTCCTTGCTGCGCCACTAAATTTTGCTTGAGACAGTGCAGCTGTTACTGCCGCAGCGATAGCAGATTGCACTATGTTGGGGTCATATTGAGGAGGTGGTAGTGGGGTTGCGTTTCTACGTGCTGATCTACGAGGAGACATTGTTCTGATAAGGAAATAAGAAGAACTATAAGTTTTAATGATTTGAAAGTCGCGCATTAGTGATTTGTTATATCAGAAGTTTGGTTTACCCCTGAATAGGGTTTTGAGTTCGACTCATAAGGAGAGTAGATAAACTCATTAATTTGAGGGGTATGCAAAGGGTTTAATAAAGGAAATACATCATATATTATAAAACATGGTGCGTTACATTTTGTAGTTAGGAAAACTTGACCTATCTAAAGGTCTCCGATTACAAGGTTAAGAAAAGTAAGGACTTTATCCGAGGTCTTATGTTATGACAAAATTTTGGAAGTCAGACAGGTATTATTTGTTACGCGAGCTGGCTACATGGGCCTTAGATCCTGCCAACTGACGCTCCATCTCGAGCATACGTAGTTCATGTCTTGCCTGGCGTGCCCAAAGTTCTATCACTTCGGTTTGAGTTGCTGTTAGCTCTCTCTGTAACGCGTCATTTCGATTTACGATTCTCCCGTGAGCTAATTCTAACTGTCGGATGCGAACTGTGTTGACTCCAGTGTTCGCATCATTTTCCTCAGTTCGATGGATGGTCGTCCGTCCTTGTTCACCAATGCGAGAAATCCTACGAACCAATATAGGAAGGGCTCTGTCTGCTGAGCCTCCCTCGCTTAGGTTGTAGAAGCTTCAGTCTCCGTTGAATGGATGGGGTTGATCCTGCTTGCGGCTCCACCTATTTAGGTTAGTTGCCCAAAGGGGCGTCGAGCAATGAAATTCCGGTCGAGGATTAGGATTTTGAATTGGAGCCGTTAAGGGTAGGTTATTGTCCTCGGGATCTGAGTCTGGTCCTTCTTGCATTCCTACTTCAGGATCATTCTCTATCCCTTCTCCATTACCTTGGTTGGGGTAGTAAGGGTCACTGGGTGATGGAATCCAGCCATTTGAGTCTATATGAGAATAGGGTTAAGAATTCACTATAAGCTAAAGCACATGGAATTTACTTTTAAGTTTAAGGGTTGAAGGCACTCGAATACTCCCTTAGTATTCTTTAACGATATGCTTTTGGTAAGTTTTAAATTTGTGGTCCATTGCAGACACTCCTTGGCATACGTTAGTCGGCTCTTTGATAAATATAGTTGATTAGGCTATATTCTTCCCAGTTCCGATTACATGTCCCAAGGCATACCTGCACTGCACAACTTATTTATAATACTTCTATATTGTTTTAATTATGATAATGACCATGTTATTAATATGAAATGAATGCATGCCTACTTTACAAAAACTAAATAAATTTAATTTTAAAAGTATGACTCTTACTCAGAGTGTTTTTGCCCAGTTGTGTTTATAGTTGTATACCAAAATGGTTTTGATATACTTAATTCAATATAAACAATGCTCTGGTACCAATCTGTCACACCCCTAAACCAGAATGGCGGAAACGTTCGGGGGCGGAGGACGTCATATTCAGTATCATAACAGTTCATAGAAAGGAAAGTACACACCACCATACATATGTAAAGGTTTCAAAAATGTTTACATCATTGTATTCATTACATGCTCAAAAGATAAATGCATAAACATCTTTCAAAAGAAATAATTAACGCCAGCGCATTAATCCCCAAAAGTTGATTTCCAAATCTGCTTAGCGGTTCCCTGAGAATACAAGTTATTTCAAAGAAAAAGTGTCAACAATTAAGTTGGTGAGTTCATGAGTAGTGTTTTGAGAAAATGTACGCCATTCGAAAGTTCGTATATGTTTTCCAGAAAACGCAGTGTTTCAAATGTAAAGAGTTATGATTTGTTGTGTCGAAAATGAATGTATTAGATCTAGAAAATCCCATATTTTCCCTAATGGTTGAGATATGAATTGTTGTGTTTTCCAAGAAAAACCCTTATTTTCTTATAAAAGTATGAAATGCATATGGATGTTCGTGTTATAAGTTGTAAATAATTGCACCAGGAAAATCCCTTATTTTCCTATTAGTTGTTTGGTTTGTATACAGGAAAAACCCTTATTTTCCTAGCATAACTGGCAGTCTCCAAGACCGAAAATCGCAAGCAACCGACGTGCTTAAAAGTTGTGTCATAGTTTTACATAGTAAAGCTATACGAAGATCGCACTTGTTAGATGAAGAATAGTTTTAATAGCTACTCGTTCATAAAAGCATAATACCATAATAATTGTATATCCGATGAGTTTTATAACCATACTAAACATAATATGCCTGTAGCACCCCAAAGGACGGACTGTAGCTAACAGTCAAGGCGCGGGATCATGACTTCCCGTATAGATCTATACACATTTGACACTTTCTCCGAACGGGAGACTCTGGTTATAGACAGGACTTGAAGCGGTACCTTTTAGAAAAAAGGTATGATTTGAAGATGTACACGTCTCACGGATTCTCAACTAAGTCTGTATTAAAGGAGTAGTTTTGTATGCAAAGTTTATCCTTTTTCACAATGTTTGACAAAGCATAAATCAAAAGTTCTTTGAATGCATAAAATGATTTAGTAAAGAATGTTACCCTTGATATGATGTATTTGTATGTAAATGTATAATTAAAACATATTTCTATTTATAAAACATATTGTATCCCAAGAGGGTAAAGCTGTGTTGTGAGGTGTTTTGCATGATAATAACTTCATAAGATAGTTAAAACAACAGTATGAAAAGTATATCAAAAGATCGATGTTTCACACGATTTTAGTCGTGTGTTTACTTGTATTCCCCCCTAAAAGAGTATAAAAAGCATTTAAAAACGTATTTAAAGTGTGTTTGCAGGGGTATGAACTCACTTGAAAGTTTGAAGAAAGCGAGCAGAAAACCGGGCAGAGTTTCGTCTCGGGAAACGGATTTTTCTCGGGATTCTCGGGAATCTCGGGAGTGTAAAACTTTCTCCCCACCTTGGATATGAAAACCAGGCCTTTGGGATGACTCTGAGGGTTGAAACGCATAGCTTCGACGCGAGAAAGGAAAGAAATTAGCAAATTTGGCCGGCACCCTCGCACCCCTTTTATAGGGTCTGGAAGCCTCGTGTACGCGGGGCGTACGCTCGTACGCAGGGCGTACGAGACGTCATGGCTTACCGCATCCTCGGAAGAAACATCAGAGCGACGTGGACAATCCGGAGCCCTTGATTTGAGTACGCGGGGCGTACGAAGGATCGGACCGCTGACTCGTTCTTCGGATAATACCGGGAGTTTATATTTAAATTTATATTTATTTTAAATAAACTTCTAAAATTCATATCTCCTTCATACGAACTCCGTTTTCAACGTTCTTTATATCCACGCGAAGGTGAGACTACGATCTACAACTTTCGTTTAGATTCTGTCGGCAAATTCCGAAATTATTTTTAATATTATATTATTAAAAGGTCGGGGTAAGAAAATTCGTTATAAATTCATAACTTTTTCATACGATGTCCGATTTGAGCATTCTTTTTATGTACGTTTGTAGTTTAACGATATCTATGACTTTCATTTAGACACCTAAGGTCAAAAAGTATTTTATTGAAAATTCGTGTTTTTACGTAACTTCGTATTGCCGGTTTTTGTCGGAAAACTTAGAATGGTCATAACTTCTTCGTTATGACTCGGATTTTAGTGTTCTTTATATGATTGGAAACCTTAAGAAGATATCTATTACATAGCATACTCCAAACGGAGCCTTTGAATACTTCATTTTTTGATGACATTCTAATTACTTTTTCAAAAAGGTTACAAGACTCGAATTTCAAGGACCTGAAATGACGGGTTGTTACATTATCGATCCTGGGACGCTTTCATTCTTTCTCAAAAAATTTGTATCTTGTCAGTGATGTCTTGAATGATTTTAGATCCTCCAAAGATCTTCCGTCTTACGTCACGCCAACATATTTGAGTATGACATTTACGCTCATATAGTACTTTATATACCTTCAGTATATTTTCTACTATTTGGATTAATCTTTTCTTCTGATCATTTGTCTAAGGATGATAAGTTGTGTTGGGAGTAATTCGAGATCCCAATTCATTCTTCATACTCATCCAAAAGTGAGAAGTGAAGCGAGTATCACGATCGGGAAAAAAAATCTTTAGTGGCACACCATATCTCACGATGATTTCGTCTAAGTAACTTACGCGTATTTCTCCAATGGAGTCGTTTCACGTGTGGCAAGAATATATGCACTCTTCATCAGCCGGTCGATAATTATCCAAAGGTTATCATTCACAGTTTTCTTCTCCTCTTTCAAGGTATTAACTGTATAAGTCAGATAAGTAGAATATCCCTCCGACATAATTTATAAGTTTTTAAGAGAGAAATTTATTATTTTCACCGTAGACATAAATAGGATCTTCCCTTTCGATAGGGATGCATATCATCTCTTTCTAGCACAAGAGCTTTGCGTGGTTCTTTAACAATCAATCCATGTCGAGAATAATATCAAAGATAGGAATTAGGTTAGCAGGAAGATTATAACTTTCAATTCCTATAACACTAACTCTATAGGCTTTATAAGCAAGTAATGATATATTTCCTATGTTATCTATATGAAATGATTGGACAACTGTGTAACAAGCAATTTGAAAAGAATATGCGAATTTATAAGGCACGAAAGAATATGAGGCATTGAAATCAAATAAGATGTGAGCGGATCTAGAGTTTACGAGAAAATTACTAGTCACAACATTCGAGTTTTAACTTACTTCCTTTGTGGTAATCTAAAATGTACGATATTTAACTTTTAGTTTACCAAACGATTGCAAATTCTTCAAACTTCCTAGTTACTGGCGGTGTTCAAAGTTGCACCCGCTCTTCATTCTCTATTGGACATTCGATCCTAATCTCTGAGTTAAAAATCAATTCTCATTGCAGACTCCTGCTCCTTCTTGGTTTATAGACTAAACCCAATATAAGGTCTTTACTTTTGCTATAACAACAACTCGAATGGTCATATTCTAATGACCTTTGATTTTTATCTCGCATAAGACACATAACGATCCAAACTCTTGTATTAGAATCAGATCGAATAAATCGAGCTAATAGAATAGCGAAAACAAAAAGAGTTTGATCAACATGTGGATGCTTAAGAATAGAAAGAATAACATTATGTATCTCTAATTCATGCTTTTGGATATACACATCTTTTAGCTTTTGACACCTCCTCCTTTTTAGTTGGAGTACTCTTTGATTGTTGAACGGAAACTTGACTCCCCGCCATTTGACTAGTAAGAGTAGGGCGGATACATTTCTTGTGGCCAGTAACACCACATAGCAAGTCACATTTATGGCTAATGATTGCTCAATTCTTTAATGAAGATTGTTATATTTCTATCGACTATCTCGACCATTTACTTCTTTAATATTCCTACTGAAGTTTTGTCACTATATAAGACATGGTTCTCTGAAGCAATTAACTCCTTTCAAGGAATTGTACTAATCGGACTCGATTCATTAAGAGTTGAACAATACTTGTCTTTTTAGTCATTACCGAATCGAAGGTAACGACACACATGAATAAAACGAAATCATTTACTAGCTTCTTGGTAACCTTGTGACTTTTCTTGATCCAAGTGTGAGTCATGTGCTTCCAGTAGTATAGGCCTCTACTACTATTCACACCTACTCATACTTGTCCCAAGTATAGTCTCGCAGTTCCCAAGTCACCATTCAAAAGTTTTCACAAAGCAACTTATTACACATGAACGTGTTCAAACAAATACATACAACAGTTTCTCCTAGACTCAACTAGGGTTTTCACGTTTCTATCAAACATATATTGGATTACCTATACTTTATTTTTAGGATTCTTCTCATGCATATGCTTGATTTAATATATCCTAATACTTTTCCATAGGTAGATATAAATTTTACTTCTATTTCTTCATATAAATTCTTTCTCGAGTAGGGCTACTCTATAAGACACACTATTCCAAAATTTACTTTAGCAGCATGGAGACAAACGGTCTTCTACTACCTGCATCATCTTCTTACTCATGGAATCCATCATGCATATTTGTTTCATTTCATTATTCTTCCTTGACATTATTATTCTTGTATTTGTGTAAGTCTAGGTCTACTTCATAGGAGTCTATCTGCATCTTAGCTGCATCTCAGCAAGCTCTACTAGCTTCAACTTGGTTCTCTGTCATTCCTGACTACAACATCTCTTCTCATACGATACTATGGGTGTATTTCTTCTTCAATTAAGCATTCCACCTTACTTAAACAAGTAAGTTGCTTAATCATTTACCACTAAATGACTCAATTCACCATCCCAATCTTCTATGTTAAAGTCGGCTTAACACACAATGGAACTTCTATAAGGATGGGATAGAAGTCAATCATCACTTAGTATTATTAAATACTAAGTCTGAACATATTTTATAGGGTAGAACAACTTCGTGGATTTTTACCATCACATTTATCTTGCCCAAACGTGTTTCAAACACACATCTTTCTTCCAAAGATGTTATTATATATCAAATATACTTTAAATGTATATTACCACTCTATTGGTATTTATACACTTATTACGATAACAATTCATATCTCGCGATCGTTTATTTATAAACTTATCGATGTCAATTATCATAAGTCTCTTTATCACTTCGAAAAATTCTATTATGAAAATTCTTAAAATTTTCTAAACCAAGGTCGGCAACAGACCTTAAGCTTTCTCAAATAATAACACATAATAGAATATAAGGCATATCTCCTCTCTATATTCATTTATCATTTAGCACATAATAGAATATAAGGCATATCTCCTCTTAATATTCTAGTGCTTGCCTCCATTAGGTATTCTACCTAAAATATATGGTATCATCTTTACTTAATAATTCTTGTTTAAGTTTAGAAATTCTTAAAATTTCTAGCTTACTTAAACTAATTTTCTTTAAATTCTAAAGTAACTTAATATCTTAGAATACTAGGGTTTATCACTACCCAATCGCACTCTTAAATATTTCCTATGGTTTGTATCCATATACTTATTATGAATCAGCTCATATATTGAGCTTCCAACAGTTTAAGTCTAAATACAAATCCGTGAAGTTTAGTTCACTTAAACCATTGCTCTGATACAATGATTGAAAGACCCCAACTTTCGTATTTATGAAAGACCCAAACTTTCATACTGTTTCAAAAAAAATATTCTTAAGTTACTTCCTCAAAACATGCTACATGCATATTTATAAAACAATTTTTTATATTGATAAAGTGATTACAAAAGATTGGATACAAACCGACTAAGTTCTATTACATTTCATGTCTACCCAGGAATCTACTATTCATATACATACATGAACACTATTAACTATTCTAAATCTTTCAGCAGTATAAAACTATATTGGATACTCATCACCTGCAATTTATTAAATATTGAGAGGGATAAGCGATAACGCTTAGTGAATTCAATAAATAGATACAATATAATCTTATGCCTTATATATACCAATATGACAGAAGCAAAAGGGAACAAGAACAACAATAGCATATGCGTATCATATGTCACACTTTTAATATCAACTCAAGATTTGATTCAAAGATTTACGATCAATGAGAACTCAGCTGCTTCGTGGCTGTTACTTATTTAAAATTTTATATTTTCGCTAAATTTTCATTATTTGGCTATTAATTGGAATCTCATAAGACTTCCAATATTTTATGAGTGATTCTAAACATAGTTTTACTTCATATCTAGTAAAAACTAGCTGTTAGAACTCAACACTCAATTTTATTCACTTTTAATAATAACAATACACAATTTTAGAATGTGTATGTTACAGTCTTAAACGAAACCGACGCCTGAAGAACATTAGGACATGTACTCTGTCATATTAGTATGGTTATAACGACTCACTTAGAATATAACAATATTATTTAGAGATTTACACAAGTTACACCTTTCGATTATAAACAACTATTGTTTGGATACTTTAAACGAACCTTTTACCACACAAGTCTTAGGGGTTTTAAGACTACTATTTTCTACATAAGAAAATATAGGAGTTTATGGAGAAAATGATTTTATACGATTTCGAAAACGATAAACTAAAACACACATGCAACTATACTTGATTGGAAACAAGACTTACAACTATTTTGACAAGAAAATATTGGATTTTCTGGTGTTCTAACTATCACAGATTTCTATACAAAATGCTTATGAACTCACCAACAAATTTTATGTTGACGCTTTTCAAACAAATTTTATTCTCAGGAAATCAGTAAGCAGGTTAGTGGAACGCGGATTCAGGATTATTTTGCTGTAGTTTGGAATTTACTCACTATTGTCTCTTTTGTGTACATAAACATGATGCAAACAATGTAATTTTGTTATATTAATATATGATGTTTGGATTTGCTATGTTTCATTTATATTGAATTGTTATCATACTGCACAATGACGTCACCCGCCTCCGGACGTTTCCTTCGTTCTGGTTCGGGGGTGTGACACGACCTCGCCTTATTTCTGACATATTTTTTTAGTTTTTTCATATACCTTTCGAACAGATACATCCATCTCATACATACTGGGCCTCCGACAATCGATTCATCAGGTAAATGAATAACTAAATGAATCATAATGTTGAAAAACGCTGGAGGATAAGTCAACTCTAACTTGCACAAGATTCTAATAATGTATTCTTTTGCTTTCCTCATATCTTCCACCATTAGTGTTTTGGAGCAAATTTTCTTGAAAAACGAACAAAGATCTACAATTTGTGTAGAAATTTCTTTGTCCAATAACGCTCTAACTCCAGTCCGTATCAAACATTGCGTAAGAATGTGATAGTCATGAGATTTTAACCCAATAATGTTAGTATCATTATCTACCACTTTCTTACTGCTGTTAGATCGAAACCCATCTGCCAATTTAACATTTCTTATAAATTGACAAAAGATTTTGCGGTCTCTTGAATGAGTAGCTTGCATGTGGTCTAGTGAACTTGTTACCCTTTTTTTTTTTTGCAACCATTGATTATGCCGGATATTCAGATTTATCAAGTCCTCATGTGCATTTGATGTGTCTTTACTCTTATCGTTCATCATAGAAGTACCCAAAAGACTCTCACCCACATTTTTCTCGACATGCATCACATCAAAATTGTGCTTAAGCTGCAGAGAAGACTAATACTCGAGCTCGAAAAATATGCTACGTTTCGACCAGTTCAACTCGAATACTTGTCGATCCATGTTTTCCTTGAGATTCTTAGAATGTTTACCCGGTTTAGGAAGGAGTAGACGACCTAGTTGCTCTTGTATATCTTCATCATTAAAGGTCTCGGAGCGGGTCTTATCTCGTGTTGCCCGTTAATTTCAAACTCATCTTTAATGGATCATCAGCATCTAAGAACTTACGATGTCCGATATAAATGACTTTATTTACTGCACGCTACGAGGGAGTGTCTTCATTGCAAGTCGGGCATGCTCTATATCCTTGTCCGCTCAAACCCGATAAACTACTACGAGCTAGAAAGTCGTTTATTTTCCATAACAACATAGCTTTCATCGTGGAGAATGTGTTTTTCGATTCATCTTTAATACGTACGCTTGAACGCCATAAAAACTTAAGCTCTTGCACTGACGGCCTAAGGAAAACATCTATGTCCTTTCCAGATGCTTTAAGGCCGGGAATCAATAAGGCCAACATGAGTGATGACTCTTTCATACAAAGCCATGAAGGCAGATTGTATATGGTGAGTATGACAGGTCACGTACTATGAAAATTACACATGTTGCCAAATGGATTAAAGCCATCAGCTGCCAGCCGTAGGCGTATGTTACGGGGTTCACTCAAAAAGTCAGGGTAATCTACATCAAATTTTTGTGAATACTCTCCATCTATGGGATGACGCATCACACCATCTTCTGATCTCCCGGTACTATGTCATATCATATTTTTGGAAGTGTATCTTGAACAATACAAACGTCGTAGTCTAGGGGTCACTGGAAAGTACCGTAACACCTTATGAGCCACCTTCTTACCCTTGGTGTTTTTATCAATCCACCGACTCTCATTACAAACGGGACAAATTTGCAATGACTTGTGTTCCTTCCAGAAGAGAAAACAATCGTTTTTGCACACATGTATAGACTTATACCCTAAACCTATATTCTTCAGTTTCTTTTTGGCTAGTAAATGAACGGCGAAGCTTGTTGTCTTTTGGAAATGTTGAATGCAACAACTCAAGGAGTTGATCAAATGAACTATCAGTCAATTTGTTGTTGACTTTGATATGCATCGGCTTTGCTAAAAAATCAAGGAAATAAAACTTACAACCATGATATAACTTGGTTTCGACTACCTCTAGCAGTTGCTCAAAATCATCATCGACACTGCTATCCCCTGTATTCGAGGTTCCTTCATTGATGTTGGTATCATTTTCTCTTGACTCCCACATAACATCGTGAATAACATCATCCATCTCGTTACTTGGTGACACGACATCTACAACCGGATGAATTAAAGGTTCACCATGATATATTCACATTCCGTATGACCTACTGAAACCATATATACGAACATGACGTCTCATTGCTTTCGGATCCATGAAGTAATGATTATCACATTGCTCACACGGACATCTGGTTTCACCTTTAAAATCTAGGTGTTACGTGGATCTCTAGACAAAAGAGTCGAGTCCTAGCAGGAACTCGGGAGATTGACAATGTGGATTAGTAGTCCAACTTTTATCAATAGACATGATGCAACTGAAACATAATTTAGTGTTTAAGGTTTACTCTACGGGAAATAAAAATCAAGTAGAGTATTCATAAAGTCGATGATTCATAATGTATCCCAAAATGGGAACACATGGACAAATAATTAGAAATGGATAGAGTTATCACAAAGGTAGGCTTCTAAACCCAATTTTTGAATACCTTATCTCATATGTGAATGTGTATTACATGATTGTATGTTTAAGAAAAATTCGGCAGCATTTCCCCTTAGCTCCCAAGCATATATATAAATATATACCCGAGGAGCAAAGAGAAAATGACAACCAAATCTTTCTTAAACAAACAATCATGTAATACATGTTCACATCCTAAATGAGATAAAGTATTCAAAAAACAGTCCCAAAACGAGGTCAACCCGAAATTAATTTCTAAATGAATTTCAGGCGGGTATTTTGTGACAACCCAAAATTTCCATTTTGTACAAACCAAATCAAGTCAATAGATGTTAGAACAGTTACGGTGAAGTTCCAGACTTTTGGGTATAAGTTTGACAGTTTTTCAGGATTTACACTCAAGGAGATATCAGGAGAGTGGATGCACTAGGGTTTTGAGCAACTCTGTTATTCCAAAACTCTATGATATTAGAGTTCATTTCGGGAATAAAATATTGACTGCCAAAAATCCCAGGACTATATATAGAAATCTGAGCCATATTTATTCATTAGTTCCATTTCCAACTAGAGAAAAGCCGAATTCTCTCTCAAAGATCTTCGGACTTTCATTCCGGAAAGTGAGTACTTCTATCTAGTGTTGTTTTAAAGCTTCATATATGCTTAATGCACTAGAAATCATAGGAAAACACTAAAATCTGAGAGTTTACCGCCCAAGAACACCATGGGGAGTAAACTCTTTTATAAGGGCCAAAGTGTGCCCAATGTCCCTCCAAGCCTTGGAACTAAACCTAGAAACTACGATGACATGTTTAGACCACAAAATCATTAAGAAACAAAGACTAGAAGTGAGTTCACGACCAAGGATGTTCTTGGGCCGTGAACTCCATTTTAAGGTGCCAAAACACCCTAAAAGCCTTCCTTAAGCCAAGAGACTAGTTTAGACATGTTCCATAATGTGTTTAGGATTAGCAAACACCAAAAACACCCATCCAAGGGAGATTACGGCCGTAATCTCCATGGGATTTGGTCCCAGGGCCGTGAACTCCTAAAAGGAGTTATATAATGCCCTAAACTCTTCCAAAGACCAAACCATTAAGTAGAATTGCTTCTTAGGGTCTTATAGAGCCTCAAACATCAATTGGCCAAGTAAGTATGAGCTTGCGGCCGTAAACTCAAGAGTTTACGATCGTAAACTCATTAATTTGTGACATTAGGGCCGTGAAATCCATTAGGGAGTTTCCCTTGATCGCTACACACAATAGCTATTCCCTACAAACACTTAGATGCAATCCTAGAGGCTAATAACACTTGAAAAGGTGTTTAGCATGTCCTAGGGTGTCTTGACTTGTTTATTAGTTGTTTATAGACTAATTTGTTACATATATGTGATATTATATGTTAACTAGGATCATAGAGTGTGTTCAAGACTTCACTTGACACCTAGCAGTCCTACCTCTTCGGTTCATCCGTATCACCCACAACAGGTGAGTTCATACCCCTTAATCAATGTTTTAAATGTTTTTAAATGTTTTATATGGGGGATACAAGTAGAATCATGGTAGTTATTATATCAAATCACATGTGATTAATAAGCAACATTCAAATGATTTACTACACATTAGCTGTTTTACCAAATAGTTGTTATTCAAAGGATTTTCATATACGTTTTATATGTTTAAAACTCCTGATTTAATTGTCCATTATACACTCTATGTTTCAATTCAAACTCATTTACAATTGTGTTTCAAACAAATGTTTCTTTGTATTTAAAACTATTTTGCTAGATAAATACCTCCAACCCGTTTTATAGATTGACATCAAGTCGATCTTTTCTTAGATAGTAATCCTGTTCAAACGGTTTTACAAAACTTTTTTTATGCTTTTATAATATAAATTGCATGCCTATATATGTATAGTTATATAAGAAACGTTTAAAAGACTTAGGAAGGCTATCCACCCTATTTCCTTTTCGCGCTTGAGATGTAGTCTGGTGGGATATCGGGTACCCGTCTGAAGCTCGTTTAAATATTAGTTATATATCATGTGTACATATATAGTCATAAAGGTTCTTCCATTTCATTCAATACCCTTGGGTAGCAAGGGTATACATCCATGTTCATATGTACCAGTTACATTACTAGTAAGCTACCATAGGGGTAATTCAGGAAAATACTAGAACTATTACTAGTACACGATATCATACAATGAGTCAGTTCATTCATGAGTCAATACTTGCTAGATAGAGAGAGAACATACATGACAGCTAGTACACACAATACATTACTATACATGCTAGATAGATAGAGAACATACGTTACAGCTAGTACACACAGTACATTACTGTACATGCTAGATAGAGAGAGAACATACATTACAACTAGTACACACAGTACATTACTATACATGCTAGATAGAGAGAGAACATACATTACAGCTAGCACAAACAGAACATTTTAGTACATATAGGCTAGACAAAGAAAGATTTCACTTTCAGTTAGCACATTCATTACATATACATTTATGCAATTATGTGAACCATTGGGCGGGTCATGGCACTTCCTGCCATGACTGCTCTTGTATCCCGAATCTCCTTAAATGGGGAGCGTATGAGTTTGCGTATAGATCTATACTGGATTGACTATCCTACACCTTGCTGCTCGCTACAGTGGGACTTGCAAGTCTACGGGTGCCAAATGTCATTTCTTATGGCGTCTTACATCGTCGTTTTACTAGAGTCGGTAGCAGGATACAGGTCGATCACATGTTATATTGAATACCTTTTTGTTTTAAGGTAGTTAGTACTGCGGTAGTCACTTATTACAAATACTACAGTACTTTCAAGAGTTCAATAGACTTAAGGTAGTTAGTACGGTTGTAGTTATTTGATACTACACCATAGTACTATTTCATTTTCCCATTACATTCACTTCGTGAACCTTCACACGATGCACGGTAATGTAGAAACTATATTTTTGGTTAATGATAGTCAGATTTGGGAAAATACACACTCTTACAAGAGACACACACATGGATACTAGATGCCTTGGTGGAAGGATACAGTTAGTAGGAAACATAAGGTTTTCTAGGATGTTTATTTACATACAAATACTTACAGTTCACTACATACAAATACTTACAGTTCATTCGTACAAATACTTACATTTCAAATACATACAAGTACTTACATACAAATTAAGACACTAAAATGTTATGATCTCACCAGCTTTAAAGCTGATACTCGCTTTCAAAATAACTTGTATCCTCAGGTCAACCATAGACAGGTACCGATGCAAGGTTTAGAGCAGATGGTGCTCGTTCAAGACTCATTTTTCATTTTGATTTATACTTTAGTGTATATTATAATTTGACAGAACACACTTGTACTAATATTATATTATTAATGCAATGGATGATGTTGTTGCTTGTTTACTACTTTTCATTGTTGTGATACTGTACATGACGTCCTCCGCCCTAGAAAGTTTCCGCCGTTCAATGGTTTTGGGGTGTGACAGATTGGTATTAGAGCATTGTTTATAGTGAATTAAGTATATCAACCCATAAAAGATATACATACTATAAATACAATGGAATTAAAATACTCTGACCAAGAGTTTGTACTTTAAATAATAAAATATTTAATTAAGTATACGTGCTGCATTCATACTAAAATCAGTGTCACAAGGACAGTACAAAAGAATTACGATTGTTGGGCAACACAGGTGGACTTAGAGACGTATAGTCAAAACTGGGAAGATATAGCCTGATCACCTATATTATCCGAGGGTTGACTAGCATGTGCCTAAGTGTAGTTGTGTGGTTGCAACAAGTCTAAAATCTTACCAACAATACCACAATGAGAACAGTAGAACATAACATTAAACTTAAAATACTATAGGAGTATTTGGTGTTACTATAAGTACTTTATACATGAGAACTAAAACGGGATCTTCATTACTAAGTTGATAGTTGCTAAGTGGATACACTAAGGCTGTATGTAATTAGGATGTTATAGACTTAGAATCTCTGAAAATTTTACTTTACCCCTATTTTGTGTGAATTTGGAATTAAGGTCACTTATTCGAAGGCCTATCCTGTTTCGATTACATATAACTGGTATGCACTTCAGAAATAGCGATGTAACTAATGAAGATTTTCTAAATAATTATTTAGATAATTCATCTAATAATTATTTTTTTACCCCAATTCTCGCGTAGATAACATGGCTGGACTCCATCCCCACGGTAACCAGTACCTTCCAAACGAAGTCATTGCTGGATGGTTTGGAGAAGAACCAGAGAACGATCATCCGATTCCTTTGAATGATCACCACGATGAAGACCTCACAGATGATGGTAACTCCGAACCCGAGGTTGAGAACCTACCCCCGGTAGCTCCCATTCCAAATCCTTACCCTCGTCTGGCTTTTCGTGGCCTGACGCCTCCATGGGTCGAATGTTTGGAAGCATGGAGCGAAGATCAAGATGAACCTATGCCGTTTAGTGGAGACCGAAGCTTTTACAACGTAAATGAAGGGAGCACAGCAAACAGAGTTCTACCAATCCTGATCCGCAGAGTTTCCCGAAACGAAAATCAGGGCAGGACAACTCTACGTCGTATCGCGAAAGTTGACACCAATGGAGGGATGCATATCCTTCGCACCAACAGCCTTGAACATGATCGTGAGAGAACTGAGAGAGATCACGAAACCCTGCTGCAAGTACTAGCTGAAACCCGAGCCGAACTCATAGAGCTCCGAGTACGTTAGAGGGTATACGAAAGATACCTACTTGATATGGAACGTCAATTGGCTGAACTGAGATTTCACCAGAGGGATGACCGTCGCCAGTAGTAGATGCTTTACTCTATTTTTCCTTGTTAAAAAGGAATCGTTTTTCTGTCAATGCCCGATGTGGCATTTTCTATGAAACTATCTTGTATTGTAAGTACTTTTGGTTAAGTCTTGATGCTGTCAAGGATTATCTTCTCTGGATATGATGTAAGACCTTTTACAAGGTCATTTTCCCAAACTTTTATGTCATGAATATCAAAGATATTGACAGTCGGCTAACTTCTATGTCATTTTCTTTATTCAAAAACTTTCATCATACTTCATGTGAGTATACCTGAAACATGCTTTAGTCAAGTCATTGGACTATAGCAATTTAGCTCCGGAGACATTTCCAAGTCTCTTTTAGTGGTTTGGTCATGTTATTCACCAACCAACGATACCTCGGCTTGAACGACAAACATCTAGAGACCAGTGTTCGAACTTACTTCCACTCATCACTAGGACTGCATCATAGGGATGTAGGTCAACCCTTCATAAACACACTTCCACTCAGTACTAGGACTGCATCATAGGGATGTAGGTCAAACTTTCGAGAACATAGTCTTACTCATTACTTGAACAATCGAAGTACATCTAGGGTCAACCATAATCGCTCACAAAGTCCTTATCTTTCGTATTGCAGAATCATGCCTCCATCCGGAAATAGTCACTCGAACAACGAAACCCCTACCCTTTATATTGATGCAGCTACCTTTCTAGTCATAGTCTTAACTGCCGTGGCAGCTATTCTGACCCACCTTAACGCTAACAATGCAAATGTTAGCGGAATGAGTATCAACGATTCCAATCCAAGAGATAACCAAGTATACCCAGGAGCAACGAATTACCACAACACTCCGAATCGTAAGCCCAAGAATAATAAACGAAAGTTCAGGGATGGAGTCAAGGGAAAATCACACCAAGGGACGAGCAAATGACAGCAACCAGTGACGGCCTTCATAGCCACGACTTCTACATCTTCCACTACCATTCTTTCTGGAATCCCAGTTAACCCAGTAAGACCTTATGCTGGAAAACTCCCAAAATGCATCAAATGCAATTACTACCACCATGGAATCTGTTGGGAAATGCAGTGCTTAAACTGCAACAAAAAGGGACATACCATCCGTTACTTCAATACTCCGATCCAACACATTACTTCAACCACAAATGTCGGAACTTCTCGGATATGCCATCTATGTGGTGTAATGGGACACCTCGAGAGGGAATGCCCATCAGAGAAGAACAACGGCGAATCCGGAAGAGTTTGACCTCAGAATGGAAAGAGGAAGTTAAGGGCCCTACTATAGTATAGGTTCCCTTCCAATCGTCAGTATTTTGTATGTTTAAAACTAGTGCAACTAGAGTCTTACCATTTGCGAGATCCTATCGGTATAGGGATGCACGTGCTGCGTATACTTGTCTTTTATAGTATACCTCATTCGCAGCAATAGTCTTGTAGTAAGCCTAAAGTATTGTAACTCTGTTGATGGTTGCACTATGGTTTTCGCCTTATGTTCAAATCTAATGTCTTTAGTTTCCGTATGATTCCGACTTTATCATACGACTCGAGTAAATTCGATCCTCGCAATACCAGCTTCATACGTACATCTCTTTCTCAGTAAACGTCTTTTAGCGAAGCCGTCATTTCAGAACACCGAAGTACTCATGCATAGAGTACCTCATAGTTCTTCTCCTTCCGAAGAAATCCCCGAAGTACCACTCGTACAGTACATCAATTTCAAATCCAAGGATCCATACGGTTGACCTGTCGCTGAAGAATGTATACATAGGGGTGATATATAATCAAGGTTCTACAGGTTTAGAATTGATGATTCCACTTTAACTTCTTTTTCCTCAATGGGATATGAGCTTAAAGAAGAATCAATTAGTCGACTACCTTTTCAATCTTAATTATATACGACTCGTATACACGAAATTGTGATCGTTGAACCAAGTATGAATTCTAATATGAACTTTAGGACGGAGACTGCCCAAGACTACGAGTAAATTGCATCCTCATGTGAACAAACTTAGAACCCAGTACGACTTCTGTAAACAGATTTCCCTTCAGTCTAAACACCTACAGAGATACAAGAATAGTCCGGACAACTTAGCGAACTACACAAAAATAGAATTGGAAGAATAGGCTTCTCACCCAGGAGAGCTCCGGTCTTATTCTTCCAGAGGTCGACGGATTGCATCGTATATACCTCGGCTATCGAGGACTCCGTCAAGATTTCCATTAAAAATTGTTACCTCTGCCTCGCATAGATGAATCGGTTGAGCAAACGCAAGGAATGAGTTACCTTTCAGAAGTGGATCGAGATCCGAATATCAACAGTTTCGAGTGCTAGAGGAGGATGTCTCGTAGACTACCTTCCGAACTCGATGCGGACACTTCGAGTCTGTAGTTATACCCTTCGGATAGGACCAATACGCCCGTAATATTCATGAGCTTAATGAATAAGGTACGCCATCCTTACTTGGATCAGTTCGTCATTCTCCTTGTAATGACTTACTTATCTACCCTCGTAGTAAGAAGGAACCCATGGAAAAATTACCCTCAGAGAAACTGTTCGCAAAGTTCTCTGAAAATGAGTTTGGAATTGAAGATTCAAATTTCTAAGACCCACTATTAGTGATGTGGAAATTCTTGAGTACTTTTGCAATTTATCAAAACCGTTGAGAATTTGTCGACACCGAAGACGTCGACATAAATTCGCCAAATTCTACGTCTTACAAACCTACTGTCATAATTCACCCAGAACTCCTCGAAAATCGCAGAAACCCGTACGACTTTGACCCAGCAAGTGGTGGCCCTTGACGGGGAAGATAAGCAAGAGAAAGAACCTTTGGAAGTCCAAGTGATAGACCAAATTCTTTAGGAAGTCTGACTCTAGGAATGGCTTATTACACTTCGTAAAGCGTGGAAAGCTGAACCCAAGATAGATAGGACCTCCGAGATTCTTACCAGAATCGGTTCGGTATCGCACAAGCTAGACCTACTCCGCGAACTCTGTAACGTACGTTTTACCCTTCTCGTCTCGATCTTGAAACCGTACCTTTCCGACAGGACTCTTGTAATTCCAATCAACGAGATCGAGATTTAACGAGATCCTCACCTTTGTGAAAGAACCGTAGTGACCCTCGACAGAGAGGTCAAGCGGACGAAGCAACGCCATCGCCCGTTAGTGAAGGTTCGTTGGGATACCAACCGAAGACCCGATTTCACTTAGGAGCGCGAGAACCAATTGATTAGGAAGTTCCCACCTCATCAATCGATCATTCACAACCCGAGATTTCCATTTTGTACAAACCATATCAAGTCAATAGAAGTTAGAACAGTTACAGTGAAGTTCCAGACTTTTGGGTATAAGTTTGATAGTTTTTCCGGATTTACACTTAAGGAGATATCAGGAGAGTGGATGCACTAGGGTTTTGTGCAACACTGTTATTCCAAAACTCTATGTTATTAGAGTTCATTTCGCAAATAAAATATTTTCTGCCAAAAATCCCAGGACTATATATAGAAATCTGAGCCATATTTATTCATTAGTTCCATTTCCAACAAGAGAAAAGCCGAATTCTCTCTCAAAGATCTTCGGAATTTCGTTCCGGAAAGTGAGTACTTCTATCTAGTGTTGTTTTAAAGCTTCTTATATGCTTAATGCACTAGAAATCATAGGAAAACACTAAGATCTGAGATTTTACCACCCAAGAACACCTTGGGGAGTAAACTCTTTTATAAGGGCCAAAGTGTGCCCAATGTCCCTCCAAGCCTTGGAACTAAACCTAGAAACTACCTTGACATGTTTAGACCACAAAATCATTAAGAAACAAAGACTAGAAGTGAGTTCACGGCCAAGGATGTTCCTGGGCCGTGAAGTCCATTTTAAGGTGCCAAAACACCCTAAAAGCCTTCCTTAAGCCAAGAGACTAGTTTAGACATGTTCCATAATGTGTTGAGGACTAGCAAACACCAAAAACACCCATCCAAGGGAGATTACGACCGTAATCTCCATGGGATTTGGTCCCAGGGCCGTGAACTCCTAAAAGGAGTTATATAATGCCCTAAACTCTTCCAAAGACCAAGCCATTAAGTAGAATTGCTTCTTAGGGTCTTATAGAGCCTCAAACATCAATTGGACAAGTAAGTATGAGCTTACGGCCGTAAACTCAAGAGTTTACGACCGTAAACTCATTAATTGGTGACATTAGGGCCGTGAACTCCATTAGGGAGTTTCCCTTGATCCCTACACACAATAGCTTTTCCCTACAAACACTTAGATGCAATCCTAGAGGCTAATAACACTTGAAAATGTATTTAGCATGTCCTAGGGTGTCTTGACTTGTTTATTAGTTGTTTATAGACTAATTTGTTACATATATGTGATATTATATGTTAACTAGGATCATAGAGTGTGTTCAAGACTTCACTTGACACCTAGCAGTCCTACCTCTTCGGTTCATCCGTATCACCCACAACAGGTGAGTTCATACCCCTTAATCAATGTTTTAAATGTTTTTAAATGTTTTATGCGGGGGGGGGGGGGATACAAGTAGAATCATGCTAGTTATTATATCAAATCACATGTGATTAATAAGCAACATTTAAATGATTTACTACACATTAGCTATTTTACCAAACAATTGTTATTCAAAGGATTTTCATATACGTTTTATAGGTTTAAAACTCCTGATTTAATTGTTCATTATACACTGTATGTTTCAATTCAAACTCATTTACAATTGTGTTTCAAACAAATGTTTCTTTGTATTTAAAACTATTTTGTTAGATAAATACCTCCAACCCGTTTTATAGATTGACATCAAGTCGATATTTTCTTAGATAGTAATCCTGTTCAAAAGGTTTTACAAAACTTATTTTATGCTTTTATAATATAAATTGCATGCCTATATATGTATAGTTATATAAGAAATGTTTAAAAGACTTAGGAAGACTATCCACCCTATTTCCTTTTCGTGCTTGAGATGTGGTCTGGTGGGATATCAGGTACCCGTCCAAAGGTCGTTTAAATATTAGTTATATATCATGTGTACATATATAGTCATAAAGGTTCTTCCAGTTCATTCAATACCCTTGGGTAGCAAGGGTATACATCCATGTTCATACGTACCAGTTACATTACTAGTAAGCTACCATAGGGGTAGTTCAGGAAAATACTAGAACTATTACTAGTACACGATATCATACAATGAGTCAGTTCATTCATGAGTTAGTACTTGCTAGATAGAGAGAGAACATAGATTACAGTTGGTACACACAGTACATTACTATACATGCTAGATAGAGAGAGAACATACATTACAGCTAGTACACACAATACATTACTATACATGCTAGATAGAGAGAGAACATACATTACAACTAGTACACACAGTTCATTACTATATATGCTAGATAGAGAGAGAACATACATTATAGCTAGCACAGACAGAACATTTTAGTACATACAGGCTAGACAGAGAAAGATTTCACTTTCAGTTAGCACATTCATTACATATACATTTATGCAGTTATGTGAACCATTGGGCGGGTCATGGCAAGTAGTAGAAAAAGAAATCGAGGCACAAAAGCAGCAGTCCGACAATGAAAGAAAAGCGGTGGTAGGGTGAGTAGCGATAGAGAGCGGTTGTGGACATATAGTTGGGCGAGGAGCGAAAACGTTATTACCGGTGAGATTTAGACGATTTCGGATTCGAAATTTCTAAGTGTTTATTGTTGTCTTAAACTCAAATTTTTAGCTGAAGAATTTGTACCTTTGATTAGAACTTTGATTTTTTTTATAGATTTTAGAGATAATTTCTTAATTTAATTACTTTCCTAATGTTATACTACTTATTTTGATTCTATCAGTTAGTTTTATTTTATCAACGTTTTTTTCCTATCTATCAGTGAATGATTTTATCCTTCCTATTTATCAGTGAATGGTTTTATCCGTTGATTAATAAATTTTATTAAATGTTATCAAATCAAGGGTGGCCAAAGTAGCAAATATGAAAATTATTGGATTTATTTTATGAAAAACGATATATACAAGGTACAAGAAACCTTAAAACCAGGAGGGCCATAGCCCCCCCTTACCCCTCTTAGCATCTGCCACTGCCGCCTTCCTCTTATATTTTATGAAAACCGATATATACTGTAACAGCCCGGATTTCCAGGTATCTTTTATGCTTATATTTTTGGAGTTTTGTGAGGGGACTCGGCGAGTTGGAGCTCAAACTCGCCGAGTAGGATCGCGATTCAGGACGCGGGTTCGCGCCTGGACTCCGCGAGTCCAAAGAATAGACTCAGCGAGTCCTTGCTGTTAAATGAAACCCTAATTTCCCGGTCCTAAGCCCTATTTAAAGGACCTTATGGCCCTTCATTGCGGCTACCTTGATCTTGAGAGCACCAAAGTAGCTGAGGGTTCTTGTGAGTGAGATAAGAGGCCATTGTTCACCAAATTTATGTGTCTTTGCTAGAAAGGAAGAGTAAAGTCAAGCTAGAAGAGTTGGGGAGCTTGGATCTACTTTCATTTCATCAGAGGAGGCTTCTTGAGGTATCATTCAGAGCTTATTCTTGTGTTTTTGTTAATATGGTTAAATCTAGGGTTTCTTCATGCCTTAATTCCTTTGTATTTGAAGTGTGAGAGGTCCCATGGGGATATGGTGCTTAGATCTGGACCTTAGTAGGTCCAGAGAGTCCCTAATTTCATGCTTTATGTCCTTCCATTTGGGTTGGAGACTAGGGTTGCCATCTTAGAGGTCATTTCTCCAAAAAGAGCCTTGTAGGTGTTGCATGGTAACCAAGACTTGGACTTTACGTGATGATTGAGCTTAGGAGGGCCAGATCTATGAGTGGATGGAGCGGATCTGACCTCAGAAGCTAGATTGAGTTGATGCATGGCATGGACTCGCCGAGTCTGAAGAACAGACTCGGCGAGTAGCATGAAGATTGTCCTTAACCACTCAGCGAGTGGTCCTGCCGAGTTATGGGTTGACTCAGTGAGTCAGGGAGAGTTAGAGAGGGTTGACAGGTGGACTGAGTCGAGCTGGAACTCGCCGAGTTGTTCTTGAGACTCGGCGAGTTGAGTCATGGTGGCCCCGCGATTCATGCCAGGTGGAACTCGTCAACTCAGGGGAGTACTCGACGTGTCAAAAGGGAATCCTAGAGAGTTGGTGAAAACGCTTAGACTCGCTGAGTCGCTTTAGTGCACTCGCCGAGTCCGGTCAAAGTTGACCGTTGACCGTTGACCAGGGTTGACTTGATAAGGGCAGTCAACCTTAGTGATAAAAGTGTTAATTAGAGATATATGATGTTATAGGAGGATTATAGCTCGGAGGATCGGGCGCGAGTGATTTCCAGGATTCGCGAGTTATCAAGATATACGAGGTGATTCTTCTCACTATACTTTACCTTGATTAGGTACTCAGGGTTATGTGATAGAGTATGTGTATGTTATATGTATGATATGTGTTGTACTGCATGATGTCTATGTGATTTATGCTGTGCATGTTTATAGAGTTGGAACCGGAAGGTTCCCATAGTTAGAACCTGAGGGTTCATAGAGTTTGGGTGCATGGACCCACAGATTTATAGCCTCGAGTGGCTAATATGTGTTATATGTGGTATTTTGGGGAACTCAATAAGCTTTGTGCTTACAGTGTTAGTGTTGTTTGTTTTAGGTACTAGTGATGACCGTGGGAAGGCGCCGGCTTGATCTGTACACACGCATGGGATTTTTATATGTGATCTTGGGATTTTGTATGATGTGAATTGGAGATTTAAACTTGATGTTTTATGAAAATTAAATGAAAATGTTTTTATATTTTGGGAAAAATTATTTTGAAATTCACGGTGTTACAAGTTGGTATCAGAGCCTTGGTTTGAGGGATTCGAGTACACCTTCGGGCGTATTTGAACTCAAACTGAGGATTTGAGAAGTATTTTCAAAAAGAGTAAAGATTTTTGAAAAATGCAGAGCAGAGTTGTGTGTACGATCAGTCCGCGCCCGAACGGTGATTTCCCAAAATACCCTTATGTTATGTGATATTGATACTGATATGATGTATTCGCATGCTAGAGTAGGCTAGGTATTCCTATTAGGACTAGAGTGACCTGATTTGTGATGCCTTAGCCTAGGAAGAGGTGAGATGCTATGAGATGCTTGAGAGTGAGTAGGTAGCAGCGAGGGGCTTATGAGAGATCTATTAGAGAGTGGTCTATGCATGATAGAGTACTTGGAATTTGGGATCCGAAGAGGAGGACTTGGGGTGTATTCTGATACGGTGCGGACAGTAGTATTGGGCCCGTACTACTGAAAGCACCGGAGCGGTGTACAGCCCAAGTAAGAATCTTTGGAATACCAAGGATCAAGGAGGAATGAGTTGTCGAGTGTGAGTATGCTCGAATGGGTTCTGATTTTTCGTATGTTTTTTTTCATAGGTAGATCATGGTGAGGACACGTTTGATGCCTGAGAGCAGTGATACCAGTGATGAGGAGATCCGCCGGATCATCCATGAGGAGGTGGCTGTGGCCATCAGGGCAGAGATACCAGAGATGTTTGGGTCTATTAAGACCACGCTGATTGAGACCTTTGACGAGCGTTATGCCGCTCTTTCTGAGGCTGCTGTTGCAGCGGCCACCGCGGCTATTACTGCCGCGAGGCCGCAAGGTGGTGATGCGTTGCTGTTTCGGGAGTTCAGCAACACAAAACCACCAGAGTTTGATGGGACCCAGGATCCGGTGGCAGCTATGAGGTGGATTTCTGATATAGAGGGGTGTTTCTTCACTTGCTCATCTCCTAAGCATTTGAAGGTTTGGTTCGCACTGAACCAGCTTCGCTTGGGAGCGAAGGACTGGTGGAAGTTTGTGACGGCGCATTTTACGCCTGCTGAGTTTGCGGCAGTGACCTGGGAGAGGTTCACTGCCATGTTCCGAGATGAGTACGTTCCCCAGGTGGAGAGGGAGCATTTGGCCCAAGAGTTTCTGACCCTCAAGCAGGGAACTGAGTCAGTTACAGCGATTACCAGGATGTTCCATGAGAGGGCGATGTTCTGCCCTGAGCACGTGTCCACTGAGCAGGCACGTATGAGTCGATATTTGAGCATTTTGAGGCGAGACATTCGGGAGTTCGCGGCGAACTCCTCGTATCGGACATTTGCTGAGCTTCAGGCAAATGCCCGGAAGAGGGAGATTGAGCTAGAGACTCAGGCTAGGGAGGAGGCGGAGTCTTAGGGGAGGGATCGGCGGCCGGCACAGTCTCAGCCAGCAGCCAAGCGGGCCAAGCCCGCTGATCGCAAACTAGGGAGCCAGAAGGGTTGCACTTGTGGGAAGTTTGGCAAGGGTCATGATGGAGTCTGCAGAGCGAGATCTTGCTACAAGTGTGGCAAGGAGGGGCATATGGCCAAGGACTTCCCTAAGGGGTTTGCGGTGTGTTTTCACTGCAACCAGACCGGACACCGGAAGGCGGAGTGTCCGCAGTTGCGGGGATTAGCTCAGGGAGCACCTCAGGGATCTGCCCTTGCCGCCATCAGAGCTACAGAGAGTCGGCCAGTGAAGGCCGAGGCGCCGAGGGTCCGAGGGAGAGCCTTTCAGTTGACCGTGGAGGAGGTCCGCGCAGCACCCGATGTCGTGGCTGGTATGTATTCTTTCATGTATTTATTTTGATGTTGAGATATTATGCTTATGTTATGTTATGCGTAGGTACTTTTCTTGTGAATTCTATACCTTCCTTGGTGTTATTTGACTCGGGTGCGAGTCGGTCTTTTGTGTCTTTGGCTTTTAGTTAGCATATCAGTGTTAGTCGTGAGGCGTTGAGTCGGCCTCTGAGAGTTTCCATAGTTGATGAGAGGGTGATATATGCCATGGAGGTTCTCCGAGGTTGCGTAGTCGAGATTTTCGGTGTTGAGTTCTCGATTGATCTGGTTCCTATTGCGATGGGTGATGTCTGTGTCATTGTGGGCATGGACTGGTTGAGCAGATTCGGTGCGGTTATCGACTGCGAGCGTCAGCTGGTGACCATACGAGACCCTAGTGGGGGAGTTCTTTCGTTGTACGGCGAGGGTACACGTTCCGGATCAGCGTTTTGTTCGGCCGCTAGGGCGAGGCAGTGTCTACAGCAGGGCTGTAAGGGTTTTGTGGCGTATGTGATGGATACGCGGGTAGATTTAGAGTGCCCAAGATCAGTTGAGGAGGTTCCAGTGGTGCGTGAGTTCCCGGATGTATTTCCCGAGGAGTTGTCGGGTGTGCCTCCTGTGAGGCAAGTAGAGTTCAGTATCGATTTGGTTCCGGGGGCCGCGCCTATCGCTAAGGTGCCTTATCGCCTTGCACCTTCAGAGATGCAAGAATTATCCTCACAGCTTCAGGAGCTGCTGGGGAAGGGGTTTATTTGGCCGAGCAGCTCGCCGTGGGGAGCGCCTATCCTGTTCGTCAAAAAGAAGGATGGTTCACACCGGATGTGTATTGATTACCGGGAGTTGAACAAGGTGACGGTCAAGAACCGTTACCCGTTGCCGAGGATCGACGATTTGTTCGATCAGTTGCAGGGAGCATCTTAGTTCTCCAAGATCGATTTGAGGTTTGGATATCATCAGGTGAGGGTGAGGGATGAGGACGTCCAGAAGACAGCGTTTAGGACGCGTTATGGGCATTACGAGTTTGTGGTGATGCCTTTCGGGCTCACCAATGCCTCGGCAATGTTCATGGATCTCATGAACCAAGTGTGTAGGCCGATGCTGGATCGGTTGGTGATTGTATTTATCGATGACATTCTGGTATATTCGCGATCTAGAGAGCAGCATGAGGAGCATTTGAGAGAGGTTCTCGGAGTTCTGAGATCAGAGAGGCTTTATGCCAAATTCTCCAAGTGTGATTTCTGGTTGCGGGAGGTCCAGTTCTTAGGACATCTCGTTAACCAGGAAGGGATATTGGTCGATCCGGCCAAGGTTGAGGCGGTGATGAGGTGGGAGGTGCCGAAGTCACCCTCCGAGATCAGGAGTTTCCTAGGATTGGCAGGGTATTATCGGAGGTTTATCAGGGATTTCTCTAAGATCGCAGTGCCACCCACCAGATTGACCCGGAAGGGTGTTGCTTTTTCATGGGGCCCCGAGCAGCAGGCCTCCTTTGAGACACTTCGCCAAAGGTTGTGCGAAGCCCCGGTGTTAGCTCTCCCGGAAGGGATGGAGGACTTTGTGGTATACTGTGATGCATCGATCTTGGGGTTGGGAGCGGTGCTGATGCAGAGAGGGCATGTGATAGCATATGCATCGAGGCAGTTGAAGCCTCATGAGACAAGATATCCCACCCATGATTCAGAGTTGGGGGCAGTGGTGTTCCCCCTCAAGATTTGGCGTCACTACTTGTATGGGGTTCGCTGTACGATATACACAGACCATAAGAGTTTGAAGTATTTGATGGATCAACCCAACCTAAATATGCGTCAGAGAAGGTGGTTGGATGTGGTCAAGGATTATGATTGTGAGATCCTGTACCACCCAGGAAAGGCTAATGTGGTAGCTGATGCATTGAGCCGTAGGGCGGAGAGTACCCCGCTGCGGGATGTATGTTTGAGACTGACCGTGATAGCTCCAGTGTTGGACGCCATTCGTGGGGCACAGGCCGAGGCAGTGCAACCCGAGATGCAGAAGAGGGAACGGGTTTTTGGTTTGGTTTCAGAGTTCGTTACCGATGGTCGGGGGCTTATGACATTTCAGGGGCGTATCTGGGTGCCGTTTGTGGGAGGAACGCGTACCATTTTGATGGAGGAGGCTCATCGGTCGAAATTTTCGATCCATCCAGGGGCCACTAAGATGTATTTGGATTTGAGAAAGGAGTATTGGTGGCCCTGTATGAGGAGGGATGTTGCGTGGTTTGTTGAGAGGTGCTTGACCTATCGTAGGGTTAAGGCCGAGCACCAGAGGCCGCATGGTAAGTTGCAGCCATTGGAGGTTCCCGAATGGAAGTGGGAACAGATCACTATGGATTTCATCACCAAATTGCCAAGGACTGCCAGGGGAGTTGATGCAATTTGGGTGATTGTGGATAGGTTGACGAAGAGTGCTCACTTCCTTGCTATCAGCGAGAGTTCTTCAGCAGAGAAGTTGGCGGAGGTGTATGTGAGGGAAGTGGTATCTCGGCATGGGGTGCCGATCTCGATTGTTTCAGACCGTGATGTGCGCTTCACTTCAAGATTCTGGAAGAAGTTTCATGAGGAGTTGGGTACTAGGCTGCATTTTAGTACCGCATATCATCCCCAGACAGACGGTCAGAGTGAGCGGACGATTCAGACGCTCGAGGACATGCTCCGAGCATGTGTGTTGGATTTCGGGGGTAGCTGGGATGCATATTTTCCCTTAGCAGAATTTTCCTACAACAACAGCCATCATTCGAGCATTGGTATGCCACCCTTTTAGCTGTTGTATGGGAGGAGGTGTCGAACCCCCATTTGTTGGGGAGAGGTTGGTCAGAGGGTGATGGGCAGTACAGAGATCGTGCTTCGGACGACAGAGCAGATTCAGCAGGTCAGACAGAGGTTGTTCACCGCTCAGAGCCGACAGAAGAGTTATGCAGACAGACGCCGGTCCGAGCTTGAGTTTCAGGTTGGCGACCTTGTACTCCTGAAGGTCTCTCCTTGGAAAGGAGTGATTTGATTCAGGAAGAGGGGCGAGTTGGGGCCCCGATATATTGGTCCTTTCCGTATGACCGGGAGGGTAGGCCGGGTAGCCTATCGTTTGGATTTGCCAGCAGAGTTGGGGCAGATTCACGACACTTTCCATGTGTCGCAGCTGAGGATGTGTATTGCCGACGAGTCGGCAGTGGTTCCATTAGAGGATATTCAGGTGGATGCGAGTCTGAATTATGCCGAGAGACCAGTGGCCATCAGAGATCGGAAGATCAAGGTTTTAAGGAACAAGGTGGTACCCCTGGTGTTGGTTCAGTGGTAGCATCGAAAGGGATCAGAGATGACCTGGGAGCCGGAGCGTGAGATGCGTGAGCAGCATCCGGAGCTATTTGCAGAGCGAGACTTCGAGGGCGAAGTCTAGTTCTAGTGGGGGAGAATTGTAACAGCCCGGATTTCCAGGTATCTTTTATGCTTATATTTTTGGAGTTTTGTGAGGGGACTCGGCGAGTTGGAGCTCAAACTCGCCGAGTAGGATCGCGATTCAGGACACGGGTTCGCGCCTGGACTCGGCGAGTCCATGGAATGGACTCGATGAGTCCTCGCTGTTTAATGAAACCCTAATTTCCCGGTCCTAAGCCCTATTTAAAGGACCTTATGGCCCTTCATTGCGGCTACCTTGATATTGAGAGCACCAAAGCAGCTGAGGGTTCTTGTGAGTGAGATAAGAGGCCATTGTTCACCAAATTTGTGTGTTTTTGCAAGAAAGGAAGAGGAAAGTCAAGCTAGAAGAGTTGGGGAGCTTGGATCTACTTTCATTTCATCAGAGGAGGCTTCTTGAGGTATCATTCAGAGCTTATTCTTGTGTTTTTGTTAATATGGTTAAATCTAGGGTTTCTTCATGCCTTAATTGCTTTGTATTTGAAGTGTGAGAGGTCCCATGGGGATATGGTGCTTAGATCTAGACCTTAGTAGGTCCAGAGAGTCCCTAATTTCATGCTTTATGTCCTTCCATTTGGGTTGGAGACTAGGGTTGCCATCTTAGAGGTCATTTCTCCAAAAAGAGCCTTGTAGGTGTTGCATGGTAACCAAGACTTGGACTTTACGTGATGATTGAGCTTAGGAGGGCTAGATCTATGAGTGGATGGAGCGGATCTGACCTCAGAAGCTAGATTGAGTTGATGCATGGCATGGACTCGCCGAGTCTGAAGAACAGACTCGGCGAGTAGCATGAAGATTGTCCTTAACCACTCATCGAGTGGTCCTGCCGAGTTATGGGTTGACTCAGTGAGTCAGGGAGAGTTAGAGAGGGTTGACAGGTGGACTAAGTCGAGCTGGAACTCGCCGAGTTGTTCTTGAGACTCGGCGAGTTGAGTCGTGGTGGCCCCGCGATTCATGCCAGGTGGAACTCGTCAAGTCAGGGGAGTACTCGACGTGTCAAAAGGGAATCCTAGAGAGTTGGTGAAAACGCTTAGACTCGCCGAGTCGCTTTAGTGCACTCGCCGAGTCCGGTGAAAGTTGACCGTTGACCGTTGACCAGGGTTGACCAGTGTTGACTTGATAAGGGCAGTCAACCTTAGTGATAAAAGTGTTAATTAGAGATATATGATGTTATAGGAGGATTATAGCTCAGAGGATCGGGCACGAGTGATTTCCAGGATTCGCGAGTTATCAAGATATACGAGGTGATTCTTCTCACTATACTTTACCTTGAGTAGGTACTCAGGGTTATGTGATAGAGTATGTGTATGTTATATGTATGATATGTGTTGTACTGCATGATGTCTATGTGATTTATGCTGTGCATGTTTATAGAGTTGGAACCGGAAGGTTCCCAGAGTTAGAACCTGAGGGTTCACAGAATTTGGGTGCACGAACCCACAGATTTATAGCCTCGAGTGGCTAATATGTGTTATATGTGGTATTTTGGGGAACTCACTAAGCTTTATGCTTACAGTGTTAGTGTTGTTTGTTTCAGGTACTAGTGATGACCGTGGGAAGGCGCCGACTTGATCTGTACACACGCATGAGATTTTTATATGTGATCTTGGGATTTTGTATGATGTGAATTGGAGATTTAAACTTGATGTTTTATGAAAATTAAATGAAAATATTTTTATATTTTGCGAAAAATTATTTTGAAATTCACGGTGTTACATATACAAGGTACAAGAAACCTTAAAACCAAGGGGGCCATAGCCCCCCTAGCCCTCTTAGCATCTGCCACTGCAGCCTTCCTCTCACATCACAACTTCATAAGTGAATATCATGTAAACCAAATATACTAAAACACCATAATTGCACCCTGTTTAATTGTTATGCGATTCGAAGGAAAATATATGACTATAAATTGTAAAAAGTTAGGATTTGATGGGAAGAGTTTGAAGGCGCTTTTTTGTGCATGAATTAATTATAAAAGAAACACACAAAATCTATGCAAATGAAGTAAGTGTAATATTGTTATACGTCCACGAAGCCTGGAAACTGAACACTTTTATTATCTTATGGCAGCTTAGGCAGCAACTATTTGTCTCTTGAATTTTAGATGGTCAAACTTAGGTTACGATGCATTTTGTGGGACGTCAAAAAGTTACACAAACAATAATCTTCTCTGATATGGTGCAGCTTTTCCCCTCAACTTCATGATACAAGTTTTGAAAATGATAATAATAAAAAGAAAAAAATGGATGCAATTTTATAAATGATTTCATAGACCGGAGACTATCAAAAACATGGGAATTTTTAGATGAAAAATTCATATAGAAACGTCCAAACAATTATGGCCAACGCATGAAACACATAATATAAATAGTAGCAACAATTATGACAACAATTACAACAATTGCCGTTGCAACAATCTTGCAGAATCAACCCATGCTCCAGGAGATACTCATGAGTGTAGACAGGGCCGGTCCAATGGTTTTTCATGCCCCGGGCGAAAAAGTATCATAATGCCCCATTTTATGGTGTTGATCTAATTCGAATCTTTACAACAAACATAATTTAGAAAACAACTATGTAATAGAACCTTTTGTTTAAAAGACACACATTTATACAAACTAATGGATACAAACTTCACTTAAGAAATGTCTTGCTGTATTTTTTAAACAAAAATATCAACTATTCTATCATATGCAAAAGCTAAAAATTAATTGTCATAATCTTCTTTCTCCGTCGAGTCTTTATACATATGTACAACTTTGAAACACCTCTTTCTAAGGATTGAATCATTCTACAATATCAGAACAAGCAAAGACAGTAAACAAAATCTTAAATACAAACAAACATTTTGAAATTTATACAACATTGCAAAGTGCAAACTCCAATGTCCAACCAATAAAAGCCACACTTTACAAAAGTAAACACAAAATCTGTAAGATTGAAATAAATTAACCAAAAAAAGAGTAAAAACCAATCAAAAATCACACACAACACGCTAATATCTAGATTCTAGAATCAAAATACTGTTAAATTTTGAAATTTACCGTTAATAGGTTAAAGAATGGATGGTTGTGGATTTTTTTTAAATTCAAAAAATGAAGCTGCCAAACTCTAGAAATTTTTACATGAAACCACAAAATGGAGTCTAAAGCAAACCACAAAAATCATACCTCTATCAATTCCTAATTTCGAACTCACATATGAGAATCGGAGTTATGAACTATCAAAAAATCAGCACAAATTCAAGGAATCAGAAATCGAAACCGTGGTTGAACTCCTGATTTCGAAATCAAAACAAAAATATGAGAATAGTGATAAAACCGAGAATCAGAAATAGCAGAATCTAACAAATAGGGAATAAAAATATGAGTAGATCAAAAAATATACCTAATTAAAGGCTTCGAATCGATGAACTCCAAGACTAGAGCTTCGAACAATCGAACTCCAACCGAATCAGAATAGTGACAAAAAATAGGAGAAATCAGAAACACGAGACTAACAATCTTAGTTCGAACTCCAAATCAGGAATCGGGAGAATATGAAAAATCAAAAAATGGTAATTAGATTTGGAAATGGGGATTCATCGATTATTGTATTTAGAGAAACAATCGACTCCTCGATCTTTCTACATAGTGAGTTTTCCTAGGTGTCGATTACATCTTTCAAGTAGCTTCAATTATTTCACATTTTGGTGCCTACGCCTTGCCTCCAGCCGTCCAGCTATTTAGCCTATGTCGATACATACAAAAATCAGTAGCTTTCATAATGGGCTAGAAAAATTGGGCTATACTCTTTATATATACAATCACTTGTTGGATGGAAATGATGCCCCTTTAGATTTGTTGCCCTGGGCCTTTGCCCATCTCGCCCATGCATTGGGGCCGGATCTGAGTGTAGAAATGACCAAATCGTCCGACATAGAATATGAGTGTGTGTGAACAATTATGACACTCATTTCACAAAACTTGATTAGTCAATCCAAGCTCCAAGAGATACTCATGATCGGGGCAATAGCCATAGCTGTTAATTTCCCCTTAGGTATATGTTGAGAACAAAACAAAATGTCACCTCCTTCTCTTCCAGTCGATCTTTCAACCATTCCATATATATCCATCATCGCTAAAAGTGTTTCGATGACAAAAACCTAAAGATTATAATACTTCAAAAGCTTAACATTCATTAAATCACCAAATGGATATAAATACAATAGTTTCCTTTCACGTAGGAAATGAGAAGATAATAATCAGATTTAAATAAAAATATAACTGGAGAAAATAAAATAGAGGAGTCAATAATAATTTTGATAATGATTGTTGAATGCTTACCCCCCCCCCCTCCCCTCTTCAAGTTGGAGCATGCAAGTACCAAATTCCCATATTGCTTAATAAGAGATGAAGAAGTTGTGATCCCGAGGGCTTTGTAAACATGTAAAAACGTGATGTTTATGCATATAATGAATCTCCTTTGACTAAACTCGCTCACGAACAAAATAACAATCCATTTCAACGTTCTCGGTTCTCTCATGAAAAACGATATTGTTAGTTATGTGTCTAACTGCTTTATTATCGCATAATATATTTGTTGGTCCAATCGGAGGTGCTTCTAAGTCTTTCAACATCCATCGTAACCACAATGTTTTACTAACAGAAGTGGCCATGGATCTATATTCCGCTTTTACGAAAGAACGTGAAACTACAAATTCCTTTTTTGGTTTTCCAAGAAATTGGTGCACCTCCAAGAAGGAATAATATCTAGTATGTAAGTGTATAGTTAAGAACATAAAAGCCAGTCTACATCACAATAAGTAGGAAAGTTTATCTCTCCATCTTTTGGTTTTCACATAGTATAATATTCGATTTTCTACATCCATGTATGTTTTCCTTGGGTCATTAACGAATTGACTTCAAATATTTACTAAATATGTTATGTCTTGTATGGTAACTTGTAGGTAAGTGAGTCTTCCTATGAGTCACCAGTATTGACTGGCATCAACATGAGGGTTGTCCTTACTTTGATTTATTATCATATTTTGTTCCATTAAGAATTTACTAGGATGGCAACCTTGCATCCTATTATCTTCAAGAATATCCAAGGTATACTTTCTTTAACTCAAGACTAGCCCATCTCAAGTTCGAGCCACCTCAATACCTAGAAATACTTAAACAAGCCAAGATCCTTAATGTTAAACATTTTTTCTTGATAGTTTTTTGTTCCTTGTATTTTTTACGAATCATTCCCAAATATCACAACATCATCTATGTAGATGAGCGATGCAACAAAACTTCCATGATGCATATAAATGAAGAATGAATGATATGTATGTGTTTGTTTGAAATTTATTTTAAGTAAATCTATTGTGAATTTATGGTACCAATTACGTGAAGCTTGTCGAAGAACATAAACATATTTCCTTAATCTTCACACTTTAGTTTCACTTTGTTTACTGAAAACCTTGAAGTATTTTCATTTATACCTCTTCATCTAGATCCCCATACATAAAGGCGTTGTTGATGTCGAGTTGTTGTATGATCCAATCCTCTTTTACTGCCGCAACAAGCAAGGTCAAATAATAACAAGTCAAGATATCAGTGCAATGGTGTCATGGAAATCCACACACTCCAATTGCATGAAACCTTTCACAACAAGTCAGGATTTATATATTTTAGTCTCTCCATTGGGCTTGGTCTTGACTTTATTGACCCATTTTAAGTCTATTGCTTGTTTCCCACTTGCTAGTTCCTCAAGAGACCACATCCCATTTTCTCCAAGAGTGTTTACTTCCTTTTTCATGGCTTCCCTCCATTTGGTATGTTGCATATTTTGGTTAAAGTGTTTCGGCTCGTAGTTTGAGTGAATGGCTACAAAGAAAAGCTTTGTGTGAATCAGTAAAATTCTTATAAGAGATAAAGTTGACCCGATGATGTACCGTCGAGGATTGTTGGTTGGTAATAGGTGGTGTGTACTGTTTTGGTAAAAAATTACACAAGTATAAATCAACCAAATTGAATGAGAGGTTGTGATGTTCAAATTATGCAATAGAGAAAGGTAAAGTGAATGACATGATTGTTTACAAGGAAAGCCCTTGATCCTTACTAGGATCTCCGACAAAAAACCTTGGGAGGTGATAATGATCACCTGCCTAGCTGATTTTATTAATATAAATTGATTACAGAGAGTATTTCAATAAGAACTAGTGAAAAAGTCTGTATAGTAAGCTCATAGCAAGTAGTGTGTGTTGTGTGCGAGATACATGTGTCTGTTTATAGTCTAAACTAGCTAACAAGATGTTCGATATTCCCGGGATCCTATAAGACCAGCTTTGTGAACGTTGATTGACTTGGTATTCTGGGTCTTTAGCATAGTTGAGACGAAACTCTGTTGAGAATAAGTCCTCTCTTGACCATTTATGCACTTGTGTTAGTTAAGAACGAAATATAACCGTTATAAATGTTAGTAAATAATAATAACGGTAATAGTCGGGATCCTGAGATATTTGAGGATCTTGAATATCTGATGAGGTTTTGGGATCCTAAATGCTTTGAGGATTATGGCCCTAACAATTTCCCCCAAGTTATTCCTGAGAATATCGGTGTTAATTTTGAGAATATTAAAGGAATAACTTAAAATAAATAAATGAAAAGAGATAATAGTATTTTTTAAATTTTAACCCTTAACGGATAGAATAATTCAAATTATAACAGATGGATTACTAGTCGTTATCAATGATGGATTTTATGCATAAGAACAATCCTATGTGCTAATACAAACCCTAATGCTTGGATCTAGGCTTCACTATTGAGGGCAAGTTTTGAACTCTTTCAAAACATAAGGGATCAAATAAAAAATCACACAATTAATTTAATGGTTATCTATACTTGACCTAATCCATTTTTCATGCAAGATAAGTTACCCAATTAATTCAAATAATCAATTTTAATCACATAAGGAATTTATTATTTAATAAATTGGTAATTATCTTCTGTTGTTGGCAAGGATAGTGTTACAATGATATTAAAATTCAAATTTAATCAGTAAAAACAGATTAGGCAACTATCCCTCAGCAAAAACAGCAACAAATCCCGAGAATTCCTCTCTCTGACGATCCGACTCGCCAAGTCACTCATGGACTCGCTGAGTTGGGCTGACTCGCCGAGTTCATGAAGTGACTCGACGAGTCATGTTGAACAGAAGCCAGAAAAACAATTTTCAGCATGTTAATCATACAAAGCATCCATATAACAGAAACCAATCAAGGCTCTGATACCACTTATGTTTTTTATGCATAAGAACAACCCTATTTGCTCATACAAACCCTAATGCTTGGATCTAGGCTTATCTATTGTACATGCAATGAATACAAGACTTGCAACCCTAGATCTAAAATACATGATTCGAAATTAACACTATAAGAACAGATCTAAGTGATTACGTCTTTCAATTGGCTTGAAATCCTTTGAATCTTCTTGTTCTTGAGCTTAGAGTCACACGTGTAACTCCTCTAATGGCTTACAAACACCACAAGCAAGAAGGCAACTTTGAGAGAGGAGGGAGGATGTTTAACTTTGGCCTAGGGTTTCTCTTGGGAAGCAAGTGGCCAAAAATTGAAGGCTAGAGGTCTTATTTATACTGTAGGCTGCTAGGGTTTCAGCCTAAACCCTAATGGACAGCTTAGTCACCAAGCAGCCCAAGGAACCTTTTGGAATAGGGCCTTGGACGAAAATATGAGGATCCTTCATCATAATTTCGTTCCCCCTTAGTCCATTAGGTTTCCCAGCCCAAAACTCGACTATCATACATTTGACTGTTTTTGCCCCTTTATTTAATTAATCTCTTTTTGTTGCCAAATTAATTTATGACTAATACTAACTAAATAAATATGATTTCTCGTTTATTATATTATTCTTATAATATATTAGTAAGACATATTATCCTCTCTCTCTCTCTCATCAAGTTACCTTGTCAAGTTGCTTTGGTGAAGGCAACCCAAAAGGACCATGCACAACCGGGTCAAGTACATACCAAATATAGTTACGGACTTAGACACTAATCAAACAGTCTCCCACTTGGATAAGTCTAGTAACTATATCTCACATATGACTTCAGAATCCGATTTAGCTATCGTAGCTCTTATACGTTGCTGTCAACTCTGATCAAAATCTTGTCCTTTAGATAAGGGATCATTTAATCCTCTGTTCTAGATATCATGCTGACAATCACATGGAACATAGTCATACTTATTGTTCAGCATATTGTTCCCCGATCTCTGATTTGTTTGACATAGAACTTAGTTGAACACATCAACTTTTTCCTGATCGGGCTCGACACATAAATCAAACCTAATCATCAACTGGCTAGACATCACTTTTATCCTCTTAGAACAAAAGGAACAGATAAACTTCGACTTATATGGTTTTATTATTCAATGGCTAAATCATACACAACATTGTGTTTTATAACATCAAGTTACTGATGCGTTTACGCATTATCAATGCATAGCTAACAAATAAACAATAACCATATCTCTAGGTTTAAAGATTATATGATATTATCGTCTTGCGATCACTCGTGATAAATTCCATGAAGTGACACCAGCAAGCGCGGGTTTATTCCAATGCTCAAATCATATTTCATAAGCACTCATGAAATTTGTAGCAACCCTTTGCTATGTCTAAAACCTTTTAGACAATCTACAAACAAATTCATGACAATCTTATTTCATATCTACTTCCAACATATGAGCGACTGTGGACTGTTTGAATAATCTTATCATTCAGGAAGTCAAAACATGCAAAATTGAAACAATAGATAAATAATCAACACAAGATAGTATCTTTACTTATAAGTAACACACCTTTATTCATTCATCAAATGTCAAGTACAAATTTATCCATGACACGTTTCCTATTTATCTAATCTAAACTCATATCATCCTTTAGCCCAATGCTCCTAGCGTGCTGCAAGTGCTTAACCCTGCTTAGTCCCTTCGTAAGGGGATCTGCTTGGTTATCTTCTGACGATACCCTCTTCTAACCGATGTCTAATGAAATGGTATTTTCTGTCGATATGTTTGGATCTGCTGTGATACCTTGGTTCCTTAGCTAAGGCAACCGCTCTTTCATTATCATAGAAAATCTCCATGGGATCCTTTATGGATGGCATAACTCCAAGGTCTCAAATGAAGTTCTTCAACCATATTGCCTTTTTCGACGCTTCACTTGCTGCAATGTACTCTGATTCACACGTTGAATCAGCCACAGTCTCCTGCTTGGAAATTTTCCAAGTCACTGCTCCTCCGTTAAGGTTAAAGACCCAGCCTGATTACGAACGATAATTATCCCGATTCGTCTGGAAACTAGCATCACTATACCCTCGTACCCTCGAGTCGTCACTCCCACCGAGGAATAGAAACCATTCCTTGGTCCTCCGAAGGTACATAAGAATATTCTTAACTGCGGTCCAATGGGCTCTACCAGGATTTCCCTGAGATCTGCTGACCATGCTCAAAGCGAAGGCCACATCAGGGTGAGTACAAGTCATAGCGTACATGATAGAGCCAACTGTGGAAGCATAAGGTACTCAGCTCATATCAGCTATTTTTGCCTCTGTACTCGAGCATTGAGCCTTACTCAACTTGCTATTGCTTTGGATTGGCAACTCCCCTTTCTTGGAATTTTACGTACTAAAACGCTTTAGTACCTTATCCAAGTATGTATCCTGACTGAGTCCTATCAGTCTCTTATTTCTGTTTCTTACTATCCTTATTCCCAAAATATATGCAGCCTCTCCGATGTCCTTCATAGCGAAACAGTTCCCAAGCCAGGACTTGACCTCCTGCAAGGTTGGGATGTCGTTTCCTATGAGTTCTATGTCATCGAAGTATAATACGAGGAAGCTCACTATACTCCCACTGTCCTTGACATACACACATGACTCATCTTCGCTTCGTAGAAAACCAAACTCTTTGACCTTCTCGTCGAAACAAAGATTCCATCTGCGAGACGGTTGCTTCAATCCATAAATGGATTTCTCAAGCTTGCACACTCTATTGGGGTGCTTCGCATCCACAAAACCCTCTGGCTGATTCATGTAAACATCTTCAACCAACTTCCCATTAAGGAAAGCATTTTAACGTCCATCTGCCATATTTCATAGTCATGAAACGTAGTTATTGCAAGCATCACCCTAATAGACTTTATCTTGGCAACTGGCGTGAAGGTCTCATCATAGTCAACTCCAAGAGTTTGAGTAAAGCCCTTCGCAACCAATCGTGCTTTATAAGTGTGCAGATTCCCATCCTTGTCTGTCTTCTTCTTGAAGATCCACTTGCACCCGATTATCTTACGACCCGGCACATTATCAACCAAATTCCAAACTTGGTTGTCATACATGGACTGAATCTCGCTGTCCATTGCCTCCTTCCATTTAGTAGACTCTGGGCCTGCCATGGCTTCCTTGTAGCTGCTAGGTTCGTCCAAATTACTATCACTAATAAATGTATCCCTTTCAGTAGTAATATGGTACCCATACAACTAGGGTGGAACACTAGCCCTACTGGAACGTCTAAGAGGTAAGGACTCGTCAACAGGTTCAAGAAGAGTTTCCTCCTCAGGTTGAGTTCCAGTATTAGAATTTCCTTCATTTCTTGGTTCTTGAATCTCTTCAAGATCAATTTGCCTCCCACTGTCCTCTTGGCTTATGAGTTATCTTTCTCGGAAAACCCCTCTCCTAGCAACGAAGACAACATTGTCACTCGGTTTATAGAAGAGATAGCCAAAGGATTTTGTGGATAGCCGATGAAATAACACTTCTCACTACGAGGTTCGAGCTTTTCGTGAGTCTCTCATCTTACAAAATCCTCGCAACCCCAAAACTTGATATGCGCCAACAAGGGAGCTTTCCATGTCCACATTTCGTGAGGTGTTTTGGCAACCTTCTTGGTGGGAACTAAATTAAGGATATGGGCGGCCGTCTCTAAGGCGTACCCCCAGAAAGCTATTGGTAACAAAGCCCAAATCATCATAGAACGAACCATGTCCAACAAGGTCCGATTACGTCTCTCAGCCACACCATTCAATTGTGGCTTTCTCGGAGGCGTCAATTGCGAAATGATTCTGCATTCCTTTAGATAGTCGTGAAACTCAAGACTTACGTACTCTCCTCCTCGGTCTGACCAAAGCATCTTGATTTTCCTGCCCAGCTGATTCTCTACTTCATTCTTAAACTCTTTGAATTTTTCAAAGTTTTCTGACTTTTCCTTGATTAAGTAAATATATCCATATCTGCTATAATCATCCGTAAAAGTCACATAGAAGCGGCAAGCATCCCTTGTGGTGGATCTAAAGGGCCCACATACATCAGTGTGTATAAGATCCAATAGACCATCACCCCTATCACAAGTGCTAGTGAAGGGTGACTTAGTCATCCTCCCAAGCAAACAAGACTCACACACGTCATCGTCCCTATGGTCGAATGACTCCAACACTCCATCCTTTTGGAGTTGGGCTATGCGTTTCTTGTTAACATGGCCAAGGAGACAATGCCACAAGCATGCTTTGTCTAAACTATTAGACAAATCAACATTCAATACATCATTTTCTAAATTATCTACAACCAACACAGATTCATATATTCCATTACAAGGAAATGCATTGAAATAAAAAACACCATTCAAATAAACATTAATAGAACCATTACTATTATCAAATCAATATCTGAAACTTTGTCTATATAATCCATGAAAAGAAATGATGTTGCTTGCCATATCCGGCGAATAACAACAATTATTTAAATCTAATCTTAACCCATTACTCAACACTAAAGAATAAACTCCGACTTTGGTCACAGGTGACGATCTTCTGTTTCCCATAATCAAGTTTATCTTCCCATGTTCCACCTACCTACTTCTTCTTAGGCCCTGCAAATTAGGACAAATGTGGAAACCACATCTTGTATCAAGAACCCATGAAGTAGCAAGTGATGAGTTGTTAGATTTAATAGAATACATACCTTCATAGGTAGGCTTTATCTTCCCATCTCTAATATCCTGCAGATATTTGGGGCAGCTTCGTTTCTAGTGGCCCTTCTCGTGGCAATAAAAGCACTCTGGTTGCTAGGGGTCAGAGGAGGGTTTAGCAGGACCTGCTTTGGTTCCACTAGAAGAGGAACCATCTTGGGAATTTCCCTTTTGGTGGCTCTTAGAAGGAGCCTTCCTCCTCTTACCCCTCCCTTGCCCTATTGCTAACACAGGGGCTGAATCAGTAGGAGTTGATGCAACAGATTTATCCTTTAGCTTACACTCAGTAGTTCTCAATGACCCTTGAAGCTTGCTCAAGGTGACCTCTTCTTTGTTCATATGGTAGGTCATTCTGAACTGGTTGTAGCATGGAGGCAAAGAGTGGAGAATGATGTCGATAGCCAAATCCTCATCAAATTTAACCTTCAACTTTATAAGACGATCAACATACCTCTGCATCTTCTGCAAATGTGAGGTTAGGGATTCTCTGCTCCCCTTCTTAGCGGTGATCATGTTAGTGATGATCTCATAGCGCTCTTGCCCCCCGCTTTGGTGATACCTATCCATTAAATCTGGATGCATCTCAAATGGATACATTTCCTCATAGGACTACTGGAGTTCTGTGTTCATAGTCGCGAGCATGATGCAATGAACCTTCGTAGCATCACGTTCATGAGCCTCAAAGGCAATGATTTCATCAGCAGTGGTAGTTTCTGGATTGATCTTTTCAAGGTTCTCGTCGAGGACATACTCTTTTTCCTGTATCGAGTGATCATTCGAATGTTTCAGATCCACTCGTTAAAGTTGTTGCCATTAAAGATCACTTTCCCACACAAATTGATGAGTGAGAATCCACCAGTAGCTGCAGGAGCATTGTTGTTTGCGTTGGACATCTGAAAATAGAAAAGAACAAGTTTGATTAGAAAGAATCCCCAATTAAACACCCAAATGAAAAATTAGGGCTAGGATCCAACAGCATTATTTACAACTTAGAAAAGGGATGCCGTAATCTAAATGAAAATAATATTGAAGGTAAGTGAATGACGATTCACTAATTTCCACCATGAAAAACGAAAGGAAATTAAGTTTTAAATGTATTTGAAAATTCCTAGATCCTTTTGAGATTCATTGAACTTTTCAATGGCATGTTTAAATCTCGATATGCTCTTCAAGTTTGTGACTGGGATACCGAGGATCACAAACAAGGTGTGAATAACCATGCGAATCAACATGGTGCACTCAATGTCTCTATCACCCCATCAATGTGCCAGTTAGCCACATACGCTCCATTGATCTATGATAAACATCGAGCCACCCTTCGTCACCAATGTCAATCCCAAATTAGTGTGCCGATTAACCACGCACGCTCCACTAACATTTGACAAGGGTGCAAAGTAATTCCATGGAATAGCATCATTTTTCACATTTTACCCTAAAGTAACTAAGATTGGGAATTTGTAAAAACATTATAGTTACTTTGTAAATTCATTATACTTGTAATGAGGAATTAAGTGCCCTATCCTATCCGTTCGGCTAACGACCCTCCACTAGTCAAGCAAGCGGTGGGTGTGAGTGTACACCCACTAAGCGCCATTTTATAGGAAGCAACCTTATACCCCACCTTATAGACTGGTTTCGTGAATGAGGCCTACTAGCGATAAGACTAGCTTATTCTTATATATATATATATATATATATATATATATATATGTATATTAATCTTGTAATAATAAAGTATAAGATTGATTTTTAAACTTGTAAAAATCGAAGGGTTGAAATTTAAAATTTTCAAAATTAAACTCTTAATCAAAATTTAAATTTCAAAACTTGAGGGCAAGTTTTAAACTTTTTCAAAACATAAGGGATCAAATAACAAATCACACAATTAATTTAATGATTATCTATACTTGACCTAATCCATTTTTCTTGCAAGATAAGCTACCCAATTAATTCAAATAATCAATTTTAATCACATAAGGAATTTATTATTTAATGAATTGGTAATTATCTTTTGCTTTTGGCAAGGATAGTGTTATAATGACATTAAAATTCGAATTTAATCAGTAAAAATAGATTAGGCAACTATCCCTCAGCAAAGACTACAACAAATCCCGAGAATGCCTTTGTCTGACGATCCAACTCGCCGAGTCACTCATGGACTCGCCGAGTTGGGCTGACTCGCCGAGTTCATGAAGTGACTCGACGAGTCATGTCGAACAGTAGCCAAAAAATGATTTTCAACATGTTAATCATAAAAAGCATCCATACAACAGAAACCAATCAAGGCTTTGATACCACTGATGGTTTTTTTTGCATAAGAACAATCCTATGTGCTCATACAAACCCTAATGCTTGGATCTAGGCTTCTCTATTGTACATGAAATGAATCCAAGACTTGCAACCCTAGATCTAGCATACATGATTCGAAATTAACACTATAAGAAACGATCTAAGTGATTACTTCTTTCAATTGGCTTGAAATCCTTTGAATGTTCTTGTTCTTGAGCTTAGAGTCATACGTGTAATTCCTCTAATGGCTTACAAACACCACAAGCAAGAAGGCAACTTTGAGAGAGGAGGGAGGATGTTTAACTTCGGCCTAGGGTTTCTCTTGGGAAGCAAGTGGCCGAAAATTGAAGGCTAGAGGTCTTATTTATACTGTAGGCTGCTAGGGTTTTAGTCTAAACCCTAATGGACAGCTTAGTCACCAAGCAGCCCAAGGAACCTTTTGGAATAGGGCCTTGGACGAAAATATGAGGATCCTTCATCATAATTTCGTTCCCCCTTAGTCCATTAGGTTTCCCAGCCCAAAACTCAACTATCATACATTTGACTGTTTTTGCCCCTTTATTTAATTAATCTCTTTTTGTTGCCAAATTAATTCCTAATTAATTTATGACTAATACTAACTAAATAAATATGATTTCTCGTTTAATATATTATTCTTATAATATATTAGTAAATCATATTATCCTCTCTCTCTCTCTCTCTCTCTCTGTCTCATCAAATCACCTTATCAATTTCATTTGGTGAAGGCAACCCAAAAGGACCATGCACAACTGGGTCAAGTACATACCAAATATAGTTATGGACTTAGACACTAATCCAACAATCAAGTGGTCAAATCAGATGTTGGTTCAGTATGAATAGAGATAGTTTGTCTCATGGTTTTATTTACTTTCCCTTGCAATCTTTCGATTACCAGTGATTTATTAGAAGGTAATTATCTCTTTTTCTTCTACGTTTTTACTTCTTCTATCATGGGTAGAAAAATGGTCGTTTCTTAAAAAAAAACATATTAGATCTCCCTGAAGACGATTTCATCGACCAAGTGATTCTCTCCTACGAGGAGACGTGTTCCTTCGGAGACGATGATATTGAGTCTTTGAGACTCAATGGAGCCTTCCCTCCTAAAGCCATTTTTAGGCCCTTCGACCCTCTCATCCAACCTAACTTTGTTTCTCCTACTTGGGTGTGCTTCCCCTATTACCCCTTCTCCCTGGGTTTGAAATACCCTTTCCTGGGATTGTCTCTTAATTCTCCAGGGTGACTGGAGTCTCATATATTCAGGCTTGCCGATTGTTTGGAGGATCCTATACTGGATTGACCAAGTAAATCAGTCAAAAAGGCTTGATATAGGTCTTCCTGAATCGGCCTGCATATATGATCTATCAACCTTTGGGAATTATCACTTTTTCCTCAAAGTTAAAATCCAAAAATCTCCTCTAGTCCTGAAAGCCAAACATAATGACGGAGCTTGGCAAGAAAAATATCTTTTTGTGAGACGTGACTCTGTTCCTAGTGGGTATCTCCTGCCAGATGCCTGGGTCAAGAAGGGTAGGATTCTTTTATATTAAAATAAGGATCCTGGAATTCAAATCTTCTTTTTTTTTTTTTTGCTTTTTTGCAGCTTTCAAATTCGAAGAGCTCGTCCCTATTGCCGAGGAATCTGAAGAGAAGATTAAGAAGTTCTTGGACCCGTCTGAAGCTGAGAGATCCTTTCGATTTGATCAAGCCACTCTGCAAGAAAGCTCTTCTGCCACTGACCTCATGCCGACAGGTAAGGACCCTTGATTCCTTTCTCTTGTGATGAGGGTTTTTAATAGTCTTCTGTTATATATTTATATAGGATCCAAAGTCACTTACTCCAGTGATCGCTTCACACTTGCTGATCTTGACACAGCCATGTCGAAGGGTCAACTTACAGTGAAAAAGGAGAAGAGCTCATCTTCTCTTCCTCCCAAAAGATCGACCATTAACTTGACAATGCAGACCCCAGGATCCTAGAAAAGGAAAACTGTTGAGTCTGCAGGTCTATCTTTGGAGAGCCTTGGGGCTGCGGAAGCACTCCAGAAATTGGTCTCTCTATCCCAAGCTATAAGTGTTGGTTTTATTGTTGTTCAATCTTTTATTCTAACTTTTTCTGACCCACTATGTCTTTGTTTTAGGTTTCTAATCATGTTTCCGCTGATCTAAGGATCCAAGCAGAGAGGGCTGAACAAGCCCTTCAGGGACAGGATGTGATGTGAGCGACCAACGAGGATCTATTAAGGAGAGTGGAGCTGTTCAGCAAGGAGAAGGCTGAAAAGGAGGAGGAGGAGCACTTGCTCGAGATGGATGAAGTAATCTCTGATGTGAAGGCTAGTGTTGCGTTGGCTCTTTGGGAGGCCAAGATTTGTCTTGCGGAGTATCTGGAGAATACAGGTTCTTAAGATGTGGACGGTTGGTGTGAGGCACTGGCCAAATTGACTAGCAAGGCTGCTACCGCCAATAAGGATTCTGTACCGCGGTTGACGGAAGGAGGGGAGAAGAAGGATGTGATCGATGATGACCACGCTAAGGTCTAGTCCTACAAGAAGTAAGTTTATGTAGTTTTTGTTTTCATTAGTAATGTAAAGCAATTAATCTTTTGGTTGGGTTGGTGCGCAACCCCTTTTGAATGCAATGGTTGTGTTTTTCTTTTTATATCTATCTCTTTATTTTTCTGCATGACTGTTACGATACTAGGATCCTTAAATGATCAGGATCCTGAAAAACTTGGTTCCTGCAAACAATCCTGAGACAAAATTCTTTTAGTGAATCATTTTTCGTATACTTGAATTCTAATAACCAAATAATTTTTACTTAGGATCCTAGAAAGTTCAGGATCCTTAAACTTTACTTAGAGTTTTTCGAGAATAAGGATAGATGGAACCTGATTGTCTTCAAGTTTTTCCTTAAGCTTCGTAAGTTGTTCAATCTCCGAATTTACTGAGGATAAATCTAAACTTAGGAACTTAGGATCGATGTTGACTTCTGATGATAAGTTTCTTACAGATGAGGATCTATACCGATGAGGATCCTTAATGATGAGGGTCCTTAATCATTAGATCATACGGGGGAACTCCCTTCTTAGGATAACTTGTTTAGGTTATAGACTTTGACAAAGTTATTGGGTAACACCATAAGTTTGATTGATAACACGTTAATGTTATATACTGGGGAGGATCCCAACTTGTGACATTTCATGGGAAAGATCCCTACTTATGATAACATGGAAATGTTATGATTCATGTGTATTTTCTAGGGAAAGATCCCAACGTGTGATAACATGAAGATGTTATAAACATTATGTAATTTCAGAGGTAAGATCCCAATTTTAGATAACATGAAAATGATATAAACCTTAAGGATCTTAACTTATGTTCAAAAATAAGAAGGTTTCCAAGCCACTGCATCGTGAAATGATCCAATTATTCGTATCCCATAGTTAGATATCATGCGTTCAATCGAGGTGTATAAACCTTAGTTCATGTGAAAGACGCAATTAGCTCTTTAAACCTTAAAGGGGATTAAGTACCCTTAAGCGTATAAGAGATGACCAGTCTATAGCTTGTATGTATGATTGTTTAAAGATCATACCGTTAATATAATGGAATTTTCCAAGTGTTAAGATGTTGAGATCTTTGTGTGTCAAGATCCTTATGTTTCAGGTTCTTCAACCTTGAGGATACTTATGTTTCAAGATCATTGCTTATGTAGATGCTTAGTTATATGTTGTTCTGCATAGAAAACGTTAGCTAGGGGTGGGCATTAGTCTTGCTAAATCCCCTCTGATGGTTAATATATTAAGGTATTCAAGGAGAAAATAAGTAATGATGAAAAGTTTAAGGTAAAGAACATGTGCACCTTGGTTTTGTTGAATATCAATTGATCTTATTTACATATAGTATGCTTTGAGATGTATAGCATTCCAGGGTCTTGGAAAAATGTCTCCTTTGTTGAATATCAAGTAGTCGTATCTGTCCATAGGACGAAAGGAAGCTCTTCTGCCCATCTTCCTTTCTTTTTATCTAGCCTTTTTTTCAAGTTGTTTACTATGATCTTATTGCTATATTCTGCTTGACCATTAGCTTGGGGATGAACAGAAGGGGACATTATCATTTTGATTCCCCAACTCGTGCAAAAGTTTCTTGTCCTATTGCTTATGTGTAACACCCTGTTCGGGACTATTCTATGATTTAGGGTCCTTTTAGAAGGAGATAATGATGGTTATGAGATCTAAACCTTTGAATCATGTTTTGCAGTCAGAGGGTAAAACAGGAAAAGTCATAAGTTGGGTTCTTTCATGAAAAAAGGATTTTGTTAGAGAAGCTTTTAGTCCAAGATAGTTAGATAATATTGTAGATCTCTTCAATACCTTTCCGTGGATATAAAGAACAACAGAATTGGAGTTAGAATGAAGAAGTTATGCCCATTTGAAGTTTTGTTCGGTTTCGGATGAAGCTGAGTACGCTGGGCGTACTCAAAGTGCACGTCGGGCGTACTAGGACATCCCTAGTACGCTGGGCGTAATTTGAGTATGCTGGGCGTACACGACCAATGCCTAAACCCTATTTTCGTTTTTTGAGCCCTATTTAAGCTCCTTAACTCCCCCAAACCCACTACATTCTCAGCCTCCACCCCTCTAACGCCCCTTCCATGAAACCATCACCCTAGTTGAGCCTTGTAAGTTAAAATAAGGTGTTTTTGAGTGCTTTGGAGTATGCATGGTGCACCTTGGAGAAGAAGGAACTTCTTGGAGAAGTTTTGGTTGCATTGGAGCTTATAGATCTGGACTTTGTTCACCATGAACTATCTTCTAGAGGCATAAAGTTTGAATCTTGATGATGCATTTCTTAGATCTAGCTAGTTTTGGAGGTTATGAGCTTTTGGTCATTTTAGTGCATAAAGTTTAGATCTTGAAAGTATGTGACCTTGTTAAGGATAAAGTTGGAAACTTTATCCATCTAAACATCATTTGGATTCAGATCTAGAGGTTAGAGACTTGTACTTAATGGATTAAGTTGAAAAAGATGAACTTATGGGTACCTTTGAGACTAAAAGACTAGATCTTGGTTGTTGGTACCATTCTAATGGATAAAGTTGGAAACTTTATCCGTTATAAAGCTATCATGAACCATAAAAATGTGATATTGGCCCTTCTATTCCTTCTACGCAAGAGTTGTGATGTCTTATTGGGTTAAGAACTTAGGGTTTTGGACATTAAGCGCTTTAGAGCCATGTAAAGTCATAAAGTTGGAAACTTTATGAATTAGGACATCATTTTGGGCTTGGATCTGAGTTTTAGATGTATGAATTAATAGAATAAGCTCTTAATGGAGTTTTAAGACTGGGCTGCGTACATTGGACGTACCTGGTAGTACGTTGCGTGTACGCGGTCAGCGCCCCGTTTTTGGTCAACATCAAAGTATGATGGCCGTACTCTCTTGGTACGCAGGGCGTACTCCACTAGGAAGAAATATTGACTTTAGGACCTTAACTGCTGACTTTGACTTTGACCAGGGTTGACCAAGTTTAACCTAAGGGCATTTTGGGTAATTTGATTTATAGTTGAGATTTGGGTTCCTGTTAATTGTATAGGTGACCGGTAGATATAACTTTTAGAGCAATGATCGGTGCACCTATTCTTTCAGATTATGATTTGAGTCTTATCACTATTCTATGGGCCAAAGGCACCAATGCCAGCCCATTTGGTTTATGTATTGTAGGAAGACCAGGAGGTAACGCTTGGCGGTTTGTATGAAAGACCAGGAGGTGGCTCCTGGTAAACTGTATGAAAGACTAGAGTCTGAAATCTGGCTGATAATTAGTTAAGTAGTGTAGATTGTATGCTAGTTGTCTTTGTGATGCTTACATGGAAGAACCGAAGGTGGATTCTGGCACTTGTCTGTAAGACCCATGGTTTTGGCACTGGACCTGGCAAGGAAGACCACGAGGCAGCTCGTGGCATAATGACGAGACTAGGGTTTTGACATAGCACTTTTATTGATTAATTGGTTATATATGATATGTATGGATCATTTGATATGTTTGGTATGTGGTATTTGGGGAACTCACTAAGCTTCGTGCTTACAGTTTGTGGTTTCAGGTACTTCTGGTTTGAAAGGGAAGGGCCCGACTTGATCGCAACGCATACACCTGTGTTTTCCGAAATATGTGATTTTGGGAATGAACTCTAATAATTTTTTTATTTTGAAATGATTTTAAATGTTTAGTGAAAGGTACACTAGTTTTTGATTATAATAAAAATGAAATTTGTACTCTGGGTTTTCGGGACATTGCATTATGAGTTGGGATCTATTGTCGCATATGATTTCAGCAGGGATCCCGAACCTGGTCAAGATATTACATTTAATAAATGAGACTACATCTTTGTCTCTAACCTGAATGAAGGCTTCTGCTTCGATCCACTTCAAGAAGTAATCAGTGATCACCAACATGAAGACTTTTCCTCCTTGAGCTATTGGTAGTTTTCCTACTATATCCATTCCCCATTTCATGGATGTCCATGGAGAGATAATAGGATGTACAGGTTCTGTCGGTTGGTGTAGGATGTTGCTATGTCTTTGGCAAGCATCGCACTTTTGAGCATGTAGAAAAGAATCTATCTTCAATTTTGGCCAGTAGTATCCCGTTCTCAATACCTTGGAGCATAAGGATCTGCCCTCAGCATGATTGCCACAGTCTCCTTCATGAATGTCCTTCAAGACTTCTACAACTTCAGGATCTTCCAAGCATCTGAGATATGGACCTATCATAGACTTTTTATATAGTTTACCTTGGATTATTATGAACCGTGAGACTCTTATTCTGAATGCTCTTTCACTTTTATATTTTGTTGGGATCGTGCCATTTTGGAGATGCGGTAGTTTATCTCATCGGAGATTTGTCGTAGTATTTCGGAGATCTTGGATGAGCGCTTAGGCGCATTCCGTGCTGAGGTCATGGCTATTGTTGGAACTCACACTCTTTCTTTCCAAGAGTACCTTGCTTGTGTAGCTCTTGCACTTCATGGGTAGAAGGACCCCATTTTCATTAGGAGGTGGTTGGCGGATATGACTAACGCGTTTAGGATGAGTTCCTGCCCCGAGGAGTGAAGTTCAGATTCACTTCCTGCCTTTTGAAGGATCGGTCACGAGATTGGTGGTAGGAGGTAGGACATGAATTGGGTGATGATGTTGTTAATGCTATATCATGGGATGATTTTTCGACCAGGTTCCGAGAAGAGTTCGCTCCGGTGATTGAGGTGCAACAGTTGGCGCGAGAGTTCCTAGATCTCCACCAAACTACTGAGACTGTGGCAGAGATCACTACCAAGTTCCAGGATAGAGCTTTATTGGTACCACAATATGCAGCATATGAGGAAATGAAGAAGGTGAGGTAGCATGATATGCTGCGTGATGATATCAGGGAGTTTGTAAGTATTTCAGGGTGCGAGACCCTAAATGATATGATTTCTAGAGCCAAAGAGCAGGAGATTGATTTGAAGCACCTCGGGAAGAGGGTATCATATCAGGTGCATACAGTGGAGGGTCCCGGGAAGAGACCCAAGACTTCTGATCAGCGTTTGAGAGGCCAACAGGGTTGGATTTAGTGCAGCACATGTGGGAAATTTCATGATCGAGTTTGTGGTTCCAAGGTTTTGGGCTGCTACAAGTGTGGCAGGGTTGGTCACGTCAGCAGGGACTGTCCTCAGGAGGCAAGCCCGTTATGTTTTCACTGCGATCAGGTGGGCCACAAGAAGGCCGACTGTCCGATGTTGAGGGGAGGAGCAGTGAGTGCGCCAGCTCCTGATGGGTTTTGAGCACTACATCATTCTTATGGTATACATGCAAACCCTAAAGCTTTGGATCTAGTTTGTGTTGGAATAGTGTCTAAGGCTGTAACTATATCCGGTTGTGCATGGTCCTTTTGGGCTGCCTTCACCATAGCAACTTGATAGGATGATTTAATAAGAGAGAGTAAATATTATTAATATATTATGGGAATAATATAATGAATAATATATTGTTATTTGATTAATATAAGTCATAGAATTAATTAGAATTAATTTGGTGACTTAAAGAGATTAATTAAATAAAGGGGTATAAACTGTCAATTGTTTGCTAGTTAAACTTTAGACTGTAAATCCATTTGGATAAGCTATGGACGGATTCTAAGAGGTCTAGGATAAGTAAAATCGTCCATTAGAGTTATCTAGGAATGGATTTGGATAGCCTTAAGAGAAGATTATCTTATAGGGACTTATCTGTAATCCTTAAGGAGTCTACAAGTATAAATAGACCCCATGGCATAAGGAATTCGTGTGATAACCTAAAGTAAGGAACCTCTGGTCGAAATTCCTCCCCTCTCCTCTCTCCTAAATCATTCTCCTTGCTATTGGTGTTTGTAAGCCATCAGAGGAGTGACATTTGTGACTCTAGAAGCTCCAAGACCTCAAGATCAACAAGGAACTCAAAGTTATGGTTCTAGATCTATTTCAATGTTGTTATTTAACCTAATTAGTAATTAGAAGTCTTGGATTCAAAGCATGTTTATTAGAAAGCCTAGATCCGAGCATTAGGGTTTTGCATGCGCACATAGGAAAGTTCTTATGGCTAAAACCCATCAGTTTGTCTGATGAACATGCAATAATCATCCAAAGCCATAAACCATAGATCTAGCATACAATTATCAATATTATCATAATATAGGATTTAGATCTTACCTTTGATTGTTATGTAGCAATAACAATTTATTCCTTCTTGTAATTGGCTTCTGAAAGCTTAGTGTCACTAGTGTCACACCTCAAATGGATCATAAACACCAAGAACAAGATGATGACTTAGGAGAGGAGAAGGAGGCACCAAAAACGTTCAAGAAACTCCAAGGATTGCTTAGCCACGTTTTTGGGTGCCCAAGGGGTCTTTATATAGTGAGGCTATTAGGGTTTTGAACTAGGAAACCCTAATCTGACTGCTTAGGCCCTAAGCAGCCCATGGACTCCCTCCTTAGAGGCCTTAGGTGAATTCTCATCGGTTTCCCGATAGATTTCGTGCACTCCAACCTCTACGGAGTCCATTATCCCAATATCCAACTATCACACAATTAATAGTTCTAGCCCCCTATATTTAATTAATGTCTTTTAGCCACAAAATTAATTCTTATTAATTCTTGACTAATATTAATTAAACAATATGATTTTTATTTTAATATATTATTCGTATTATATATTAATAAATCATAATGAATCTCTTTCTTCACAAATCATCCTATCAAGTTACTTTGGTGAAGGTAACCTAAAAGGACCATGCTCACAATCGGGTCAAGTACATACCAAAATAGTTATGGACTTAGAAACTAATCCAACAGTCTCCCACTTGGATAAGTCTACCAAATATTCTGCATATAACTTCAAACCTGATCAGCAATCGTAGCTTTCAAAAGCCGCTGTGTCAACTCTAATCTTATCAGAAGTGTGTCCTTTAGATAAGGGATCATATATTCCTCCATTATAGATATCGTATGAACTGAGACATGGATTTAAATCATACTCTCTGTTCATGTGTTGTTTCCTAATTTCCGATTTATGACGAATGACAACATACTACAATTGAACTCATCGACTTAGTCCCAGCTTGGCCAAGTGCTTAGGTGTCATCATTAAATCATCGATGGGCCCACATATATCGCTTTTGTCCCATTTTTGGTAAAAGGAACAGATAAACTTTGACACAATGCTTTCTTGTACTTACTCACTAAATAACAAACAACAATACGTTTCATAACACCAAGTTACTGGTGCGTTCACATCTTATCAATGTGTAACCGACTCGCAAGATACAACTCACACTTCTCGGTTTCAAGAATATAAGATATTTTCGTCTCACCAATCACTCATGATAAAATCCATGAAGCAATCCAAGTGAGCATGGGTTTAATCTAATACTCTAGTCTTATAGGAGCACTCATGAACCCTGCAACAAACTTTTGCTATATCTAAAACACTACAGACAATCTACAGTCAGATTGATGACAGTCTTCTTTCATACCTACTTCCAAAGTATGATCGACTGTGGATGGTTTGAATAATCTTATTATTCGGGAAGTCAAAACATTCAAAGTGAAACACAAGAATAATACTAATACTGTATGGCCTCAAACCTTTGAGTATAAATGTAAACTCTTATTTAATCACCATATTGATTACTCATTATTTGCTGTTTCAGGTAATCAACTTCTTACTTGAATTATAACAACAGTTGTCCATGCTCCAAGCATGCACACTATGTTTACCTATGGTCCTTACTTTGTGAAATAGATCAATTGAACACATTTCCAATGATGCTCATCTCACAAGTCGTAATCATTAGTGTAAGAATACAAAATTCTCGCCACTACTAGAATATGATAGATTCTAACATTTCATGCAACGTCCCTTTCGTAATGTCACGACACAAAAGTCACCAAGACTCGGCCAATGAAATTAAAAAATGCTCTATTGGAGATTGTTATAAGACAATTCCTTAGATGTGAAGTCTCACATTCAAAGTACATTCCTTTGAACATCCTTCTTGCATAAATGTTTCTAATCTAGACATAAATTTTTAACTTCCAACTCCCAATATGGAAACATTTCCATATTTGCCATATGACAACTCATTCTACATAGAGTCTTATATATTCATAATAAAGTCAATATGGTCCATCCATTAGTATACTTTCAACTGTCCACAAGCGACCAATCTTTGGCGAACCTTAGTGTCACACCCCAAAACCAAGAACGGCGGAAACGTTCTGGGGCGGAGGACGTCATGTACAGTATCACAACAATGTAAAGTAGTAAAAAAGAAACAACATCATCCATTGCATTAATAAAATAATTATTATACAAGTGTGTTGTGTCAAATTTTGATAAACACTAAAGCCTAAATCAAAATGAAAGATGAGTCTTGAACAAGCTCCATCTTCCCTAGTCCTTGCATCGGTACCTGTCTATGATGACCTGAGGATACAAGTAATTTTGAAAGCGAGTATCAACTTTGAAGCTGGTGAGATCATAAGTATTTTAGTGTCTTAATTTGTATGTAAGAATTTGTACGTAAGAATTTGTATGTAAGAATTTGTATGTAAGAATTTGTAAGTATTGAAAATGTATGTAAATTGTAAGTATTGAAAATGTATGTAAAACAACTGTAAACGTTTGAAAAACTCTAGAAATCCCTATGATTCCTACTATTATAACAGGGAGTCTTCTACCAAGACTTAACTGATCTTTATGTAGCCTTCTACCAAGGCATCTAGTGTTTGTGTGTGTGTGTGTCTCTAGTAAGAATGTGTATTTTCCCAAGTCTGACTATTATTAACCAAAAATATAGTTTCTACATTACCGTGCGTCATGTGAATGTTCACGAAGTGAATGTAATGGGAAAAGAAATAGTACTATGGGGTAGTGTCGAACTACAACCGTATCTATTACCTTAAATCTAGGGTAATACTTCCAAGTACTGTAGTATTTGATATAAAGAACTACATTGGTACTCAACTGCCTTATTTGAGGGATAAAGTATAATGTGATGTCTAGATCCCAGACTATACGCTCCCCTATCAAAGGGATTTTGGGACCTACCCACGACCACTGCATGAATGCAAGCCGTGAGCATCCACATTACTATGATCATGTATACTCGATATAACTATCACAATTACGTTGTGATTCACCAGTATAGTTAGATCCTGAACTGGTTCCATGCTATAGCACCTAGTGACGTCTGTTCTATGTATATGGAAGCGTACTCATGTAAGTGTGATCATGTAATTGTACTTATGTAAGTGTGATCATGTAATAGTATAGTAGTGTACTGTAATGTTCTACGTGTGCTAGCTGTAATGTGTGTTCTCTCTCTATCTAGCATGTATAGTAATGTACTGTAATGTTCTAGCTGTAATGTATGCTCTCTCTATCTAGCAAGTATAGTAATGTACAGTAATGATCTAGAAAGTATTGACTCATGAATGAACTTACTCATTGTATGATATTGCGTTCTAGTAATAGTTCTAGTATCTTCCTAAACTACCCATATGGTAGTTTACTAGTAATCTAACTTGTATGTATGGACATGGATGTATACCCTTGCTACCCAAGGGCATGGGATGAACTGGAAGTGCCTTTATGACTATATATGTACATGTGTTATATAACTAATATTTAAACGACCTTCGGACGAGTACCCGATATCCCACCAGACCACATCTCAAGCGCGAAAAGGAAATAGGGTGGATAGCCTTCCTAAGTCTTTTAAATATTTCTTATATAACTATACATATAGAGGCATGCAATTTATAATTTAAAAGCATAAAATAAGATTTGTAAAACTTTTGAACATAAATATTTTCTAAGAAAAGATCGACTTGATGTCAATCTATAAAACAGTTTGAAGGCATGGGTTTGATAAAACAGTTTAGTATAAAGAAACATTTGTTTGAAACACAATTGTAAATAAGTTTGAAATGTAATATACAGGGTAAAATGTACAGTGTAATAAGGAGTTTTAAAACATATAAAATGTTTATGAAAATCATTTGAAGGAAACTGTTTGGTAAAACGGTTAATGAGTATTAAATCATATAAATGCTGCTTATTAATCACATGTGATTGATATAATAAGTAGCATGATTCTACTTGTATTCCCCCCATAAAACATTTAAAAATATTTAAAACATTGATTAAGGGGTATGAACTCACCTGCAGTAAGTGACTGGAATCGAACGGACTGTTATCGTAAGGAAGGATCGGACAAGTGCTTGGTGTCAAGTGAAGACTATAGACACACACAATGATCCTAATTTCCTATGAAGACATATGTATATAAATAATTAGTGATTAAAACACTAATTATACAAGTATAAACATTTTAACGCGAGGAAAACACTTTTTGTCAAGTGCTAGGAGGCTAACGAGTTGCAACAAAGGAGTGCCAAGCCTCTAATGGGAGTTTATGGTCAAATGACCATATGCTTTGGAGTTTACGGCCCAGGGGAGTAAACTCCTGGCCGTAAACTCTAAACAAGGTCTCTAATTGAAGCCTATCAATTATACAACTAGTTTGGTGAATTGTTTCAAGGCTAGATCAAGTGTTTGGGCTTCCTATTAACTCCTTTGAGGAGTTTACGGCCCTGGGACCATATTCCCTTGGCATTTATGGCTGTAAACTCCCTTGGGAGGATGTTTATGGTGTTTTCAAGCCTCATGCACAAGTGGTATAAGTTCTAGGCTTTTATTCCAAACATATGGAGACTCTTGACACACTTTGGTGCCCCTTTAATGAGTTTACGGCCCATGAACCATGTCATGGACGTAAAATCACTTTGCAAGGTGATTTCTAGGTGTTTAAGGCCCTTGATTTAATGGGAACAAGTCTAGGTAAAAGTCTAAGGCCTTAGGTGCCTTAAAAGCACCATTTTGAGCATGCTTTTTGGAGTTTACGGCCTAAGATACTCTTGGGCGGTGAACTACGAAACTTGGGTGGTTCTTGCTTGATTTCATGTCCCTAATACACTCCTATACAAGTCCAAGGTAGTAGTATATCACGGGGTAAACCTAGGCTTGGTTTCGGGAGTTTACCGCCCAAGAACACCTTGGGGAGTAAACTCCTAAATCGAATGATTTAGCTATGTAATCTATGTTATGAACACATTTAAAGCTTTCTAACACTACTAAAAAGAGTTACTCACAATTTAGGATAAAAACCCGAAGATCCGTGAGAGAGAATTTGGCTTTTCTCTAATTGGAAATGTAACTAATGAACTATTTGGTTCAGTTTTCTATATATAGTCCTGATATTTTTGGCAGAAAATATTTTTATTCCCGGAATGAACTCTACTATCCTAGAGTATTGGAATAACAGTGTTGCACAAAACCCTAGTGCATCCATTCTCCTGATATCTCCTTAAGTGTAAATCCTAAAAAACTGCCAAACTTATACTCGAAGTCTGAATTTTCACTGTAACTGTTCTACTTCTATTGGCTTGATATGGTTTGTTCAGAATGGAAATTTCGGGTTGTCACACTTAGATTGTCCTTGACAGTTGTTTAATTATTTTAGTCAAATCCGGTTCTAGTCATTTTCCCTCTTAATGCCCTAGGCATTTGGAAAATTTTAGAATGGTCAAATATTACAGCATATGCAATTGATCCTATACCAGAAGTGTATAGGACACAATTCATAATGTATTACATAAAACCATGATACTTTATCAGCCATTTGCCATAACATTTCTATTTGCCACGTTCTCACAATTCGAACTATGAAAATGGATGTCGTAATCATAATCGAATTTTGAGAACGCAATTAATATACCCTTTACTAAATTTGATTAAAATTTTCGATCTAAGCTTTTAGATTTCGAAACAAAGTATAACATTCTCTCCCTTAATTATAGCAAAACAACTTTTCAACCCCTACAACTTTGCAAAGTGAAACCTTTTGTTTTCTATAATTAATATTGCTAATTTGCAACACTTAAAATAATAATCATGCTCCCACTAACATGATGATTATATCCATTCCAACATAACATTTATGCTCCCACTAGCTTTGACACGTATTCAGAAATCATCTAAACTTCTTAGAAATAATACTTATTGAATTTATTTACAAAAGTTCAGATTTCTGAAACCGAGACACTTCGATAAACCTTTATCTAAGCTTCTCGAACTTATACACCTTTCCTTAGATAACATATATGTGTGTTTAAACAATTTTAGAACTTATAACAATAAGTCTAAAATGTTCAGACCCTTTTGCCATTTCCCACAATTCGAGCTATGAAGAGGGATACCGTAATCATAATCGAATATCAGAAATGCAAATTACACAATGCTATCTTCAAAATATCTCTTAGTGAAAGTGTTTCCTCACAATCATTTTCATGAAGGAGAGAAACCTTATGACACTCAGATTTTGTGGTGTATGTGTGCCTATCCATGTGAATTTGTCATAACCATAATCATAAGACAATAATTGTGACAAATCCAAACACTTATGGATCGAACTTGTCCATTCTTAATTTCTTGCCATCAAGGGTCCTACCATTGCTTCTAAGTTATTGAGCAACTCACCCCTACCTTTCAATGTACTTTCCATTGATTAAGGTGCCTTGCCCCTATGCAACCTATTGAGAACTCATAGAACTCACATGCATTGTTGACCAAACTGGAATGGCACAGAAACAAGAATATGTCAACACAATAGGTTAGAAACCTCAAGTCGTGTGCTAGTAATTAACATTAGTTTTACTCTCGATTAGTTCATGAAACTTTTTAAGATCTTTAGACTCCCACTGACCTCTTGACATAATAGATTCTCTTATCAAGAAACATTTCTTGACAAAACAAAGATTCAAGAGTTAGTGTGTGTCTATATCAAGAAAAAACCTACACGCAATTTGGTACTAGTTGGTCTTTGTCTTATTCAAGACATCATAACTTACCAAAATGTGCAAGTGTAAGAACATTCCTACTTAATATTATGTCACTCAAGTCACAATCTTGGAGTATGACTCTCAGACTTGATTTTGGTACAAAGTACGATACATCTTATTGACCTAACCACTACAACAATTCTCGATTCCTCTTCTTAGCCAAGCTAATGAACTAAGGTGTCCCTATAGGATGAATTTTAATATGGTTCCTACGATTACCAAGATGATCATAAAACACTATACTAAAGTACTTTCCCTTTTCTTAGATTGGAGAAACCTTTTATCTTTCTGCCTTTATTTATTCTACTTATTCGTTCTGCCATTCATTGAAACTTATCAATGATTTGGAATTACACTTAATCTTGTAAGTATAACCACATTACTAGACTTTTAGTAAATCATGACGAATAATGTTATTTTTATTTATGGTGGACTTGACCAGTGCACAACATTGTGAACTCGATCTCATAGTCCTTCACTTGACTCTTAAAATTTCTAAGTACAAAGATTTCCATACATCACATGATTCAAATCTTATGATTCCAAGCTTCTCTCCAATTGAAACTTGGACGATGGGAATCTTTCCTTACTTTGAAAATTACGACATTACCATAAATAACATAACTAAGAATCACATCCATTTAATATTGCTTACATTAGAAACACACATACATCAATTTTCACAATTGCCATTGCAAGGAAATATAAATAAGACAAAATCAAAATTTATTTTATTGCGGAAAAATATATCCTTACAATGCAAATGAAAACTATGCTATTACATATTCCTAAGCAATTTATCATAACTCTAAGCAGCAACTCAAAAATCCGATTATAGAATCAATGCGATCGTAATCCATTTCTTCGCGATCAGACTCAACTCGCTCCTTCCTTTAAGCTTCCTTTCTTTTCTTCAAACTGTAATCTTATCACATCATGTATTAAGAATCTCCAAATAGGAACTTAATGGAGTTAGATAGTGGATTTTACCTGAAGCAGAGTCATACATCTTGACTCTCCCATCTCTTAGATCTCTCAGGTAGTCAGGGCAGCTTCATAACCAATGCCCCTTCTTTTGGTAGTAGAAACATATGGAGTCTTCTGGAATGGTACACGAGACTATCTCAGACTCAGCCTTTCTCTTACGTAAATAAAATGTTTCTGGACTTCCAATGTTGACATTGCTCGTAGAAGGTTGGGATATTGATTTATCAGACCAATTTGCTCGACTAGTACGCCAAATCATTTCTGATTCAGCAGCAATAAGTAAATAAGTCAAATCAATAATGATCATGTCGTGGTCCATCATATAGTACTCTCTAACGAACTTACCATATGATTCGGGAAGTGATTGAAGAACCTAGTCAACAACCAACTTCCTTGAGACATCGACACCCAACATCCTTAACCTTTCAATGTGTGACTTCATCTTCAAGACGTGTGCACACACAGACTTTCCATCTTTGTGTCTTATTGCCAATAGGGCTTGAAAGACCTTGAACTTTTCAAGTCTTCGAACACATGGGTCAGGGAGAATTATTGGAGGAGGTGGAGAAAGTGAAGCATCATTTCCATTTCGACAATCCAATCGTGGAACATCATCTTCACGTGGAAAACTTTTTCCAATGGATTCAGGAAGACCATAGTTGTCAGAATTTGACATCTATAAAACGGGAGAAAATTCAAGTTCGTTGATTGAGTCCTTAATAAAACACCCAAATGAGATATTAAGTCTAAGAGCCAACACAATATTTTACAAACTGGAAGAGGGATGCCGTAATCCAATTTGCAGAATATTTTAAGGTAGGTAAATGACGATTTACCAATTTCCACCATGAAAAACAAAATAGAAGTTTAAGTTTTAAATGTATTGGAAAATCCTAGATCTTTTGAGATTCATTGAACTTTTTAATGGCATGTTTAAATCTCGATATGCCCCTCGATTTGTGATTGGGATGCCAAGAATCACAAAACAGGGTGTGAATAACAATGAAAACATACATGGTGCCCCCAATGTTACAGTCACCTATTCGATGTGCCGGTTAACCACAGACGCTCCACCGAACTATGACAAACATCGAGTCACCCTTCGCCACCTTTGCTTAGAACCCAATTAGTGTGTCGGTTAACCACACACGCTCTACTAACGTCTTAGCAAGGGTACAAAGTGTAATTTCATGGAATTGCATCAATTCACTTTTGCCTAAAGTAACTAATATTGGGAATTATTTTTGTAAAACATTTAGCTACTTTAACATTCATTATACTTTTAATGAGGAGAGGGTTTTCCCTATCCTACCAGTTCGGCTAATGACCCTCGACCAATAAAGGAAGTGGTGGGTGAGAGTTTACACCCATTAAACGACCATTTTATAGGTCATAACCTTATACCCCCTTATAGACCGGCTTCATAAATGAGGCCTACTAACGGTAAGACTAGCAGTTTAAGTTATACATATATAATATTAGACTTTTAATGTTATATATAGTATAAGGGTGCATTTTACACTTTTAAAATACTAGGTGGTTTAATTTTATAAATTATACTTTTAATTTAACTAAAATCAAACCATATCATTATGGATTTATTAGCTCTCATTTAATAATAATTTTAATTAACTTAATAAAACCACAAGGGTGTAATTTGAACTTTTCAAAACTACGGTCTTAGAATTTAAAATTTCAAAAATTAAACTTTTAATCAAAAAATTTAAATTCCAAAACTTGAGGGCAAGTTTTGAAACATTTCAAAACATTAGGGTTTAGATTTTAAATATTTCAAATAATTGGTAATTATCTAAATTTGACCTAATTCAATTTCTTACTATATAATTCAAAACAAAATTACAAATAATTAATATTTATCTTATAAAACAAGTAATTATCTAAATTTTGACAATTATCTTCTATTTTGGTAAGGATAATCACCAAATATTGATAAATTCGGATTTTATTAATGAAAAACGGTTTTGGTAATTATCCCACAGCAAAATAGGTCAAAATCCCGAAATATCCTATGTCTGACCCTGGGACTCGCCAAGTCAGGGAGTGGGCTCGCCGAGTTCATTAAGTGACTCGCCGAGTCGGTCAGGTAGAGGACCAAAAACTTCAATTTTCAGCCAATTAATGATTAAACAAGCATCAAATACATCAAACAAACAACCTTGGCTCTGATACCACTGATGGGTTTTGAGCACTACAACATTCCTATGGTGTACATGCAAACCCTAAAGCTTTGGATTTAGTTTGTCTAATCAACATACAATAATAGTCCAAAGCCATAAACCCTAGATCTAGCATACAATAATCAACATTAACATAATATAGGAGTTAGATCTTACCTTTGATTGTTATGTAGCAATAACAATCTATTCCTTCTTGTAATTGGCTTCTAAAAGCTTAGTGTGACAAATGTCACGCCTCTAATGGCTCACAAACACCAAGAACAAGAGGATGACTTAGGAGAGGAGAAGGAGGCACCAAAAACGTCCAAGAAACTCCAAGGAATGCTTAGCAATGTTTTTCGGTGCCCTAGGGGTATTTATATAGTGAGGCTATTAGGGTTTTGAACTATGAAACCCTAATCTGACTGCTTAGGCCCTAAGCAGCCCATGGACTCCCTCCTTGGAGGCCTTGGACGAATTCTCATGGGTTTCCCCATAGATTTCGTCCACTCCAACCTCTATGGAATCCATTAGTTCAATATCTAACTATCACAAAACTGACCGTTTTATCCCCCTTTATTTAATTAATGTCTTTTAGCCACAAAATTAATTCTTATTAATTCTTTACTAATATTAATTAAACAATATGATTTCTCTTTTAATATATTATTCATATTATATATTAATAAATCATAATTAATCTCTTTCTCCACATATCATCCTATCAAGTTACTTTGGTGAAGGCAACCCAAAAGGACCATGCTTACAATCGGGTCAAGTACATACCAAAATAGTTATGGACTTAGACACTAATCCAATAGATCCAACTACTTTCAGGACCACCGATGGACGAGAGGGTAAGGCAAGACCCCCAGCAGAGAAGAGCCAGGCTTTATAGTTTCAGACAGAGGAGGTCAGGACTCCAGCAGGCGATGTTGTGGGTATGAATCTTTTGCTTTCTTTTCAGTTTTATCAGTATTTATATTGTTAAGATTCTGCATCGGTTTGGGTAAGTGTATCTTCGGTTACTTCTCTGCTTATGTTTGGGTTATATTTTCAAGAAATGTTATATGCCATTTTCATGCCATAAATCATTAGCTGTGTACTGAGGGGTTGTTTCTTATATAGCGGGTTCCAAGTGTTCGGTTATTATTCTGTTATAGTCGAGATTGGTTTAGGGGCATTGTTTGGGAGGTTTATGGTCAGGATTCAGCGGGTTAGTTCTCTGGTGTCATCGGGATTCAGTAGTTTTAGAAATTGTGCTTGGATTTGCTTTTGGAGGTGCCGAGGGAAGTGATCTATTGATGAGATTTTGGGTTGGACCATCCTTCCTATGGACCTCAAGATTAGAGGGTGTTATCATTTTAAGCGTCTGGGGCTATCAGTGTTGTTGGGATTCAAGTAGTGTTCAATTGGTCTTCAGGGGTTGTGCGGTCTTTTGGATGGTTGGTGATGGAATACTAACCTTGGTAAGCGCTGGTTGTCAGCAGATCAATCAACGGAGGGTATGAAGGATTGGGAATCCTTCAATTCTCATGTTTTGTGAAGACTTAGTCAAATCAAAGTGGGGGAGAATCGTTCAGTTATTCAGGAACAGAAGCAGTTCTGAAACTAGGGTGAGTTTTGCATCCCCATCGGGAGGAAGGTGGCCCAAGTGGTTGTCTGAATTGAGGATTGTGTGAGTTAGGAGTTCGGGAATCTTCCCAACATTGGATTCACGTCTTCTTGGTGTCTAATAGCAAATTGTGGGGGATCCAGGATGGGGTTCCAATCATGCCTCGAACTCAGCTTGAGTGCTTCGTCAGGTGCATGCTTGACTCTAGTTGTGTTCGAAATGATTATTTAGTGGTAAGACATTAGGCAACGGTTGTGGCAAGGTGGTAGTGATGTAAGACTGCAGGGTGGCCCGTAGCATTCACTAGTTAGCAGTTAGTGTAGAAGTGTTGTAAGACTGTGGTGTGGCCCGTAGCACTCACTAGCGGGTAGTTAGTGTGGGATGTGTTGTAAGACTGTGGGGTGGCCCGTAGCATTCACTGGTCCATGTGTGGTAGTGAGATTGTGGCAAATTTGTGATTTGCTGAAGGACTTCTTCATATGGTTTAGGCCATGGTGGGCCTATTCACAAGGCTATGGAAGGGCCACAACATGTTTTGGAATCAGTAATTGGTAGGTCGTGAAGACAGGGTATGATATAAGACTACAGTTGGTCCTGTAGCGTTCAGTTTTACATCGGATTAGGTGTCGTGATGGTTCGGGTTATATTTTCCAGTCGAGGTTTTCGTCAAAAGTTGCGTGGGGAGACTGTATGGGTGTCTTTTAGATCAACAACCAGGTGGGAGTCTCGTATTTCAGATAGTTGACTAAAAAGTTGGGACCAGGGAGGTCTCAATTGTTTTAGGAAAGCAGCTAGGAGGTAGTGTGATATTTCGAGCAATGATAATGCTTTGGAGGTGCTTGGAGTTGCTTTTGGAGGTGTCGAGGGAAGTGATCTATTGATGAGATTTTTGGTTGGACCATCCTTCCTATGGACCTCAAGATTGGAGGCCGTTATCATTTTAAGCGTCTGGGGCTATCAGTGGTTTTGGGATTCGAGTAGTATTCAGCTGGTCTTCAGGGGTTGTGCGGTCTTTCGGATGGTTGGTGATGGAATATTAGCTTTGGTAAGCGCTGGTTGTCAGCAGATCAATCAGCGGAGGGTAAGAAGGATTGGGAATCCTTCAATTATCATATGTTGTGAAGACTTAGTCGAATCAAAGTGGGGGAGAATCGTTCAGTTATTCAGGAATAGAAGCAGTTCTGAAACTAGGGTGAGTTTCGCGTCCCTATCGGGGAGGAAGGCGACCCAAGTGGTTGTCTGAATTGAGGATTGTGTGAGTTAGGAGTTCAGGAATCTTCCTAACATTTGATTCACGTCTTCTTGGTGTCTGATAGCAAACTGTGGGGGACCCAGGATGGGGTTCCAATCATGCCTCGAACTCACCTTGAGTGTTTCGTCGGGTGCCTGCTTGACTCTGGTTGTGTTCAAAATGATTATTTAGTGGTAAGACATTAGGCAACGGTTGTGGCAAGGTGGTAGTGATGTAAGACTGCAGGGTGGCCCGTAGCATTCACTAGTTAGCAGTTAGTGTAGAAGTGTTGTAAGACTGTGGGGTGACCCGTAGCATTCACTAGCGGGTAGTTAGTGTGGGATGTGTTGTAACACTGTGGGGTGGCCCGTAGCATTTACCGGTCCCTGTGTAGCAGTAAGACTGTGGAAAATTTATGATTTGCTCAAGGACTTCTTCATATGGTTTAGGCCATCATGGGCCTATTCACAAGGCTATGGAAGGACCACAACATGTTTTGGAATCAGGAATTGGTAGGTCGTGAAGACAGGGTATGAGGTAAGACAACAGTTGGTCCTGTAGCGTTCAGTTTTACATCGACTTAGGTGTCGTGATGGTCCGGTTATATTTTCCAGTCGAGGTTTTCGTCGAAAGTCACGTGGAGAGACTGTATGGTGTCTTTTAGCTCAACAACCAGGTGGGAGTCTGGTTTTTCAGATAGTTGACTAACAAGTTGGGACCAAGGAGGTCTCAGTTGTTTTAGGAAAGCAGTTAGGAGGTAGTGTGATGTTTCAAGCAATGATAATGCTTTGGTATTCTTATGTGTGTGGTAGCTTGTTGATCGGGAAATGCTAAATCACTTGCAGTGGGGTTAAATAATCTCAGAGTAATTGATTTGACCCTGTTGCATAGCTCTCGTTTGAGTCTAACCGTTGCAGGGATGGATCTTCTATTCAGAGGATTATCTGAGCCATATATTACGTATGGGCATTTTGTATCTAGTTATGGTCAGTGACTTTGTTTCCATTGACTGCATCAAGAAAATCAGGGTTGGAAGTGTTATGTTTGGTCTGTTATTCTATGAAGAAATTGGCATGGTAAGGTTTCATCGTAGGTGGTCTCTCGGGGAGTAAAACCGTTATAGATTTTAGGTCTCGGAAAGTTAGAATTAGTTTTGCGAGGGCAAAAGGTTTGTTTTTCTTCGGGATGGAAGTTTCAGTTTGGGTGTGTTTCCGAATGGTTTTGTATCAGGAAGTCAGATAAGGTATTGGATTCCTGGTTTTGAGCTGAGTAATGATGGTTGTCCTTTATTGGTTAAGGCTAGCGGGAGCAAGGATTCGTCCGTCGTCAATATGTGAGTTCTGCTAAGTATGGGTTTGATTAATGGAAGGTCATCATATGATAGGGTCAAATTTTATCAAGGATCTGGTAGGTGGTCGAGATGGATATGTTTTCGGGTATCTATAAATTTGTTTAGGAATGATAGATTTGTTCAGTTTGGGTTTTGAAGTTATGTCCTTGTGGAAACAATTTTGATTGGTTCTGTCTGTCTAGGAGTCCGACATCGTTCAGGGTTCTCAATTTCAGGTATAGCGGTTGGATACCCGTTGGCTTAGGAAAAAAATTAAGGTTCACTCTTTGTTAAGGCTTGTGATATTTGCTAATGTGTGTTCGACAACTGTAAGGGTGGGCAGTCATCAGAGTGAGGTCACTTCCCAAGACTTTTTCTTAGAATTCAGGGAGTTCAGTCAGGATCGATTAGTTCGGTAAAGGAGATAGTAATGATTTCGAGGACAAAATCTAATTTAAGTTGGGGAGAGTTGTAAGACCCTGTTCGGTATTATTCTGTGATTTAGGGTCATGTGCCAGAATTCAATTGTTTAAAGGCTTTAGGCCTTAAGGAGGTGATGTTTAGACCTTTTAGAAGGGGGTAATGATGGTTATCAGATCTAAACCTTTGAATTTTGTTTTGGAGTCAAAGGGTAAAACAGAAAAAGTCATAGGCCGGGTTATTGCATGAAATAAGGAGTTTTTTTAGAAGTTTTTAGTCCAAGATACTTAGATACTATTGTAGAGCTCTTCAATACCTTTCCGTGGATATAAAGAATGTCAAAATCGGAGTTAGAACGAAGAAGTTATGCCCGTTTAAAGTTTGGTTGGTTTTGGATGAAGCTGAGTACGTTGGGTGTACTCAAAGTGCATGTTGGCGTACTAGGACATCCCTAGTATGCTGGGCGTATTTTGACTATGTTGAGTGTATGCGACTAACGCCTAAACCCTATTTTCATGGTTTGAGCCCTACTTAAGCTCCTTAACTCCCCCAAACCCACTCCGTTCTCAACCTCCACCCCTCCAACACCCCTTCCATGAAACCGTCACTCTAGTTGAGCCTTGTGAGCTAAAAGAAGGTGTTTTTGAGTACTTTGGAGTATACATGGTGCACCTTGGAGAAGAAAGAACTTCTTGGACAAGTGTTTGTTGCATTGGATCTTGTAGATCTGGACTTTGTTCACCTTGACCTATCTTCTAGAGGTAAAAAGTTTGAATCAACTTGTGGGTCCCTTTGAGACTTAAAGACTAGATTTTGTTTGTTGGTACCATTCTAAAGGATAAAGTTGGAAACTTTATCCATTATAAAGCTATCACGAACCATAATAATGTTATATTGGCCCTTCAATTCTTTCCATGCAAGAGTTTTGATGTTTTGTTGGGTAAAGAACTTAGGGTTTTGGACATTAAGCGCTTTAGAGCCATGCAAAGTCATAAAGTGGGAAACTTTATGAATTAGGACATCATTTTGGGCTTGGATATGAGTTTTGGATGTATGAATTAATGAAATAAGCTCTTAATGGAGTTTTAGGACTTGGCTGCGTACGCCGGGCGTACCTGGTGGTACGCTGTGCGTACGTGGTCTACGCCCCGCTTTTGGTCAACATGAGAGTACATTGGGCATACTCTTTTGGTACGCAGGTCATACTCCGCTGGGAAGAAATATTGACTTTTGAACCTTGACTGTTGACTTTGACTAGGGTTGACTTTGTCCAGGGTTGAGATTTAGGTTCCTGTTAATTATATAGGTGACCGGTAAATATAGCTTTCAGAGGAGTGATCGGTGCAGCTATTCTTTCAAACTGTGAGGTGAGTCTACTCATTGTTCTATGGGTCGAAGGCATCAATTCAGGCCGATTTGGTTTATGTATTGTAGGAAGACCAGGAGGTAACGCTTGGCGGTTTGTATGAAAGACCAGGAGGTGGCTCCTGGTAAACTGTATGAAAGACTAGAGTCTGAAATCTGGCTGATAATTAGTTAAGCAGTGTAGATTGTATGCTAGTTGTCTTTGTGATGCTTGCATGGAAGAACCGGAGGTGGCTCGTAGCACTTGTCTGTAAGACCCAGGGTTTTGGTCCTTGGTCTGGCAAGCAAGACCACGAGGCGGCTGACAAGACTACGGTTTTGACATAGCACTTTTATTGATTGATTGGTTATGTATGATATGTATGGATTGTTTGATGTGTTTGGTATGTGGTATTTGGGGAACTCACTAAGCTTCGTGCTTACAGTTTGTGGTTTATGATTTCAGGTACTTCTGGTTCGAAATGGAGGGGCCTGGCTTGATCGCAACGCATACACCCGTTTGTTCCGCAATATGTGATTTTGGGAATGAACTCTAATAATTGTTTTATTTTGAAATCATTTTAAATGTTTAGTTAAAGGTACACTAGTGTTTTGATTATAATAAAATTAAAATTTTTACTCTGGGTTTTCGAGACGTTACATGATGAATTGGGATCCATTGTTGCATATGATTTCAGCAGAGATCCCAAACCTGGTCAAGGTATTACGTTTAATAAATGAGACTAACTCTTTGTCTCTAACCTGAACGAAGGCTTCTGCTTCGATCCACTTCGAGAAGTAATCAGTCATCACCAACATTAAGACTTTTCCTCCTGGAGCTATTGGTAATTTTCCTACTATATCCATTCCCCATTTCATGAATGTCCATGTAGAGATAATAGGATGTAGAGGTCCTGTCGGTTGGTGTAGGATGTTGCTATTTCTTTGGCAAGCATCATACTTTTGAGCATGTAGAAAAGAATCTCTCTTCAAGTTTGGCCAGTAGTATCCTGTTCTCAATACCTTGGAGCATAAGGATCTGCCCTCAGTGTGATTGCCATATTCTCCTTCATGTATGTCCTCAAAGACTTATGCAGCTTTAAGATCTTCCAAGTATCTGAAATATGGACCTGCCATAGACTTTTTATATAGTTTACCTTGGATTATTACGATTCTTGAGACTCTTGTTCTTAATTGTCTTTCGTTTTTTTCTTCTGTTGGGATTGTGCCATTTTGGAGATACTCCATAATCGGTGAGATCCATAATCGTGGACTTCTTCGAGGATCCTCTTCATCGGGATCCCTTTGAGGAGGGATCTGAGGTTCAGGATCTCCGATGGCTGTTATACTTATTGGTTGTATAGGATCGTCGGGTTTGTTTGAAAGGGCTTATATAGCTGGAGTTATTATGTAGGTTATAGGGATCTTCATTTCTAGTGGGATCCTTAGGGAGGATCCTAAGTTGGCTAATGTGTATGCTTCTATGTTTTCTTCTCTGGGAACTTGGGTTAGGCTAAAGTTTTCAAAATCAGAGGCTATTTTTTTAAGGATCTCAAGGTATAATGCTAATCTTTCAACTTTCACTACATATGATCCGTTAAAGTGACTGGTTAATAATAAAATAAATAAATACCTGAAGATCCTTAGCTAGTTGTAGTCCCATGATGAGTGCTTCATATTCCGCTTCGTTGTTGGTTGTGTTGAATTCACAACTAACTGCCTAGGGTAGGATGTCCTCCTGTGGTGATTTTAGTATGATCCCTAGATCGGTTCATTTTTGGTTTGAAGCTCCATCCGTGAATAGTGTCCTTTTTCCCAAGTGTTCATCTTCTAGGAGTTGTTTAGCTTCATTGTCTACTTCGTTTCGTAAACCATCACTAAAGTCATCCACAAAGCTTGCTAATGCTTGTGATTTATGGCGAATCTTGGCTCACATTTGATGTTAAACGTGCTTAATTTCACTGACCATTTTTCCATCCTTCCTGACACTTATGCTTTTCTCATCACATTCTTAATGGGTAATTAGTTTTCACATGTATAGTATGTGTCTCGAAATAATGTTTTAACTTAGTAGAAGAAGTTACTAATGCAAGAATTAATTTTTCGAGATGAGAATACCTGGTCTCAGGATCCAAAAGACTTTTACTTACACATTAGATAGGATGTTGGTCTCCATTAAGATCCATGACTAGGACAACACTTACCGCATTTGGGGATACCGAGAGGTAGAGGAGAAGTGGTTCTTCATCTATAGGATTCACCAGGTAGTGGCATGGAACTTAAGTATCTTTTGAGTTCCTAAAAATCTTCTTCATGTTCTTCGGTCCATTCAAACTTCTTGTTCTTCTTTAAGATATCACAAAATGGCTTACACCTTTCCGAGGATCTTGAAATAAACCTGTTGAGTGTCGTTACTTTTCTGGTTAGCCTTTGGATGTCTTTTGTTGAAGACGGAGATTTCAGCTTGATGATTGCTTTGATCTTCTCCGGTATTTCTTCTATTCCTCTCTTGGTTACCATATACCCAAGGAACTTGCCCGACTTCATCTCAAAGTGACATTTAAACGGATTCAACTTCATACTGTATTCGTCTAGAATGTTGAAGGCTTCTTTGAGGTCCTTGATATGATCTTCAACTTTCATGGACTTCCCCATCATGTCGTCAATATATACCTCCATGGTGTGCCCCATCTTATCTTTAAACATCCGGTTCACCAGTCTTTGATATGTTACACCTGCATTTTTAAGACCAAAAGGCATTGCAGTCTAACAATATATACCTAATGGTGTTATAAATGATGTATCTTCTTGATCAAATGGTTCCGTCTGGATTTGTTGGAATCCTGCTGAAGCATCCATGAAGTTTAAGAGTTCTTGGCCAGCCGTTGCATCTATCATGGAGTCAATGTGTGGTAGAGGGAAAGGATCCTTAGGACAAGCCTTGTTAAGATCCATGTAGTCTACACATACTCAACACTTGTTGTTCTTATTTCTTACAACAACTACACAACTATCTATATCGGGAACTTCACTTATACCTGTCTTGAGAAGCTTTTCCACTTCTTCCTGGATGATCTGATTCCTTTCGGGTGCAAACTTCCTTCTTTTTTGATGTATCGGTCTGAAAAAAAAGGATCAATATTAAGTTTGTGAGTGATAATACTCTTGTCTATACCTGTCATATCTTCGTGTTTCCATGCGAACATCTTGCTTCTGGTTCGAAGGAAGTTTAACAGATCTTGCTCGATTTGATCAGGTATTGAGGATCCTATGAGGACTTTGGCTTCAAGATCCTCGCTGCTCAGGGGCATTTCCTTCACGTCTTGCTCCTTCGTTTCTTGAACATGTCGTGCCCCCTGCCTTAATTGCTATGCTTGCTGGGGTTTCTTTGTATGCTTCATAGAGGTTTTATAACATTCCTTTGAATCTTGTTGATATCCCATGGCCTTCACTGTTCCCCGCGCAATAGGTATCTTTACACACTGATGATATGTTGATCGAACCGCTTTTGTCTCATGGATCCACGATCTACCTAATATCACATTATAAGTAGATAAAGTGTTAGTAATAGAAAATTTTTGTATAGATTTTACCCCTTTTATGTATATTGGTTGCTTTATTTTCCCGATGATGTGCTTCGTTTCTATGCTAAATCCTATGAGGATCGAGGATCTTTTGATTATCTTCTTTTTCCAGGACGTTCATCCTCTTTAGTGCGTCCAAGAGTATGGCGTTGACCAAGGATCCTCCTCTATTATTATCTCCGATAATGGGATGTTCATCCTCTTTGTTTCTCTGCTAAATTTTGTATAGATTTCAACCCCTCTATGTATATTGGTAGCTTTATCTCCCCAATGGTGTATTTCTTTTCTCCACTAAATCCTATGAGGACCAAGGATATTTTGATTATCTCTGATTCCGAGATGTTCATCCTCTATAGTGTGTCCAAGAGTGCGATGTTGATAGGATCCTCCGTCAACAAGGATCCCTCTAACGTAGTGGTTGGCAATATATAATGTTATCATGAGTGTTGGGTTTAGAGTGTTGCGTCATATGGGCTTAAAGTTGATATTTTGATTACCCGGTTTAGGCCTGTCCAACCGTGGTTTAAGCCTAGGGTTAGACTATATATTATGCATGCATGTATAGATTGAAGTTTATCGTTCTCATTAATAGATTTTTCATTGTAACCCTAAACACACCTCTACGGTCGAAGTTCTTCATCGAGCTCTTCTGAGGTGTGAGATATTAATCATTCGACGTCATTTGATCCATTCTTGTGTTCTTCATTACTTCATTCCTGCTTATCTGTTTTGAATCTGTCAATCTAATAGCGCAATAATCTCATCATATGGTATCAGAGCAGGAAACTGTGTAGTATATACGCATCTCTTCTGTTTGAAGAATCCATTAGGGTTTCCGCTTTTATCGAATATAAAGAAGTCGTCTTCTTCTTGTCGACGGTGTATCTGGTGTTCGATAAAACCCTAGTCTCAACTTTACAATTTTGATTCAAGCAGATTAAAAGAAGAAGTCTTTCATCATGTCTCATGATGATTCCCATGTCCATCCAATTAACGTCTCCAACAATATAGTATCCACTACGAGAGTTCCCATTCTCTATACTCAAGAATATGAAGTATGGGCGCATCACTTTGAAGACTACGTCGTTGGATCTAAAGACAATGGTTATCTAATCTGGGAAGCAATAAAATTGGGTCCGTTTGTTCACTCTGGAACGACTAGAACGATCAAGACTCAAAAAGAGTATAACCAACTCTTGGTAGATGTAGAGAAGATCCCTCAAGACGAAAAAGAGAAGGTGATATGCAAAGTTAAAGCCATGAGAATGATCAGATTCTCTTTGCAAGCCGATACTTTCGTTTAGTAAGTTCATACACTATAGCTAAAGAAATATGGGATAGGTTGAAAGAATTATATTCAACCGATGAGGATCTAGAGCACTCAATCCAAACCCTATTGCTCTCTGAGTTCGGTGCTTTCACACAAAACCCTGAAGAGAAACTCATTCAGACATTCGATCGTTTCAACCATCTACTTAGCAAGATGATGAAGTATGGTATTGAAAGGAAGTTGATCGAACAAAAGGTTACATTCATGAACGGCTTAAGACCTGAATGGATGGCAGTGGTCTCGACTGTAAAGGCACATGAGCAATTTAAGTCCTACTCGTTGGCGAAACTGATAGGTATACTTAAATCTCATGAAAGTGTGGTGTCTAAGGAAGCAAAAGTAGTTTCGGGTGTGGGTTCTTTGGCCCTTGTTTCTAAAAGCAAGAGTGTGGCAGACGAAGAGGAAGAATCTGATATGTCAAAGTGCGATCTGACTAATGAAGAATATGCAATAATGGTTACCAACCCAAAGAAGTTTTCTCATAAGAAGTTGCTTATCAACAAGAACTGAAACTGGCAGGGAAGCTATAGCTCTGAAAAGACAAAAGAGGAGAGCAAAAACACTACTCAGAAGGATGATGATAAGAGGGAGAGCAAGCATGTGGGAGATTCAGGATATGACTGCAACTACTGTCATGGCAAGAACCACTTTGCCAAGGATTGCATGCTGAGAAAGATGTCTGAGAAAAAGGATGACGAAGATGACGAAGCCTACCACATGCGAAAGTTGGAGGAGATAAAGAAGAAGAAAGCATCTAACATTTCTATGAATGCTTTAATTGTGGAGGAACATGTTGTTGATGATGAGTTTGGTGGAGTAGAAGTCTAGTCTACAGACTCTGAAGACGAAGGGGTACGCAGACCCTCGCATGGAATAGCTTATGTGGCGAGAGAAGGAGTTATGGTGTCGGCTGGTAGATGCTTAATGGTGACAACCGAAAGTAAGCATGAGGAAGCGAAGCTTAAGGAAGACAGCCTGTGAGTGAAAAGATCAACGATTGTGACCAGTCGATCAAAAAGCTACAGTCTATCCTAGAATCACTTAAAATACCAGTAACAAACTACGAAAAATAATTAAATAAATTAAAATTCAATTTTTCTAACTTAAGTGGAAGTCTTACGTAAACTCTCTTGGCAAATTGTAACCTAACTGACCAGCTGAGCAGGGAGTCTTCCAAGAGTGAAGAGAGAAGGATATGGATACAGCAGAAAGAGTCAGAGTTAGTTAGGGCTAGGGATGAACTTATTTATTTGCAACAAGACAATTTGAAGTTTTTGAAACAAAGAAATATTTTCTGTTCGATTGCTAAACGCTTATATACTAATATCACCCAGTTGCATTTAGATTGTGAGATAGGTAAAAAGATTCATAAAATGATTTTGCCTTTCCTTGAATTTAAGGAGGACAAAGTCATCGCTGAGTGTGAATCTATACTGTCCTCAGATGAGCTTTCAGTGACCTACAAATATGGACCGGACAAAATTGAGGCTTTTATTGAGTCCAAAGAACATAAATGTATGTTAAAGAATTTACTGGACGAAAATGATAAATTAAAAATAAAAACCGAGACCTTACAGAAGTTTGACTCATCCAATGCCAAATTATGTTCAGAAAATAAAATGAATTTTGAGACCACTTTTGAATTTGATGAGGAATGTGAAATGAGCGAAATTTTAGTAGAGGACGAGATTCACTATTCAGAATTTCTCAAGAGCAAATCTGAAACAGCAAAATCGCTTTTATCTGAAAATTCTGTTGAGTTCGCTCGCATTTCCAAAGATAAGTCCAAAGTCCTCAAAGAAAAGGTGGTAGTTTATCAAAAGGTGCAAGCAGTGTCGAACCAAGTATATGTCGTTGAAGGAATAACTAAGAAACAAACGGCAGAGTTGACCTCCATATCTGATAAAGATAACGTTGTAGGTTGTGACAACTACTTCTGGTCTGCTCCAATAGACAATTCAGACGAAACGGTTGGCTTGTCGGAGCGAACCTCATGGAGAGTCAAGGGTAGATACGTGGCTGAACCCATCAACAAGCCCTCAAGCTTTGATAAACCCAGTTCAAGTGGTACAAAAGAAATACCAAACGAACCACTAAAAGCTTCCAGCGAATCATCAAGAACAACCGAAGCTCATGCGAAGAAAAAGAAACCTAAGGATAACATTCACTTGACTCAAGAACAACATGTTGAGCAGAAATGCCAAAGGGACAAAAGATACATGAAGAACCTCAATTAGAGAAAACAGTTTTGGGAATCCCAAAACCCCACTTATGTTCGCTCTGAAAAAGCTTCTAATCTGAAGATGAAAAAGGAAGCACAGGTCAATCACTGCCAGTCATGCAGTCAGGAGAACCGAACAACCTGTTTCGGTCCTAATACTAGTAGTCACAAGAACTGAAAGTCAAGTTTCGGTCCCAACTCTTACTATGCCAAGAACTGAAAATCTGGTTTCGGTCCCAACACAAGTGCTCAGAACCGAAAGTCAAGTTTCGGTCCTAAATCCAGTCCTCCTCACTTGCAAGGAAAAAATCAGCTGACCTTAGGACTACAAGGAAAAACTCAACTGAAAAACCAACTAACAATAACACACCCCAAATAAAGCAAGATAAAAATAAAATCAAAGTTTACACCATCAAATGAAAAGATGAAACCACATTAATAAAAAGAACATATTTGGTTGATCTTTCTGTTGCAATTCCCTATTATGTAAAAGACTCACCAAAGCCCAAGAGACATTAGGTTCCTAAATCTGCTTAATTTTGCAGGTTATAAGTGACGAGCAGTTTAACGATGAATGGTATATTGACAGTGGCTGCTCTCGTCAAATTATAGGAAGGAGGGAAGAGCTTAGGGAGTTTCAGTCTCTTAAGGACGGTGGATGTGTAAAATATGGAAACAACTCATATGGCTCGATCAAAGGATATGGGATGATGACAAATGGGAAATTTTCAATTCGTAAAGTAGCTTACGTGGAAGGATTGCAACATAACCTAATCGGTGTCTCTCAACTAGTTGTGGGAACTGGATTAAAGGTTTCGTTCGATGACGAGGGTTCAGAGATCATCGAGAAGAAAACTAAGAAAGTCCTGTTGAAATTCGTGCTCAAAGGCGAGATGTATCCGCTGAATCTCAATCCAATCAGAGGAAAGCCATTTGTATGCCTTCTGACAAAAGCGAATTCAGACGAAAGTTGGTTGAGGCACTGAAGACTCTTACACTAGAACTTCAAAGATATTAATAAACTGGTGCTTGGTGATCATGTGCGTGGACTTCCTGTTCTCAAATTTGACAAAGAACACATGTGCGCAGCATGCGAGATGGGCAAGTAGAGCAGAAAGAGTCACCCTTCTCGTATCAATACAAAAATCATCGAACCACTTGAACTGCTGCACATCGACTTATGTGGTCCTTCGGCTATTGAAAGCATCGGTGGTAGTAAGTTCATACTTGTTATTATAGATGATTTTTCACGCTTCACCTAGGTTTTCTTTCTTAAACAGAAATCAGAGGTGACTCCTAAGCTGAAGGTTTTCATCAAGCAAGTGGAATTACAGCTGTGAAAGGTGGTAAGAAACATAAGAAACGATAATGGTCTAGAGCTCAAAAATAAAGACCTTGAAGAGTTTCTGGCTGAAAAGGGAGTAACTCACAACTTCTCTACTCCCTATACTCCACAACAGAATGGGATTGTTGAAAGGCGAAATCGTTCATTGTGTGAAGCAGCCCGAACCATGCTGAGTTTCGCTTCTCTTCCATTATACTTCTGGGCAGATGCTATAGCTGTTGCTTGTTACACGCAGAACCAGACCTTCCTCAACAAGCGCTTTTCCATCACTCCATACGAAATCTTGAATAATTGCAAGCCCAATGTAAATTTTTTCCATGTCTTCAGTTCAAGATGCTTTATTTTCAACTCCAAAAAGAACCGAAATAAGTTTGATGTAAAGGCAGATGAAGGGATCTTTCTTGGCTATTTGCTTACTTGAAAAGCATATAGGGTTCTGAATAAACGCTTAAGTAAAATTGAAGAAACCTACTATGTATCTTTCGATGATAATTATCTTAAGAAGATTCAATCAAGCGAAGGTCCAACGAAAGAAATCTTTCCGGGATCAGGTGAAGTCTCAATTCCCATTTCCAATCTGTTTGAAGAGTGCATGCTGCTATTTGATGAACCAGATAAGGCGATCCACTCAGAAGCGAAAGCAGCAGATAACAAGATCGATGCCTTGAAGGAAATTATCGATGAAGCTACTAAAGCCATGGAAATCGAACCTCAACAACCAACCGAGAAGCCGACTCAAAGTGAACCTATTGCATCAGATGATCATCCAATCACCAGTGACCCTCCAAGAGAAAGCTCAATACTCTAGGGGGAGGGTTCGTCAACACCATAAACAACCGAATTGTCTTTCCACGGGGAGAATTCATCAAAAACCCCAACCCATGAAGATCTATCTAAGGGGGAGAGTATTGAACCTGACATGGGATTCGGTTCGCGATTTGAGGGGGAGAATGAAAATGCAAATGACGAAGACGATCTGTCAGAACTGAAAGAAGAAGTCAATGTTGAGCTAGATCCTGCCTATGATCCAAATTAACCTCCTCTCATAAACTGGATAAAGGATCATCCTAAAACTCAAATACTTGGTGAATCATCTGAGGGAGTTCTCACATGCTCGCAACTGAAGGCGAAGCAAGCTGCTTTATTCTCTCAAGTAGAATTATGCATGTTTAATTCGTTTTGTCTCCAAAATTGAACCGAAACGGTAAATGCTGCTCTTGATCACTATGAGTGGGTGCAATCTATGCAAGACGAACTCCATGAGTTTGAACGAAATCGTGTTTGGAGGCTAATTCCCACACCAAAGGATGCATTTGTAGTCGGTCTAAAATGGGTTTTTAGAAATAAATTAGATAAAGAGGGTAACATCATTCGCAACAAAGCGAGGCTGGTGATGAAAGGATATTGCCAGGAAGAAGGAATAGACTATGAGGAAACCTTCGCTCTAGTAGCATGGTTGGAATGAGTGAGAATCTTTTTGGGATATGTTGCACATAAAAACTTCGAAGTAATCAAAATGGATGTAAAATGTGCTTTCTTGAATAGAGAACTAGAAGAAACGGTATACGTTGAACAACCACCTGGATTTGTGAACGAGAAGTATCCTGATCATTGATACATATTGGATAAACCAATCTATGGTTTGAAGCAAGCCCCAAGAGTCTGGTATGAAACTCTAACACGTTTTCTCAAAATGTCAAAATTCAAACAAGGTTCGATTGACCCAACCTTCTTTCACAAGAAAGAGGGCGAACATTTAATGATAGTTCATATTTATGTCGATGACATCATCTTTGGCTCCACGAATTCTAGCTTAACAGCTGAATTCAGGAAGTTGATGGAGACTAAATTTGATATGAGAGCAATGGGTCCGATTAACTTTTTCCTTGGATTGAATATAAGATAGGAACCAGAAGGCATCTTCATTAATCAGGAAGCGTACACGAAGACTCTGCTGGCGAAGTTCCGCATGACGAGAGATTCCAAAGTAAAGGTTCCAATGGCATTTGGCGTGAAGCTGACTCCATCTGTTGAGAAACCGGCTGTTGATGTGACTCTCTATTGTCAGATAATAGGATCTCTAATGTATCTAACAGCTAGTAGACCGGACATAATGTTTTCTGTCTGCTATTGTGAAAGGTTTCAAGCAAATTTGGCTTCTTTGTTCAAGCTTTCTCTGTCGCTGATCTTGGTGGATGTGGATCGGACCAAAAGAGCACAACCGGCGGATGCCAGTTCCTTGATGGCAAACTTGTCAGCTGGCAGTCAAAAAAACAAACTTGTGTCTCTCTTTCCACAGCCAAAGCTAAGTAAATCGCTGCAGCATCCTGTACATCGCAGGTCATATGGATACAAAGCCAACTTAGAGATTATGGCTTAAGCATTAAGAAAATCCCTCTCTACTGTGACTCAGAAAGTGCGATTCATATATGTCACAATCTAGTGCAACACTCGAATACTAAACATATTGCACTAAGATACCACTTCATAAAGGACCATATAGAAGATCGTAACGTTCAAGTTCACTTAGTTCGGTCCTGAGACCAACTGGCCGACATCTTCACTAAAGCCCTACTAGAAGCAAGCTTTAATAAAATTCTACAAGGTTTGTGATAAGTTAAAAACTAACTTGAAGATCGATTAGATCTTTAGAACAGGTAAAATAATAAACTAGTAAACAGCAAGAACACAATAATGGATCAAAGTGTGTCGAATGATTAATCAACAATCCTCAGCAAAGCTCGATAAAGAACTTCTACTATAGAGGATTTAGGGTTTACAGGAACGATGAAGAAATAAATTGTGATCTATCGTAATCGCTATCGTCTTCTAAAATCGTTAACCTAATATGCATGCAAGCACATTAATTTATACTAAGCCCTATCAGCTCACGGTTGGACAGGCCCAAACCGGAGTAACAAAACTTGGACTATTAACCGAGCCCAATAGACGCAATACATCAAAAATGCTACGCTATGCTACCCAACAATCTCCCCCTTTGCGTCAAATTGGAGCGAGATCACTACTTCTTGCTTGGGCCAGCAGCGGGAACCTTCTTCTTTACAGTTTCAAACAGACGTGAGATAAGGGCGAGGATCGTCTGTCTGAACCGAATGTACCATTGTATCATGTCATCAAAATACTTGATATCATCCGCTGTATTTTCCTTGCATCTATGGATGATCCCCAGCACATGCTCTAGACAAGCAGTGGTATAAAGATGTTTATCAGCTAAGGCAAAGAGACATTTCTGTCTTTCACTCCTAGTGAACATGACTGAGTTTCGCCTCGGGTCAATTTTTCCCATCTTCATCTGGTTCAGATCACTGGCCGAGCCAACAGGAGAGATCTTCGGTTTCTTCTTGAAGACATTTGCAATCTCCTGATCCGTCAGAGCGACCTCCATGATATAGCACACCAGCATCCTCTTGAGATGGTCAATGATCGGACCATATTCAGCTTCGTTGGTCAGAAGGATGCTGTGCAGGACGATCCAATCATGGGGATTGAGGTTCGGTAGATCTGCTAAAGAGATGGCATGTTCGGTTTTTGCAGATCCCCTGAGCACCTTGCACCGAACATTGATAAACTTCCCTTCAGTGTATGGTTTCAGTACCTGAACGTTGATGATCTTCTGAGCACTCCAGGTTTGATATTGGGGTTGAGTAGCCTTCAGATAGAATTCAATCAATTCCCGATCAACCTCCGGATGAGGATGAGGGAACTCGGCAACGTTGGCGAAGGCGTGAAAGATGAACGCCTTTCGGGTATGTGGCATGTCGAACTGAGAGTCGACAGAATTAAAACAGTCAAATGAGATAACTGGTTCAAGCCACAAGATGCTCGGGGTGTCGATTGCCTCCTTTATCATCCTCTCGAGAGTCCAAGCAGGAAACAGAGTTTTCCTACTCTCAAGAAGGTCGTGGGCTTCTTTTTGTTTGCGTTCAGCTTCTTCAGCTTCTCTTGCCACACGAACATTATCATCTTCATCATTGCGTCGACTTTTGCGTTTCAGCAAGTCGACAATGGTTTCATTGTCTTCTTCCTCTTCTTCCTCAACAATTTTCTTGCCTTTATCCTTCACACCAGAACCAGAGGCTTGACCTGTAGGAGGAGGTTCGGTTGTGTGAGTTGCCTTTGAGGAATGAGGTGGTTGAGGTGCAGACTCCTTTTCTCCCCCTTCGAACCGAAGAGTGTCAATTTGTTGTTGAGAGTGGGAAAGTTGAGCACTCTTGACCTTCAGGGCAGTGGTCTTCCTTGCCAAAACATCCATCAACGAGTTCTCAGTAGCCAGATCCTCTTGGAGTTTAGAGAGGCGCTCATCAATAGAGGCACGGAGGGCAGAGTTGTCGTCTGTCAGAGATTGACGAAGTGTGGCAAAGGACTTCAACTCCGTAGAGACAAACGTGGCCAACTGTTGAACAATTGGTTCCAACGTAGTCTTGGTGGCAGTTGCACTCTCCTGTAAAGACTGTAACAGGGTAGAGGCATCAGAGAATAGTTTATCGACTTTTTCGGTCGCAGCCTCACAGGTTTTTGTTGAGGCATCGATGGCGGTGGTTGCAGAAGCGACCGAATCTTGCTGAGCCCTTGAGAAGGCATCAACAATCTTCTGAAGAGCAGCTTCAGAGAGGGATGATTGAGAGGTGGAAGAAGAAGCAAGGAGCAAGTCGACCTTGTCATGTAGCTCCTTAAGATGCTTCTTTGTGACCGGAGCGTCATCGTCATCGTCACTCTGCACTTGAAACGGACTGTAATAGATCGAATCAAATGTCATGTTTTCCCCGCCAAGGAAAGGGTTATCTCCGTCAGAGGCATGACCGGGAGATGGTGGTGGGGGTGAAGTTGGTGGTGTAGTGGTATGAGTAGGTTCAGGTTGAGTGGTGTCGGGTGTAGGTGTAGGTTCAGGTTGTTTTTGGATAGGGGTAGGTTCGGGTGCTTTTTGGGTTTCGGTTGTGTGTATGGTTTCGGGTGCTGGTGGAGGTTCGGTTGCATCAGTATGAACCCCCGTATCAGATACGTTGGTTGTAACCTTTGCAGTGGATGTTGCTGTGGCATCGGTAAAGATGGGTGGTGGCATAGGGATTGAGGTGTTTGGTATGTGGGTAAAGGGGTTTATGGTGGGAATGGAAGTAGGAATTGTTTGAGTAGGAGAGGGAATTGGAGAAGTATGGATTTGCATTTCAGGGGTACGTGATCTGGGTGGTGTGTTGCCTCTTGGAGGTGTGTTGCCTCGTGGAGAGTCGTCAGAATCCGAACTCTCACCCTCCGACTCACTGGAAGAGGAAGCGATAATCAGCTTTCTCTTTGGTTATGTCTTTCGCCTCTTCTGCTGCGGGGACTGAGCAACCTTAGTGGGTTTCCTCTTATTAGGAGAAGGGCCTTTAGCCCCTTTCGCCACATGTTTTCCTTTGTCTGCCTTCTTGCCTCTTGGAGCAGGCTTATCGGCATCGTGAATCGATTTCAGCA